>NW_015551076.1:649939-663842 GCF_001515605.1 Sinocyclocheilus anshuiensis | reverse complement strand
ACACACACACACACACACACACACACACACACACACACTCACACACACACACACACAACAATATGACAATATGCCTCCCTACGGTTCTACAAGCAAAGCTTTGTTCCTTCCCCGCCCCTGTATTTTCAAGGGAGGAAGCGCGTAAGGAACACAGTTGTTGTACTTTTTAAATGGGCAACTGGAGCAAAGTATTTGGTTAGACTATGATATAACTATGTTTATCACAGACAAATAGCTATGATAATATAGAAACTCCTATAGTACAATTATACTTTCCGAATAAATATTTTTGATTGTTCTGTCAGAGCACTTTTGTCGCCTGAGGTCAGTTCGAGTTCAACTCAAGTATAGTTTGAGCATATCATTATATTACACCCAAGGCAGCGCGAATGACCTCTTGATATATATTTTTTTATTATTTTCTTATCTGTAGCAACAGATAAACTAAGACTTTACTTCTGCTATTAATTATGTCCTGTAAATCCTACCAAACTTTGCCGTCACTACAGTTAGAGCATATAATTTGACTATAGGCTCAAAGCATAATAATGCAAAACGCTGTAGTTAACACTAATTTTAAAACAGTTAAACAGTTTCCTAATATTATTTAATAATCTATAATACTCTATTTAATTATTCAATGGAAATTAATACAAGTGATATTTTAGCTGTTAAAACTACCATCTAAATTGCGTATTCATTACAAAAGGTAGACTATTAAAAAAGCATGTAGCCTATATGTATAAGTAACATAATATGTTGGACATTGATTTTCCGGGCCGGCTTGCCAGACCTTAACCTTTATTAGAAAAAACGTTGTAAATTAATCGAAAATCAAATAGGCTACCTTATGCTTATTTTTCTTATCAAATACTTGTTTGGTTCTTTGCTGCTCCTCTGCATTTAACATCAACATTTCCTCCAAAATAATAAATATTAATCTTTCAGGGTGTTTTACAGCCTACTTTCAATGAGTGTTAAAGATTTTATAGCCCTCCATTTGGTATTTCTGTGTGTGAGAAAGAAGGAGAAGGAGGGAGAGAGAGAGCGCGCACAAGAGAGAGTAAAGGAGAGTTTGTGTGTGTATGCGTGTGTGGGTATGTCCGAGCAACAGAGTTAGGAAGTTTCAGGCCGTAAACAGGAAGGCGAAATTGTGGTCGCGAGCATGAGTCGAGGGCTACCGTTTCATTTTTCACCAGCTTCCTTTTTAATGATATGAGTGGGGAGGGCTCTGGCCTCCGTGAAAAAAATGCACGCATTCCTCTAGAAAGTCACTTAAAAAGACAGGCGTCCATACAACCACAATCGAGGTCAACCACAATCATAAAGTCCATACTTATAGCATACAATGCAAATACAAAACAATGCAAAATGAGGAATAGCAATTTCCCTTGAGTGTTTATATGTGCTGTGAGTCACCAAGGCGACTGGGCGTTAATTCTAGGTGTGTTTGTGCGTCAGAAAAATATTTTCAGGGTGTGTGTGATACGTTTTGACACAAACTCAGGTGATCAAAGACTACAGTCTATGAATGTGGTCTGTGAAAGTTAGCTCAACGACATGTACGACTATTTGGTATTACTGTACTTTTTATTGATGTAACGAGGTTCAGAGAAATTATTTAACAGAACATTTCAATATAAAGTATCCAGCATTCTCTGTCCATTGAGCATCTGGTACTAAAAATCAATTTCTATATTGATTTCCATGAAGCCTCTACCATGTAGACGCAGTAATTTCGAACGTTTAAATAGCAATTTTAAGACTAATGCGTTTTGCATATTGATAAGGGGCAATCTGCGAGCATATCTCATCCATAATGCATAGGGACGGGATCATCCAGGGGTCAGCAGACGGGCACTGCTGCGAAGGCGCAAGCGCAAAACAATACAAGTCCATAACGCAAAATTAAGCGATGTTCGTCCTAACAATTTTTTATACAGTTTTATATAATTGTTTCTTTCTTTCTTTTTAACATTTGTTTTATTTCTTCAATTTAAAGTCAAGACAAAAAATTAAATCTTACAATTTAGTGTGGTGTTTTCTGCATGTTCTACTGGCCTTCTTGACACTTTAGGAAATTCAGAGAAGAGGAAGAGTAAGGGTGAACAGGACTGGCAGATGATACAAGCAAAATTTGAACTCAGGTCGCCCGCTCGCCATATTCGGGCTAACCACTAAGCCACAGATTGATTATTCATATAACCCGTTTAAGACGTAGCCTATTAAAAATGGTCCGAATTCGATAATACAAAATCCCTGATTAGATACTACAAATTCTGCAAATATTTAGGCTGTTCAATTATGAATTATATATAATGCATAATAAAAAAGTATTAATTTACATGAACAGTTCTTAAACAGTGTCGTTATAAGGCTAAAAAAGACCCTATTTATTTTGTTCAAATGTTTTACATATGCATAAATCATAATTAGGCTATAATAAATTAAACATAAAATTACATAACGAACAACAAATGTATTATTGTTAATATAGCTATTTGTAAAAATAATCTCAATATTTGGTAATTTACTTAGCCTAGATAGAACATTTAATTGGGAAATATTTCGAATTAAACTTTAAAACATAACTAAAGTTATGATGATAATTTTATCAAATGTAAATTAAATGTAGGCTAAATAAATTTTAATGACAAATAAATCAAATTATAGATTTTATTTTTTTCCCATTTTATTTAAATGCTCAGCTAGAGCAAATATATATTTACGTGTCTTATTTGTAAGTTACCCTATAAAATTTTTTTTTTTAATAAATAAAAATGCATATCATATTTTCTCCTCCTGACTTTATGCTCGAGTTAGATTTTTCTCAGATGTAACTCTCCTCCTCGCCAGCAGAGCCCGCTTTAGACCAAGATCATGATGTCTGAGGCTTTTGGTTTCTGCTTGTCGCCCTGTTCTAAGGACTAAAGCTTTTGAAACATTTAGAAATACGCGATTTTAAATATCAACATAGAATACGATCTTAAATTCCATCCGACAGATTTCGAGGTTTTTTTTTTCGTGATCTGAAATGTGCTAACTAACACTTTTAAGCATTTTGCCAATAGAAACTTACACACTGTGAGCCAGCCTAGTTCAATGCTTCTGTCGTAAATCAGGCAGCATAAAGCTATGGCTCAGGCACAAGATTGGCTCGTTTCCCCTACATTTAATCCAAAGGAGCGAGGGAAGGTGAACGTAGTCTCGTTAGAAGTGGCGCGAGATTTGGCGGGGTCAAAAAGTTCAGGGGTCAAAAGTTTACGTAGTGCGTGACTCGGTCGTTGGCTGTCGACTCACTACGCTTGACCAATCGCTGGATGTCAATGGCAAAGTGGTAGAAGGAAAAAGAGGGGGAGTGAGGGGTTTCAGACTGTCTCTTTTGAAAAGATTAGAAAAATGATAGAAAGAGCAGAGCTGAGAAGACCGACTTTGTAACAAAGCACGTTCCCGCGAAAGGGTGTGTTGGGGAGAAAAAAAGACAATCGATTCTTGAGGTTAGGGCCTCAACGAAAAGGCCTGATGTTGCACTGCGAACCTTTTATAAAATGTAGCTTATTCATAGATTCATTTTATTATATTGCATTCATGTATTTTGTAAGGCGGCAGCTCGTTTATTAGACAAATAAGGCCAGTCAAAGGCAAATATAACAGATCGTTAGATTTATTCGTGTACGTTAGAAACGTGACTCTCGAAAAAAATCATTAATATTTAGCCTACCTGTCAAAAATACAACAATGTTGCTATTTTTGACGTTTTGTTAAAAATACATTATTAAAAACACACGATTTAATTGTTTATTCTATACTTTATTACTTTCCTAATATTTTAAGTCCAAATGTGAATTATGTAGGCTACATTTCCTTGTCTAAAATCCTTTTAACTCTACACATAAAGCTTGCATAGGGTTTCTGACGAGCATTTACTTTATGTCATAATATTCACGTGAATATGAGAAATAAGAAACTTATATCTATACATTTTGTAATAAAAATAGCAAGCTTACTGTTCGCGACTGAGCTTGTGATTTTGAGCGCGCCGAATGCGTGTTCAACGCCACGCAAATAAAATATTTTATTTTTCTGATTTCGAAAGGAATAAAATTAGTTCAGCGACGCCAGTCCTTTTATTTTGATATAAGGCCTATTGTATTCCCCATTTTTGTTTGTTTATCACATTCTCCTCGTTCGAAACGGAAGACCACCTGCGGTATTTTGTTTACATGTTTAAAATGTAGACAAGTTGTGAATAAACAAAGGAAATGTGCTTAAGAAGTACATTTCCCTTTCTTAGGAAACTCAAATGTAGAGCCATCATATCATAACATATCATATATCATATCATATTATAGGCCCTATATATCATATTCCACCAATCGTCATGAATAACTTAAACAACAAAAACTAAAAGAAAGAAAAACTAAATAAATCATATTCATAAACAATAGTTTATATATATATAGTATTTAAATATTTAAATCTTCACTTTTTACAAGGCGAAAAGATTGAGACATTGGGATTACATCTAGTTTGGTTTTTATTTTTATTTGAGAAATTAAATATTTATTTTAAAGGCGTGTTCGGAATATGTTAGTGTTGAAAAAGCGCCGAGAAACTGGGCAATTGATAATTTGGTCATGAATATTAATTTTTTGGCACGAACATTTGGTCTAATGGTGGTGAGTCAGGATGATGTGAGGCTGAACTACTTGGTTCATTCAGAAACAACGTACGTAAGTGGTGAATAATTATATTAGAAAACTCGTCCCATTTGGAGTTCAGCTAGAGTTCACTGAATTAATTTCCATTCCATCCTAGCATGTGCCGTTGCTGGGCAGTGTTGTACCCTCATTATATATATATATATATATATATATATATATATATATATATATCCCTCAATATATATATATATATATATATATATATATATATATATATATATATACATGCTATTTTTAGAAGAAAATTTCAGACGGCACTTATGCTTTTGCATCTGAAATCTTCATATATATATAGGCCTATAGATAGCTTTTTAAAATATTTAAAATATTGTTATAGCCCCTTAACAGTTTCTGCGCAATATCTAGTGCTTTAGAAATATCTTTAAATATAATTCTAAACAAATATATACATAAATGATTTATCCTACATCATTTATTTTTTTTAAATGTGGATCGTTTTATCAAGGAGGCATTTGGCGTTACCCTTTGAGCAGATTAACACACAACGTGTTTTAATTTTTCACACACACAAAAAAATATTTTATATTAGGTTATTTTTAGTTAACGAATGAACGAACTTTTAACATCTTGTAAATTGCATAGATGTAGTTCTCGCTTCTAAATGAATATTTAGCAGTGTGTGTAATAAACAGTCGTTTTTATAGTCTGGACTTTTAGCTACTCCCTGAATATCTCCTTTAGTGTTCTGAATACAACTAGGAAAATAAAGAATTGCTCTATGGTTGAATTGATTTGTGGGTTATAAAGCCTTTTTGAATGACCCCCTTTCTCAAGCCATTTTTCTTCAAAGTAATGACCTGGGCACAATTCAATATGAGCGAGTAAACTATGCATACATTACTATAGAACTTTAGAGTGGGAGAGACCCAGAGAAGGGGTGAACCGGAGGTCAGCGCGTCTAACAAATATTAAAATGTACTGGGACTCGTGACACGCCTCGCTGTTTAACAAAGACTGCCAAAGTGCGAGATTAATATGAAAACTTGAGAGTCCACAACAAAATGCCTTATATCGCCCAGTGGTATTGTAGAGCTCACAGCGGCTCGAGGCTAACGTGCATTTTATTTTTAGTGGTTTTAGGACAGAGAAGGCTGCGTTGTGTGGGGAAAGCCCCTTGTTGTTGCCAGCAAGATAAAGCGTCAAAACGAAAAATACGGCGCGATGACTCCTGGTGTCGAAGTTGGTGGCTCGGTGCTTTTTTTCTTATTACTGCTTTTTCTGAGCTCTTGAGTCGGTTGAAGATTTTCTTCGATGTTTTAATGTCCGCCTTTCTGTTATCGTCGCTTGATGTTAAAGAGGAGCTCGAGGGGACCCACGGAAATGAGAGGGAGTTGAGCACACAACGGTATCACGGCGAGGTCACGGGCTAAACCTGTGGCTTTGGAGAAAGGAGTGAGGGGGGGTTCAGACGGAGGGACTCACAGGAACGGTTTGTAAAGACCGCGTACGGCAAAGGAGAGAAGATATGGGCGAAAGACTACCGAAATGAGAGGTGCAACGCTCAGAGTCAAAAAAGTAAGTAAAGAAAAAGGCGCTTCATTTGCATATCGCCGCGCTCTCTTCTGCAGGTGTTTGCTTGGGCGGACCACGTGCTCGCGCACACTGTGGCGAGAGTATGGGTTCCCCCTCCTATCATAACGGAGTTATGACTTTGAATTCAAGCCCCACGGAGTAGCACTGTTGCGTGTGTGGGTTTTATATGGTGAATATTTACCTTGGCTATAGTCTCTGAGCCGCGGCTTTGAATGCCTGTCGGTGTACACATTAACCCCATAATGAGGCAGATGGCTCGAGGTCCCCATGGCTCTTAGAAAGAGATGGCTCACGGGGGTGAAGGCGAGGTCGGGGACTTCAGGGGGTGAAAGGGTTAGAGTGGACACCAAGGCTGAACTTTCTCCTTTGCTGTTACATTTGCATCGATAAAATGTGAAATAAGGTGTATAGGTTACATGCGAAGTAAAAGCTGAGCCATCTAAACATTAAATTATTAGCCGTTTTCATGTTTTCAATTCGGACATGGATGCTAACGTGCTTCAGTGCGAGAAGGTCGGCACGATTATTACCGAGCAGAAATCAAAATGAATTGAGAGAGAAGAAAAGAGTCAGACAAGTTGAAAAAATGACTGAAAATGGCAGAGGCCCATTTGAAAAATTGCCAGAGCTTTGACTGCCAAACGCTAGGGGTGCTACAGATTTCTTTGATATGATAAATTTTTTTTATACACATTCAAACTGCTCAGTGAATGAAAAAAGATTTTCCTTCGTTTGAGAATATTTCGATACTATTCGATATTATATTGATACAAGTATTAATACATTTCATTCGTGTATCCTCTGGAGTCACTTTATAATCTTTAGTACATTTTTTTTGCCTGTGCCGCAGAAGAACAAAGGCTCTCCAGAAACCCTCCAGATTTAAATGTGTAAACTATATATATATATATATATATATATATATATATAATTCCAATATCATTACAACATTTTGACATTTACTGAATCCTTATTTTAAATGTACATACCATGTAAAAATCGAAAATATTCATTTAAATTGTTGGCTGTTTGGCATTGTTTTAGTGCTTGATGGAAAATTATAGCGAATATTACGATGTGTTGTGAAATGGTGCTTGTTCATTTGAAATATTTTGGTACGCAACGAAAATTTCGTTGGACACAATATTAATTTTACGATGTTTATTTAGTGACTTTTTTTTACTAGATAACTAGTAACTCTAGTAACTTGTTTCTAGTACAACTTTATTTTCGTTAAGGTATGAAATTTAGGAAACGGAGCAATATGTAGTTACAAACAACTGTATGTTTATCCCTCATTTTTGTGTAGAATTACTGACGTAACATACTGCTTGCTGCTGTAATAAATCGGATACGGTCGATGATTTTAAATAGCAAGTAAACTGCAGTATCGAAAAATTAATGCGTTTTCGTTTTTTTTTTCCACTTTCCCCATTTTCCTTACTTCTACTGTAGAATTAAATAAGGAAATCTTACCTTTTCTGTACATCTAAAATCCAGCCTTGAAATATCGGTGCATCCCCAAAACAAAGAGAAACTCCTTAGAATGAATTAAGAAGTTCTTTATTTCAGAGCGTTTTTCATGAAATGAGTGACCGAGTGTTTTGTGAGAGAAACGCTTGTTTAAGGAGTCATAAAATGTTTGCTCGGTGTCAGGGGGTTAGAGCACTATTGGTATTGCCCTATGTGCATATTTTATTGTTTTATACCCTCTCACTTCGCTATTTATTCGCCGTTTGACTGGTGTTTGCCGGCAACAAACAGAGCTGACCTGCCATAAAACCCACATGTTTTATTCCAGTGGCTGCTTCAGCTTGCTTTAACCTTTGTTGAGATCTGTCGCAGTCGCATTTACTTGCTGGCCTATACGCGCTTTGTATGTTAGATCCTAATCAATTATTTTAAAATTCATGTGTGGCGTGAATAGATATTGTATAGTTGTATAAGTAAACTAATGAACTAACTAATTACCCTGTAATTGTATGTTTTATAAATTTCCAACGATAATCTATTTTTTCCTTTCGGATTTTAAACCTTTTGACAGAAAATTAGCACACCAAGACGACAAAAGGTGTGTGCATTGACCGTTCAGTATATATTGAAGAGACGAAGAGTTTGATTGAGTTCGAGGGTAGGAAAATTCCATTTTCCGCTATGAGGTTGTGTTTAGTTTATAGGCTATGTAGAGGGAGAAATGTACAAGAAAAACTCCAGTGTTTACCACAAACCATTAGCAAAGTTTATAAAGGAAGCACCGATCCATTAAGTGGCGAGACAGATTGCTAATATCCTTGGAGGCAGACTGTTCCAGGTGCAACACTTGACACTGGGAAGGCACTGTCAAGGTGAGCCAACAGGCTCTCTCAATACCTGTCAAGAAGATACCTGTCATCTATATATACCCTGTAGATCCGGATTTGTGTAAACAGACGCACAGTCACAAATTCGTATCTAGGGGAGTATGTAGTTGATGTATAGGCTACATTTCAACTTCAACGGGCAAAGAAGATGACACAATAACTTTCGGTTTGATTTTAATGACTGTTTGGTTGTAGAACAACTATTTTTGTTCTGTAAATTGTGGTGTAGAACTGAAGTGCGCTCATGATGTCACACATATTTTGTGAGACTTTTAAAGAATTAAAAATTAGAAAAAGAATTCGAAATTAGCAAAAAAAATAATTTGTACAGTTTTGCACTGATTAATGATTATCTGAATGCGGTGATTTTTAAACATTATTATCAGTAAACAGCGAGAAATATTTGCTGCTGGTGTTAATAGTGAAGTGAGCACATATATTACTATTCAGTGTGTGTAGATTTGGCATACAGGATAAACGCGCTGTTTGGAGTGGAATGACTGCAGACACCGTTTAAATGCAGAAGGTCTCCTTTGTGATTTAGGAGGCTTTGTAACCTGAATTAGTTGATGAATTTTCTATCGATCTTAAACAAGCCCAGATTCATCTCTGACACGCTGCTCACGCCAAGACCATTCTCTCACCGTTATTAGCGAGTGCATTTAAGAGCTTGGCCAAGGCGAGCTTCTTGCATCACTTTCCCCTGGTACCGCTTTTCATGAACACTGGCCAAAATTAAGCAGGATTTCTGTTCGCCAAATCTGAAACAGCTCTTTATAGAGGTGTAGTCATGTTCTCAATGTGCAGATGAACTGAGAGGGACTGGGGGCGTGACTTTCTGTGGGGCTGCTAGAATCCAGCATGCCTTTTCGCCGTGTCTACTTTCGCTTGCTATTGTTTTGATTTACGCACTGTCTCATCCAGCGCATAGCAACGTATGAGAGAGTATGGAATTTTGGACTATTCCGAAATGCGAGTTGATGAGCACGGTCTAAACTGACTAATCCCATTTCCTTATCCGGGAATCGCGAAGATCCACGCCATTGGCTGACGATGTCACATGGACCCTTAACTTTGTTCACTTGACAGAAAGTAGGAGGGTTCTACGAAACAGGAAAACGAGTAAAGGGATACATATAAATTTTAGTATATTTTGTGTGCAATTCAAAGAAATTAATGGCCATGAGTTCCTATTTGATCAACTCCAACTATGTGGACCCCAAGTTTCCACCCTGCGAGGAATATTCCCAGAGCGACTACCTACCCAGTCACTCTCCGGACTACTACAGCGCCCAGAGACAAGACCCCTCGTTCCAGCATGAGTCGATCTACCACCAGCGGTCGGGCTGCGCCGACCCACCCTACTCATTGTGCCAGGGTTCGGGGCAGCCTGCTGCGGTCATCTCTCCGCGAGGTCACGTTCTACCCACAACCGCACTCTCGACCCCTCTCCCTGAACCAAGCCATCACTGCGACTCGGTAACTCCGAGCCCCCCGCCTGCCTGCGGTCAGACTCCCACTAGCCAAAACACTTCAACGGTCACTTCAAGAAAAGATCCCGTGGTATACCCCTGGATGAAAAAAGTCCACGTAAACATCGGTAAGTGCAGCTAAACTTCTCTTACTAGTGTTTCCGTGCGCAGACAGCTCAGCCACTTTAGAAAGCCTAATGTCCGGCGTTAAATCTATTGCTCCCCTTATGAAGTTGCCCTTGGTCGAGATTTACGATCGTCTGTTTGCAGGGCAATATAATTACACCCTCCATAAATTTTTATTGCACTCCTTCTTTAAGCTCTTTCGGGGTCTATGCAACTTTCTCGTTCTAATTTCTTCCCGAGAAGAGGTTTATGAGTTCTCATGTAATCCATAAGTTAAGTTTTATGTTTTAGTAATTTGATTTTAAGTGACTGGACGGATCAATGTGTTCTTTACACTGTCACTTAACTATCGTTAATAAAAAAAAGTTTTATGGGAGCTAAAAATTTAATAGTTATGAGGACGACAATAAAACGTTAATGGCAATACAAACAGTTGGACTCTTTTATAAACTATTATTCCGCGATAATTAGCCTAGTGCGTGTATTCATAGAGCTGCCATGGTGTGCGCTGAAAAGAGGGCAAACTCCGTGTTTGCAAAATCACGGCTTAACATTAGTCGCCCATAGCCAACTATAGAGTATGCTGTTCCCTCGTAGTGAATTCATACCTCATAGTATGAATTCTTATGCAAAAATATAATATCCCTATTGTTTTATCTTGTGCTGCTATTACTGACTTATTCTGAGCAATAAAGTCTGGAAATTAGTGTCACTGTCCCGACAATATGCCATTGCTTATCATAGACAATGGCCACTTTTTTGTTTTGTTTGCCATTTTTGCATAACCGAACCTTTAAACAGTCACATTGTATACTTGCAAATACGAGATAGACGGATATATTTTTTTCATGTTTAAATACATTTATTACATTATAGGCTATTATTATAGTGTTTGTGCATCTGATTGTTCATGAACTGGAGTGTACATATCTACGTACGTGTGTGTGTGCGTGTGTGGCTGTGTGTGATTGTGTTATATTTTTTGTAACGTGTCGCTCTCTGTATCCCAACAGTGAACCCGAACTACTCAGGGGGTGAACCCAAGCGCTCACGCACAGCCTACACGCGGCAGCAAGTCTTGGAATTGGAGAAAGAGTTCCATTACAACCGCTATCTGACTCGCAGACGGAGGGTGGAGATTGCCCATACACTATGCCTATCCGAACGACAGATTAAGATTTGGTTTCAGAACCGGCGCATGAAGTGGAAGAAGGACCATAAGCTTCCCAACACCAAAATACGCAGCAGCTCTGCCAACACTAATTCAAGCAGCAGCCCGACACTGGGAAGCAATCAGAACCGAGCAAGCGGACCTCCGCCAAGTCTATAGCCCTCCACTGTTGCCCAAAACACGTACAATTATAAAATCAAATTTTCTGGAGTGTAGAACGTGGATTTTACCCGCGTTGTGTCTCCCAACTCTCCCCTGCACTCTAATTACAGGGATAAAATAGGAGGAAGATGTGGGGGAAAGGAGCAAAGAAATTGTTCATCTTTTTAACACTAAAAATGGGTGAAGACTCGAACTCAAATGCTACTATGTATGGGTTGCCTTCCCAGTCTGGTTCCCATTTTTATCCCGCACGCCTCTCCTGCTCACTCGCCCCCTCCATAAGCACAGAAAGGCGGCAGATAGCTTTCAGATTTGGTGAAGATGGATCCGTGTTTCATCTTTAATCACGCCAAACTCGGCCCCATTTGTCATGTTTACTCTGTGGTACAAAGGATGAACCGTAGGCCTGCCCATTACCTCGACGTCTAGCGTTGTGCTTAATAAATGAGTCGCTCTGTTTTGTCAAGAAGCCTTTTCGAACTCCCTTTATTCCCCTGGCTTATAAATAACTAGCCGAGTGTTTTTCAACTGATATGAAGTTTTGTATTTTGTAGCAATTAGGTTATTTTGCATTTGCTATTTGCATTTCGAATGCAATGCCAATGGGACTGAGGGTTTATTGTGCGTGTGGTCCATTTGTCGCTCATTAAAAATACAGGGACTTGTTTCACTCGCCTGTTTAGCGCATTTCACTTTAAGAACAGCAAATTACTAATTAGTTAGTATTAGTATTAAATATAATATAAAAGTTAAATGAAGCTGGACGGCTAGATATGCATAACCAAAACCGGTACAACGCAAAGCATTTTAATGAGAGCACTGCTAAGTACTATTTGAATTACCTCAATTGCTTTTTGTTTGTTTTTTGTTAGTTTTATGAAGTGATACGTTTAAGTTCTTTGGACTTAATGGCAAATATCTGCAATAGCTAATCTCAGCATTTGTAAGTTGAAATGAAATTTAAGTTAAATGTGGCCAGGGTGTATAGAGAAAGGTGCGTATATTGCATGAGTAAATACACTATATTTTAGTTTATTCTTTATTATGTCATTACCACCCTCGTTTTGTTTTATGGTACATAGACATGTGCACATACATTTCACTTTCTTTCTTTCTTTCTTTCTTTCTTTCTTTTTTTCTCAATTTTATTAATTTTATTTTATTATTATTATTATTATATATTATTAGTTTTACATTCCAAAGATCAGTTTTCTCGCTGATGAATTGTAAATTTCTCCTCTTACATGTTTGTATTTTGTCTTCTTTCTGCTTGTACCTTTCACTGTTTATCTTTGTTACATGTAAATAGCTCTAGAAATTTAATAAATGGCGGAAAAGTATCATCTTTCTTCATGTGTCATGTCTTCTTGTGGATTTTAAAGCTAGATATGCTTATTTTAAATACATATTTCTTATAGGTGGATACCATCGTCTTTTGCTAAAAACACAATTTAATTGAATTTGGCTTGCCACTGCGCATTTTCGTTAGCCTTGTAGCACTGGCCTGTCTTGAAGACCACTGCATATACCTCTCTAGTGATTTATATCGCTGCATTGCGAGTAATCCTGGTACATTACGCCTTGTAATCTTATTCTAAATCACAAAACCCTTCCTTTCTGTCTCGTCTCTCCTTAATTTAACAGTGCACAAACTTTCTGCTCAACGATGCCGTGAATGCGCCTAAAAATATGGATCCATGTTAGAAAAAAACAGAAGTTAAATAGTTTCTCGGCTCGTGGGCTTTTAATGCTTTAATGAGTGTAATTCTTGCACAACAGTTTCGCGGCTGTTTTCCAGCGCAAGCTGTGTGTTTTTTATATTACAAAGGAGCGGGTCGGTGCCATAGCTCAAACCCTGACAACCAAATAGATAATCAAGAAGACAAATGGCTTCTTTTGGAAGGCGCAGCCCTTGTATTAATTTTCATTTTCTTTTCTCAGAGCAGGTATTGAAAATATAGAGCCGGAGAAAATAACATTCCGTTTGCTGGCGTTGAACTTTACACAAAAGTATGGCCTTAAATTGGTCTTCTAGCATTCCGTGGCACAGAGAAGATTTTCTATTACTTGCTTGTTGATATCAGACAGACCTTTTCGCCACACAGCCCGCTAAAGCCATTTGTCTGTTTTCTCCCTTTTATTTATGAAATGCTGTCTGGACATAACGTCAAACACTTTAAAAAGCAAAAAATGTGAGGCAGTAAAATCATATGAAGACTATAGTTGAAAGTTTAAATATTTAAATGTACAGAGTTGTGTACGTATTTGTTTTTTGATAATATAGTTGATAATATTTTGTTTTTATTATCTAGGCTAATACTGATTGCAGTGGCA
>NW_015551076.1:615711-649892 GCF_001515605.1 Sinocyclocheilus anshuiensis | reverse complement strand
ATATATATATATATATATATATATATATATATATATATCTTCAGTACCTCTGCATACACCCATTTTGTGGTTGAGACCCAAATAGACCCAAATCTTACATCCAACTTAAATGTATTTTTAACATGTGTCTCTCAAAAGGTAGGCTACTCGAGAACTTAAATAGATGCATTTGCCTGTGGCATCTGTATAGACCTTGGAATCCTATTGTTGTCACACATATTTTATTTTGTTAAAAAAAAAGCCACACTGATTTGAATAGGAGTGAACAGATTTCTTTTGAGGGCCTCAAAAGTTCACCACCATTATTTGCAGACAGAAGCCTAAAGAAAAATGTGAGAATTATACAGAAAAATCATTAATCACCGCTTCTCTTTAAACAAGTCTTCTCTCCTATTGTCATTCGGCAGCACAACTGCTCGGACCTTCTGCTAGGAGGGGAGTGAAATCTTGAAGGGCACTTGAAGACATCCCCCCTCCCTCCTCTACCATCTTCTATTCACCAAGTCATGCCACAAGAAAACTTTTTTGGCGAGGGATGTCCCATGAAGAATCTCTTGAAAATGTTAGCGCGAGTGAGAATCTTCGCAGGACGAGAGATGGCAGCGTTTAAGGTAGAGTACTTTTTTTTATTTGCAGCACTTTTAGTGTTTTGAGTTTTATTGCTTTATGGCCTTCTCGCAGTTGGGTAGCAGAGGCACATTTGTCGTGTTGCGCCACGGATGGGTTTTATGGCTGCTTTGACTGTAAGGGTAGCTTTTGGGAACCGGTTGTCGTGTGTTTGTGATAACTTCTAGGTGTGTGCCATCACAACTAAAGTGGTAGAATGTTTTCCTTTTCGTCTTGGAGTAACTCATCTGTAGCATTGTTACATGGTGTATTTGTGGGTGTTGGTGCTGAAGTAGTATGGAGTGCAAAAAAGAAAAAAAAAAAGCGAGCGTCTGTTTGTCCCTTCGTGTGCGCGTGAACGCGCATGTGTGTCTTATATCAACACTGTGAATATGCATGAGTTGCAATGTGCCACATACACATGCAATATGTAAGACACCTAAGTCTCCCAACTGCGAATATGACATGCTGCCCTGATGACTGTTGTTAATGACACTTTATTTATTTTGCATATCACGTGTGTATGTCTTTCCCCACCCTAAAACGCCTTTGTATTCCATCAGAGAGCTTGGGTTGCACACAGGTGCAAAGTGGCCGGTTTCGAGAATAAATTATTCGATGCTCTGTTGGTCAGACAGGAATGAAAAGCACCGAAGAGAATGTCTCGAGAGCAACTATTTCCCTAAAACAAACGATTTGTAGCAAATTGCTTCAGTTACATGTTGTGTGCTTAGATGAGCACCAGTGGTCTGATACGGGCTCACCGCCATTTAACCCCTGCAAATCAATCTTTTGTTCGTATTGGAGAAAAGGCCAGTGGTTCTGGTTTACGGCTTTCGCCTCCCTCTGCGAACCTGTGTAGCATGAAGCGTGGCTAAAAAGACAAAAATATAGAAACTGATATTGAGGGAAGTTGAGGGATGACAGAAAAAAATCGATTCTTGCAGCAGGCAGAATGGGTTCAACTGGAGGACACGTTTTTCTGACCGATTAGGTCTGTTGCGAAGGCTCAGACTGACCCTTCTGAAACCCTTGACCCGACGCGGACAGGACAGCGCTACGTGTTACATGGTCAACAAAACCCTAGGGCGAGTTTGCCATAACAGCGCGGCCGGGGCACTGTAACCCCAAGGGCACCGTGCTATCTCTTCACTCAGACAGTCTAGTAAACTATCGGGGGCCCTTAAAACAACAGCAGCCGTGGCCTTGCAAAGACCCATCCTTAAACATCTCTCCCGTCTTTTGGTTTGAGCAGCTTGTGAAAGGCCCGAATAGTCACCATGCGTGTCAAGACCTGCAGTATGCACACCGCCAGATTACTTTACGATTTCCTTTCTATGTATTTCAGTAGCTGTAACACTGTGAGGGAGGCCAAGAGGGCCTTCCGCTCCAGAAATATGACGGCTATTTTGTGTGACAACGCCTCGCATTGTATCATGTAAGCCCCCTCCTTCTTGCTCTCCTTGTTCTGGTCTCTACTCCCTCCTTCAAGGTTTGTTGGAAAGCTCGCCGCTTGGCCTTGTAACGCTGATGTGATGGTGTGGTGCCTGTTTTAGCTCACGCCGCTAATTGCGAAACAAATAGCCCTCGCGCATTGCTGAATTATTATTGTGAAAAGCCACGGAGCGGAGGTCAGCACCGCATAGTCACAGAGATATATGGCCCGCGCGCGCCAGCTTTGTGGGCCTGGGCTGAGAGCCTGTGTGTGCGTGCGTGCGTGCGTGTGTTTTAAAGAGACACATATTAAGTAAGGCAAATCACCATTGTTAACTTTGCCAGCAAAACGCAACCCCTCCCTTTTCTGCTGCATAACTAATCTACTATTTCATCAATATTACTGTACTATTACCGATCTCCATCTACACATGGTCTACTACAACTATTTAGTAAATATGTTTAATCTCTTGTTTTGAAAAAATGCAGATTAGGCGTGCATTTATTTCTTTAACTCTCCGTATCTCTCCAACCGGGCTCCTCTTCATTCGATATTAATATTTAACTAACTGAATGGTTGCTGCGATACAGATTCCATTATTTCCTGAGATAGCGAAGAGTAATGAGTGAGCTCACTAAAGAGGAATATTCAGGTGCTTTATTTGTTACTCTTGGCTTCTGAAAACGTGACTTCTCATTTAATGTGCAACTAACAGCTCGCGCATGCTGCAGTTATTCCTACTGCACATTATAGTCATAATGATTAGGTTCGCTGATAGCACGTGAAAATATCTAATACATTATTATTTTGATTAATAAAATTATTGTTATTGCTAATAATAATAATTTTTTTTAAGACGCTACATTTTAAACACTATTTGGGTTAATATAAATCCTTTCCCTGATTGCAGTTTAATAACAAACGAACCTGACACATGGAAAACGCACGTTTACCTCAACAAGCAGCTGTCCTGCAAGTCTCCCCATCAAAGAATATAATTTTTTTAAAGGCACTACGCCTTCTGCCGCTTTTGACAGATTTACAGTCCCCAATAAAAGAGGGTATGCTCAGTGCCGTAAATCAATCTCCGCCGCTCTGTATAAACCTAGCCTTTAACCAAACGTTCTGTTTACTTAAGCGCCTGTAAAATCTGGGATATTCATTGACTGATTTTTTCTTTATAATCTGAGCTCTCTCTTTTCGTCTTCTTCTTCTTCTAATAATAATAATAATAATAATAATAATAATAATGTTGTTTATTATCAGTACTGTTGATCTTGCTGATGCACGTTTAGTAAATTACAACTATTAAAGAAATATGAAAGTAATTTATTACTTGCATTGTAAAAAGCTGGCGACACAGAATATATTAATAGACAGGTCTCGAATTTTAATATAATTCCTATCCCATTTTTGGACGTTTATTTTAAAGATTCGGTTTCTAGATGTTTGTTATTTCGTTTTAACTTAGCAGATGATTAGAAATCAAGAGAAAACAAAAAGAAATACGGAGTTTAACTCTATTCCCATTGTCCTAAAAGAATTTAAAGACATGCATGAACAAAACAATCGCATTGTACTTTCAAATTATTTTTGTTATTGGGTACTTTTTTTTCTGTTTTGAGCATTGCTAGCATGCATGCACTTCCATTTTTCCATTTTGTAATAATTAAAAACTGAAATACAGACCTTATAATAAAAAAATTTTAATAAACCTGAAAAATATATAGTGATTAATTCTTAAAGTCACATATTTTAAAAGCACATGTGTAATCGTTATCCATTTGGGAATCACACAATTTAATTTTATTCTTACAAAGCAGTCAACAGAGTCACATACATACATGCTTTAATCTTGATAGACAATGGTGCTTAATGTTAACATTGATATAATTCACATATAGTTCAAATACAAATACAAATATATCATATGTATTTGTTTGTATTTACACCGCCACAGCTATCTTGCAAATGAGAAAATGCATGGACTGAATTGCACTATTGCGAAGAAATTTGCAGAGGTTCAATTGCACATAAAGCTTATCTTTATTGCATTTACATTCTTTGGCAAATAGTCTAATTGCATTTGATAAAAACTGCTGCGAAGCTGGCTACACTTTACTCGCGCGTCTTATTCGTTCCTTCGAGCTGTTTTGATTGAAATTAGCTATAGAAAAGACGGTGCAGATTCTTTGCTAGAATTCTTGGAAGCACAACAGCAAGTCAGCCTATTGTTTGACCTTCAAAGTCTCTGTACTGCTCCGTTTCTTTTGACTCAGCCCCAGGTCTATTGTTTCCTTTTTTCCTCAGTGCTGTGCAGAAGGGCATCCTACCATTGTTGCTTAGGGCTCGCGGCAGGGTCTCCAAAAGAGATTTTCTCCCCTTTATCTGTCGCATGCTACCTGTCTTTGCACAGCTTAAGAACGCCAAAAAAAGATTAATATTAATAATAATAATAATTCAAAAATAAAAAAAATAGCAGCTTGATACCTGAATGCGGATACATTTGGGCGAAATCAAACATCTACAAAACTACCAACTTGTTACAAAGGTGCTCTCTGCATTGGAAATGTTCGAGCCGTTAAACTGACTTAATTTCGATAAAATGTCATAAACGCGTGGTTGTAGTGTTAAATAAGCTGGCAAAGAATCAGTGATGAAAATTGGGTATGTGATATCAGTTGTAATGCCAACAGCCATTCATCAGAGTGCTTGTTATCGTAAGAATTTCTTCACAGAGAGAGAGAGAGAGAGAGAGAGAGAGAGAGAGAGTCTCTTTTTTATTTATCATTCTTTAATGTATATTCAAAGTAGTGTTACAAAGAAATCAAACAAGAAATCAATATAATATTAAGGACAATATTTTGGCTTGAAAATCATCGCAAAGTAGAGAAAACTAAAGGAAATATGAAACGCTGATCACAAATGTTAGCTATTTCACAGGAAAATGACTGAATACGCAACTAATAAAAGTAAAAAAAACTATTTTAATTAAAAAATGTCTAATAAAAATACTTAGGCGTATAAAAGACAGAAAACGTGCACGCAAATGAACCCATTATATTTATCTATGCATAGCCTACCATATAGGTTATCATTTACCACATAGAAGCTCGTGCCGTAACAAACTTTTTTCTTTACCTTTGTCCTGAATAGTATGAAGAATTTCATTTTACGAATAAAAAGGACAGAACAGCATGTAGTGTAGCTGTGGAGTGTTGGGTCATAGTAATCCCGCGAGCGTGCAAGCCGTGGTGCCCCCATCCCCCTCCTGGTCACGTGATTCATTAAATAATTAATGCAGTGGTTGCAGAATAGATATGTATT
Organism: Sinocyclocheilus anshuiensis; assembly: GCF_001515605.1. Taxonomy (NCBI): domain Eukaryota; kingdom Metazoa; phylum Chordata; class Actinopteri; order Cypriniformes; family Cyprinidae; genus Sinocyclocheilus; species Sinocyclocheilus anshuiensis. The sequence continues at coordinate 644,524 of NW_015551076.1, read as the reverse complement.
CGTCAGGAATATCGCAGACATGGTCTCCTAGTGTCTGACGTGAAATTCAACTGTCCTTTTAAAAACAAGCCCTATAGCGGAGCGAAAAAAAAGCACAGGCAGAGACCCTCACAGAGGCTGCAATGAAACAAATTTGGACGGGGGAGCGTCTCACCGTGTGAAGCTTGTGAGTATACGAGGAAACGGGGAACGCCACTTCGACCGCCGCCACCGTTCCAGGCTTACCCGACTCCTTATTTGCTGTTTTGTGGTGTTGTGGTAAATATCGTCCAGAAATACTCATCCTCGCCATGCCTTGTCATCATGCATGTATGTCTCACAAACCCATTCCATCGTTTAAATTCAGCTGCCAACAGGAGTGATGCGACATGTCATAGCATTACACCGTGATCTATTCATATCATGTATATATATTTCGAAAAGCAGCGTGTTACTCTTCTTTTCTTCCCCGTCCCACATAAACCATCTCTCTCCCTTCCTTTGCATGTCCCCCTCTCTCTCTCACTCTCTGTACCGTCTTTTCAGCCAGCTACTTCGCTTGATTTATAGTGATATGCGTGTCAGCGGCAGCGGGGCTGCCATTGTGTATTTGTGAGGGAGTTGTGTTGTTTATGGCCGTCTGCGCGATAAATCATTTCTCTTTGAAAATGATGGGCGAGCGACGATATGCGGGAATGAGGAAGAGATTCCCCGGATTACCGTTTAGGCTCGCCGACTTTCTGTTTCGAAAACGGCCCGCGAACCCTTCGCTTTTGCCCTCTCCCTTCATCTTTAAGCCCCCCAAGTTGATTATCGCGAACGATTTACGACAATGGATCAGCGACTAATATGAAGGCTAAGTAGCTGCAGGTCTTGAGTTACTGAATATGCAATTACCAATTAAGGGAAGATTTGTTTAAATTTGGCAAAACGGGAACGCCTCGTCGCCTTGTAAATCTCATAAAAGTGTCCGCGCCCGCCAGGAAACTCATAGCCAGGGGTCTCATACCTGGACTGCAGCTGTTTTTCTTCATGGTGTAAAAACCTAATTGGAGCACTTACTGAGCAGAAAGGGGTAGCTACTGATTTAGTTTATTCTGAACTAGAACATTGACAGAGCTTGAATTGCCTTTAAGCTAAAAGAGGGTCTCGGACTAGCCTTTCAGACACAAAGATGATATTTTTTTCCTCAAATTCCTTTTTTTTGTGTGGGACAAATTGAATATTGCCTGATTTAAGAGTAGGCTTTTCTGATTTGCCTGAGTACAGAAGGCTTTGATAGCCTTTTCATTGTTACAATCAATTTTTTTCTTACAAGTCATTTCAATACTGTGAAAACTGAAAGAATAGCACAGAAATCTGCCTCACTGGCTGGCATGCTATTTGAACTGGACCCCCCCCCCTTATCTGCGAACGAGGAGGAGGCTTGTCAAGTGAGCGACTTTACCTGTAGTAAATCTTGTTTATGGCGTGTTAATGTTATTTCGTAGAGATGGCAATAATTGTGCAATGCACATGCAGAAGACGACCACAAACAAAGAGATTAATCGATCTTTATTATTTTATTCACACAAACATAAAAACATGCACTTATTGTAATCTATGGGTTTAAGGTAAAAATAAAACTATAACTGATATTGTTACTGTTAACAGCAATAAATGAACAGCAGGAATAATCATCATCATCATCATCATCATAATAGTAATAATAACAACATCAACAACAACCTTTTGCTTTATAGCACTGCCATTGTTTTAGGCAATACAAACCTTTGTGTAGCAAAATTAGAATAACTCCTTGGCTCCTATCAAATATTAATGGGCACACCGGCATGGCAAGCACGTTCAAAATGTATAATTCCAGCAGCGCTCCATGTTGCCGGGCGCTGTGTCAAAAACAATATCCGAGCTCATTTTGGAGGATGCGCAGGGGGCGAAAAGATGGGACATTTTTTCGTGCAGGGACTCGCCAGGCGGATCTCATATCTGATTTCACATGTCTAGTGACAGCAGAGGTTGAATAAATGATTCAAAATGCCAGTCAGTGTGGATAGACATTAAGAGTCCCTATTTCTATGCAGAAAAAAATAGTTGTTCATGTGTAGTTATACAATTAGGTTTATCACACAAGTTAGTGATACAGATTAAACAGCAATTTAATAAAATTAAAAATTAAATATAAACCTTATATTTATTAAATAATTATTAAAATATTACATTTATAATTGTTACGTTTTAAATCTTAGTATGCCAGTCGTACAAATTACAAGTAATGTAAGTATCAGCATTAAAATCGTGGAGTAAAACTATTTAAGTGCCCATAAAGAAAGCAAACCCAGATAATTGTACATCAATTTATTTTGCGTTTAGATAATTCTATGTAATGGATAGGCCTGTATATATGACTGGAGATGCTTGTTGGCCTATTTTCTTTTTATCAGACAGTATTCCGATAGTTCATCACTAGCAAGATTCCTTAGGCTTTGGATTGGATGTCGGCCATATTGTCCTCTTATTGCATCCAAATGTACACTAACAAGATGGAGCGATGTATAAACTAAGCTGCCGTTTCGCAATTTAATCTTTAAACCTTCTATCATTTTGACTAATTTAAAGCAAACATTCCCACACTTGACAGAGCAGACATAAACGCAAGACAACTCAAATGTATAATAATAATCAAAATATTTCGGCATGGCTAACTTAGAAAACGCACCCCGTTTTCTGTGGAATGTATATGCAGTAAATAAACACATAAAATAAATATCGTCTAAACGACATACCACGAAACGATCATAGTTGGATGTTCAACGAGTATAGTTGTGTTTTCGCTATCACTAAACAATCGTTCAACAATCATAGCAAATACTCATCTATCACTAAGCATGGTGACTTAATGGAATCATGTTTTTGGTTCCATACGGAATCTTGTAGCCCCTTTGTCTTTCATTGGATTTGTAATTTTAATTGGGCCAGCAGTAGCAGTTGTATGTAGCTACGATTTATTTTATGTTAGCTTAGGTGAGTTTTCCAGGTGTTCCCCCTGTCTCCTAATGCACGAATAATTACCCATTTGGAAATAAATCAATATCAAACCTCTCTCTTATTCATAACGGTCTACACAGAGCAACGATTGAAAGCACATGAAAAATGAGCAGAGAAACGCTATCCAGAGGCTACATACTGGATTTTCATCCATTTGAGGAGCATGGGAGAGCGCGATAAAAGAATTCAGCCGGAAATGTTCGAGCCAGCGTCTGCCTTTTTATGCGGTGGCTAAGAATAGCATGGATACTATCATCACACTTTTAAATAGTTATAATTGAACTTCCGTCTATGTCTGCTCGGTGTGTGTGAGCGCACGCGCCTGTTGTTTTCTGCTATATCTGCGTGGGTAGTGTACAACTTAGCACACAAAAGCATCGAAGAACGAACGCCAAGTGCAGTGACTTGAAGGTTTGCAGTGTAAGGCTAGAGCTAGCACAACAAAACCGACTGAAGCTACCACATGAAAGACTGCGCAAGATTATTTTTGTAAACTCGAGAAAGCGCAAGCATCGCGCTTTAGCTATTTATTGGAATTTGGCATCATTCCCTTAAAATGAAAAAAGGAGACAAGAAACGTGTTGGATGTCGACAGGGAAGGGAACAATTATCGGAATGAGGTTGACCGTGTTCGCCCTTGCCGAAGCCTGCAGGTTGCAATAACCATATGGCCCATGTGTTGGCCCCGTAGCCGTGCAGTCCCCTATTGGACAAACGAACCCCGTTGGCTTCTCCACCCTGTGTGTCCTGTCAGTCCACTGGTTCACTAGTTCACCGTGTCAATCCACCCTGCTCCGCGCAAGCAGCGAGAGGAAAGCAGACAGCTTGAGGCTAGAGGTGGATTTTTTTGCCTGCTGGTGAGTGGTGCTCCAGAGCAGTCGCTCGCCAAGACTCAGAGCCTGGGGTTCGGCTGAAGGAAAAACGAACTCCCGGAGTATTGGGGTTGTGGACGCCTAAGTGGAGTGCGCGCGCATTAACAGTTCCCAGCGCGCCTATGAACGCTTTGATCCACAAAGTAGACTCATTTTGTTTTATGCAAACGTTTAAATCGATAAGGAAGCTATAAAACGTTACATTCTCGCATCGAGCAACCATTTATATACACCTATAAAAAAAATCCTTGCATGGCAGTCAATCGGTTCCGTCGTTTTGCGTAAATATTCCAAAAACAAAGACCCATCTTCGGCGGAGAGATCGGGAGGAATGCTGGATGTCAGGTAAGATTTGCAAGCTTCGAATGATCCCGCATGCCTGGACTCTTCCTTGTGTCCCGAGCTCGTCTGCCGACAAGTCATTAATTATCCGTTGTGTGACCTAGAGTCATCCCTGGGTGTGCCCGACTTCGAAAACTTTTTTCTTTGTTTTCTAACAACCGGAGACACTTGCTTTAAACTGGTAACCGATGAGGGCTACAAGTTGGCTCATTTCCCACATACCTCACTGCTTTTCTTTTATTAGCCTGTAGTTCTGCATTTTTTAAAAAAAAATTTTTAAATCGATGTTATACCTCATAAGTTTCCTGATCAGTTAGCCTAATTTCTCAAATGCTCATTGATTGGAAAAGTGTGGAGATTCGCGCAGAGGCCTGAAAGTGTAAAAAGACGACAGATTTATGACCTAAACAGAGGACTGCTTATTCTACTAACAGCTTCTAATTTCGACCTTTGCTTTGCTCTCCACTGAACGCGCCACAGGTATCCCAATACCTGTAGTAATAATTGTTATTATTTTTCAATTTTACTGCTTGTAAAACGACTGGTGTCCCTAAAACCTACAGTAGACGCAAGCTGTCAAAGGTAATAGAGGAGCGGCTAATAATTCAAATGTGGCCTCAAGGTAGACGGCTATATTGAAACATACTATCTCCTCTGTGTTCCCAGCTCCTTGGTCGTTTAAACGTGGACTTTTTAAATAAAGAAAATAAATAAATAATTATATAAGCAAATAAAATAGCTTAGCTCGAATAACTTGTGCACAGTTTACAGTTTACTATAGCCAAACCGTGTAGTGACTTTCATAAATTTTAATACAAATATATATATAGAGTGAACGACTGAAAGGGAACTAAACTATTTTGAAGACAGCTCAGCTACTATTAAAAATAAATAGTTATTAGTAGTAGTAGTAGTATTTTGTGTGTGTGTGTGTGTGTGTGTGTGTAAATGAATTAATGCGATTATAATTAATTGATTTAGGAGACTACAAAAAATAATAATTTAAAAAATATCTCGCGTAAAATGTAACTCTTTCGTTTATTATATATTATATTATTTGTCCTTTTTAATGATAGAAGACGGGAAAATGGCTTTTATAATATAGGGACAAATAAATAATATAATTAAATGCCAACAAACTTTGACTATAAATCATTTAAAGGTTCTGACACAAATGTTTGACATCAAACAAGTTAAAACTACATTGTTACTTGCAGACATATGCGCCAAAAGGTACTACAAGCTCAGAAAACAGCCTTCTGAGTCAATCTGCGCGCTTTGACACATTTCGAAAAATCTCTTCTCTAAGTACTTTTGGTTTTGTTGTTGTCTTGGTGGTCGTTTGCCCAAAACAGAAATTGTGACCAGCGGTTTCCGTGAACTAGTGTACAGGTCTGAATAAAACCACAAATGTCTAAGTGGATATAATTTAATTGATTTTATAATAAATCACTGACAGTACAGAGAGAGGACCAGTTAGAGAGAGCAATTTAAAGTACAGTGCGACTGTCAATAGGTCATAAAGCTTTTTTTTATGTATATATATATTTTTTTTTTTTTCCAGTCTGAATAGTTTATTGCTGTCATAATTATAACAGTCTGTGATTTTCATGGGCACCAATACTGCAATGGTGTGTGGAGTTATGTCACTTTACGTAAGCGCGTATTTAAACGGCGACCACAAAAAGATCATTTAACGACTGATTTAACTTATCTTTTACTCTTAAAGTTAAAACCAGATCCAACTGCAACTGTTTCTCTTCTAAAAGGGTGCAATTTTATTTTCTCTTCTCATTTGTCAGATTTGTGAAGTTGGCAGTTTTGGGGACCCTGGGGGCATGGGCCTTGGTTGACCCAAAGACCCTGTCTCTTCCTCAGTCAGTGTCTTCATTCAAAAAAAGTTAAACATTATCCACCCTATGCACAGATGGTCCTTAAAAATTTACTTTGTGGTCAAAAAGTTTCACTTTTGATATAAGACCATCTGAATGAGTACTATTAGAGCAAGGAGGGTTACAGGGCGTTGCGCAGTAATACATAATCTTCGTTTCGTTTAGTTAGCCTTACCAGTAAGTCCACTTGGACGATATCTTAATCAAGGTTAAGCTTTACACCGGGTCAGTTACACAATATATCATTAAGTAGTACAAACATAACATTTACACAAAGAAAACCACCTGACCCCACTCCTAAACAATAAATAAAGATTCATTCGCATATGAGAAAAAGTTCTTCTCGGTGCGCGTCTTTGTTGTGACCATTGCGCACGGGTCAGAAAGGCGAACCAGAAATCTTAAGTTAATGCTATATGCGTGGGTGTCAGAAACCAAGCCCCCTGCCCATTCACACAGCCTGAGAGAGCAGAAACGCCTGTAATCGTTCAAAGATTGGCCACAGAAGGCCTAACTTATCCAGCGGCCTCACACTAAAGTTTGTGGTGTTGAAAGTTGGATGTCATCCGCCAGACTGCAAGAGAAAAGAAGACATAGCTAGCCGCTCCCAGCTTAAAACAGCCTCCTCTCTCGGCATTTGGGTATGCTAAGCGTTCGAGCTCATTACTTTTCAAAGCACTGGAATCCAACGAACGGACTTGATGAAAGCTCACCATTTCTGTGATGGGAAGGCGATGTCAGTGTTTTTTTGCTGGGTGGCACTCAAGAAAAACGAGGCAGAAGTCACTAATTGCGGATTCTAAATGAAAATGCATGTTTTTTTTTTTTTTTTGGGATTTATTAGACTATAGACTTTAAAAAGACGTTCTGACGCATGCGTGTCACGTGAACGAAGGATTCAGGGCATTATTTTGGATTTGGGAAGAGGGCCCTTGAGGTATCGCACAGTCACTACTAACTCGCCAGTTCACAACCGCCTGGTAAATTACACAACAAATGGGATGAGGTCGGCTTTGCGCTGACTTCCAGAAGGTGCCATACGTGCTTCTCAAGAGCCTGTGGGCGTACAGGACGGGAGATTAACGCATAAATATAAGACATTACAAGGGGATTCCAAAGTACCTCTGATTGATCATTAATCTGGTGAGTTATCGCACCTCCGCGGAAAGGTCAAGCTGCAAACCCAGTGCCAATCTGTCAAAGCCAAGCCGCGCGCCTCTTTTAGTTTCGCGTGTTTTTCTCTCTCTCCCATGTTTGAACTTACGTGTTGCATGCATATTTTTGAAACGAAGAACTATATTACAGATGGCTACGACCATGCAGAGAGGTGATGCAATATCCGAGGTTGAGAGGGATAATAAAGTTGAAAATGTAACTGGTTTGTAAGTGAGTAGACAAGAGTTCACAGTGTGAACTATGCAATGCAAAAGTAGCTTTACTATATTTAAACGGTCTGACAAAACGAACACAATGTCCCACTGCCCGTGCATCCACTTAATATGCATTTATATAAATGATGCAGGAGCCCTTTGTTGCAGAGCCCGCAGTATTGAGCGCACGTGAATCCAGTTGTTGTTTCCTTTCGACCCTTCGATAGCCTGAACAATAATTATACGCTACTGGAACGCTTTCCGTGTAATAGAGGAGAGGCTGGTTCGGCTAAGCCGTTTCTCTCTGGTTGCTTTCGCTTCCATTTTCCTCACTAAAAATTGGCTCATCAGCTCTTCTGGCTAGGAGCTGCCTCCTCCCTTTGTTCTGAGAGCAGCAGCGTTCCTGCTTGCTGGGGCACGAGCACCATTCACTTTATAGGTAACTTTAGGTTAGTCCAGCAAGGCTGCGGGTCGCTGGCGTGTTACCGGGGACGAATCGACCCAAAAATACCCGGACAGCGGTAGAAACGAGCCCGGGTGCTGGGAATGGAATCGAGCCAACGGCGTGCGTAAGTGCGGGGATGCAATAAATAACTTTATAGCGCTGTAGGCCGCAGAGTCGGGGAGGTCGGGGGAATCCTCGTTTTGATTTATGTGTTTGGGGTAGCTGTCACGAGCCGGCGAACGAAACCGTCCAACGTTTTTATTCCACTTTTAATAAGCGCTGCTATGCAGACCAGCAAGGCCATTTCATTCCATTTCTGTTCAGGCCATCGCCTACTGTATATATCCATTTTCTGTCCTCCAGGGCACCCGTTTGGATTAAGGACTGTGTTTATCAAGTTTATGGGCGGATTTTATACCAGAATGGTGGGGCTCGCGCTTCATGATTTTCTCAATGTTCGCCGAACGTTGTTGCATGTTATATTTAAGCATTTTCAACCTGTTTCGTAATTTGTATGATTTATATGATGATTGTATTTTAAACGTTTAATGTTATTTTATTATTATTATTATAACGACTATTGCTATTATTAAGCTATTATTATTATTATTATTATTATTGTTGTTGTTGTTGTTATGTCATTATCTGTTTATCTGTTTTTTAATTGTCTGGGGATGTTATGTAACTATAAATTATTAAATATTGCAGAACAGAAAAGTAGGCCATTCTTTTTCACAAGGCCAGAAGAGCTTGTTATGTTGTCAAACACTGACGAAGAAATGCAATTTAACTACAGATTTTCAGTATCACGTTTATTCCTTTATTCATCTGTATATTTTCAGTTTGAATAAGAGTTTGAATATCCATGGTTTGGATTTTCAAATTACCCTTCCTGCTGTCAGTAAATCCGTTAGGAAGGCCAAAGGTTCTGTTTTAAATTATTAGAAATATCATACTTAATTCAATATATGTTGAAAATCAATAGAAGTAAGGGACTTTGGGATACAGCGTAAATATTTTCGTTGGCCTCGAATTTCTCTCTGTATTCCCGAACATAATTTAAGGTTAACATGTCGGTCAACAGTGGCCAACCATCAAATTGTCTCCGAGGTCAATTTCTCTACATGAGGTCTGATGTTCTCTATTGGATTTTTGGCGACCCCGTTTTGATTGCATCTCTCCCTTTTCTGTTCCTCTACTTACAGTTCCTTCTCGTTATCAAGAAGTTGCATCCTTGCATAAAATCTAGAAGTGATAAAGGACAATATCTCGGTAAGTGATTCAATCTTTTTTTTGCGTTTGACAGTGATTTATACCCTTTGGTTATGTGTTTGGGGAAGAGACTATTTTCTTTTTTTTTAAATTCGATTTTTTTAAACATTGGTATTATTATGAAATCTGAATTTATATTTTTACTGATTCAAATAATAAAACAAATTTGAAAATTCGCATGCTTTATTAAAATGTTTTAATTTCAAAGACATTTTCATACAATGCAGCATCAGAATTTTTAGTTGCAATAGCATGTAATAAATACAGTTCCATACAAATGCATGTTTGATTGCATATAATTAACCTAATTTTGATGGCAATTATACCTTTGCATACTGGAGGAACAAATTTCATAAAAAAATGTACAGGCCCCTATGCTATATTTATAGATGCGCATCTCGTGTGTGCTGCATTCACATTGTTTTTGAAATGTATACAAAGAATGTTGCCATTAGGAAAGAAAAAACAGTTAATTCTTAACTGAGACAGTCTATGAAATCTGCATTGCAGTGGTATAGCAGTATAGTGAGTTGGATGGTGATTACGTACTTTTTTTTTTTTCATTTTTTGGGGCTGCTCATGCGTAACATTTATTTGCAGAGTCTTTGAAAAAATCGCCTGACACCTTAAATAATTGCTAAGCAAACGGTGACTCGCAACTCGCAGTAAGTCCCACGCTAACATAACATTCACAACATGTTTTTGCCATGTAAATAAACATCCAAACAATAACATTAACAGCAGCTCATTAATTGTTTTGCCAAAAGGCTACTGGAGCTATTTGTTGTGTTGTTGTATGCCATATATTAATATTAGGGGCACAAAAATCTGAAAAAAAAAAATATATATATATAAATAACATCCATTAATGCCAATTTTTTTAAAGACCAATGTCGTATTAACGTAACACGATTTCCTCTTTAAATTGTTCATGTAGTACTAATTGTAATTGACAATGCAAAACGCGAAAACTTTTTTTTTCTTTTCATCACTGTTCTTAAAAAAAATTGAATGTTGTGGAAATGTATAAATGACGTTGCACAAACTAAAATACTCCATACAGCTGCGTAGAAAACGTAATCTGTATAATCTATACAATTTTAATAATTCTTTAATGTCCTGTTTCAACACAGACATACATTAGACTTAAAATCATTTTAATCGAACTCATTCATTTTAATTTTAAAAAGGAGTATCCAGGGATCCGCGTGAAGTAGGATAGAATGTCCGGAAGTGTAGTTTTGTTTGTGGTTTCTCGAGATGTACATCCATGGAAATAATGCACCAAGGCAGTGGTGTTTTTTTTTTTTTTTTTTTGCTATTCCATTGGAAAAGAAAGATAAATGTAACATCCATCACCGCGCAGCTCAATATGCTGTCCTTTTTTAAAATTACCAATATGATTCCCAGTCCATGAAAACCAGCATGCCATAATCCGAACTGTAAAATTCGACCCACTGTCTGAAAATAACAGTTTGTAAATGTTTATATCACAGCTGAAAGATGGCGAAATGGAAGACTAGAAATTGTGTTTTCTGCATTTCGTTGCCTCAGCCCACGTGTTAGTTAATTAGTGCCCTTTTAAGTGGCTCCCCATTGGATCCTTTTAGCACAGGTTGCAAAATAAGGAACAATGCCGTTTAGTAAAAAGTTGCAGACACCTACATTTTTGCCTTGTGCCTTCCTCCCACACCGTTGGTGATGCTCTCTATTCAAGCACCTAGAAGAAATGCATCTTTTTAAAGTTGCCCGTTTACAGCTGCCTGTGTATGGTGGAAGTCATAAATCTTACGTAGCCATAAACGACGGGGGTAGTGTCCTGAATAATAAAAATAGAGAGAGAGAGAGGGAGACGTGGTGTTTGGCTTAAGGAGAGAGAAGTAGCAATATCTCTTGAACACCTTCGTGGTGTTGTTCCCCCCCCACTTTTTTTCCATTTTGCTCCCGCGCCGGTTTTCTTCCTCGTTTCCTTTTCGCGTTTTTCCATTCTGTCCTCCATCCTTAAAGAATATGTTGATATTTTTCTCCTTTTAGTAGCCTATAGTAAAAACAGAAGAAACTCTCTCGTCTATTTTTTAACGTGCACGCGCCATCCATGATACTCACAGAACTTGTGTGACCAGGACTCCACAGAGCTTCTTAATATTAAAAAAAAAATCTTTCTTTTTTCTTTTTGGTGATTTGCTTTCACACCCCTCCCTCAGGTCTCAAGTCCGCCTGTTGTCTGTTCTCTTGTTCTTAAACCCCCACCTCATTGGTTTTTATATTTTGCGCATAAGTTATTATACTAGTTGGGTGTGTTGGCAGGGATGTGATGAAATATTAACAATACAGATAGAATATTGTTTCTGCCTCAAGCTAGAGGCAAGCCAGCGCTGAGAACGTACTTCCTGGTAATTTAATATACACCGGTAGAGTAAGAGAGGGAGAGAAAAATGGGTCCTCTCTGCTATATTTGCCTATTAAACAATGTTACTAGAGCATAATAGTTAAACCACACAAGTGAAAGAGACTCGGGGAAAAAAACTCGTCAGCTTCCGTTATAGACCCTTATCTTGTCCCGAGCGCCTGCAATTAGCATAAATTTTCACTGGTGACGCTGTTTGATGGGGATTAACGCTTGCGCCTCTCACATCCAGCCTGTTCCGTTATTTCCAATAGCTGGAAAGGCCTGGTGTTGACTACATACAATAACCTAGCAAAGACGAGCAAATAATACCAGCAGACCCCGGGCCCCGACATGAGACGGGGAGATGTTACGGCGAGTCGGGAGCCCACCTCGGATTATGATGTTCAATTTTGCGCCGTGAGGAAAAGGCGAGGGGAGATTGAAGGCGAAATCTGAGGCCATTGTTATCTGCGAGCAGGGCGTACCAGTCGACAGGGCGGCCAGGAGCAGTGCTGCCTGTCCTTTTGCAGCCCCCTCGCATACCTCAGATCTTTCATGCTAGACCGTCTCCCCCTTTCGCGAGCCGAGGGGAATCGTCCAGCAGCGCCCGCACTCTGGCGCGGGGCAGCCGTACTCGAGATACCCGGCGTTTGACGCGCGCTGTCTGGCTGGAATATCGAAACTGGTATGAGCTTTGGGCTTTTTTATTGATTGCAGCGTGGCCGAATGTGGAAAATATGATGCCTGCCCGAGCGTCTCTCGTCAGAGGCTAAGGTAAGCTGGTCTGAAATAGGCTATCGGTTTGTGAATGGCGGTATGTGTGTCCTAGTGATTTATGACCGTATGACTCCAAACGCGGTTCAAGAAGAGTTCACAATGCTTAAGCTTCCATTGATGCTGGAGCTTTCTTTCGCTACCTCTGAATAAATGCACCCCAGATTGTGTTATCTAGTCTAATTTTGGCTTTGTTACATAACAAAGGAAATAATTTCTGGGGGATGTTTTTTTTCATATATGGCTTTGGTAGAAAAGCGTGCGTTTCATTTTTCAAGACTGAGTTGGCGTTTTTACGCGAGCAAAGAAAATGCGGTGGTTAAACGTCGGTATGAAATATTAAAATGATTTGAACGATTTCAGCAAATGCTTCGATTGGCACCAAGGTGTGTTTTCATTTGATATTGAATTTGCACGTTCAAGGCCTATTCTTTCCGAATGCAAAGACTGTAGGTGTCTCTAATCGAAATATTTACTTACTATATTTTTGGGGGTTTATATGTAAGCTATCCTTTAGAATTTTACATAAATATCAGGTAACTTATTTTCGAATAGCAAAGAGGCGCCCAAGCAATGTTATGTTGTTTTTGTTGACGTTTGGGTTGGTCCTGCTCCTACTACGTCCGCTCTCGACTCCGTAATTGTGTTAGGGTTGGATCTACAGAAAAGTTGGTTATTGTGTTACCGTAACAAGAGGGCCAAGACATTACGTGTTCCATTTAATGGAACTGCGATATGATTTCATATCTATTATGCCTGTTTTTATACCCCCCTCTTCCTCTCCCCTGTCTCTCCCCTGAACAATTCCTTAGAGTAAATGATTAGGATTCCGGCCGTCCTCTTCGAAGATAAATGACCGACATTTGTGACGTGTTGAGACGGAGTCGATGTCCAAAAGCTGTAGCTCATATTTACGCTTTATACAACAGAAACACAAACCTCTCCTCAATATTTACATATTTATTTATAAATAATAGAATATTAATTGTAGGATTAGAAATATATAATGCAGAGAAGTACATTTTATAATCAGAAAGAATGATCTTTTCGAGAAAGACAAATTCACCGACTATTCCAGTTCATGTTAACAAAGGATTTTTTTTCTTTACGAGTTGAGCTTCTACAATAATGTATTTATGATCCACGAAGCTTATAATGTTGGTTCAAAATGTCATGGCATATTTCAGACGCTTTTCCTTTTGTTTTTAAACAAACAAAAGAAAAAAATACACATACTGTTTTAGAACAATCTAATGTCAGGATGATTAATTCTGATAATATTTCAAAACCACATATGCTATTTTGTGGAACACTTTACTGCTATTATTATTATTATTTTTTTTAATAATTATTATTATTATTAGATAGATAGATAGATAGATAGATAGATAGATACACTTATAAACCAGTATTATTTTTTATTTGATCAAATTAACATTTTTGTCTTTTTTGTATTTGATTTTCGCAACAAAAGCAAATAATTAAATGAATAAACAAGTATAATACGCTAAACAGAGTTTATGTAAAACAGGCCTTCGTTACATATGTGCATGTCATGCATGTGTATGTATCCATCGAAATATAACACAGAATTAAAATACCAATTTAGTCTTCCCGTCATTCTAGTACATATATGTATCATTTATGGTAATATACACATAACTAATTTTAAATTAAATTTGTAGCTATGGAGGAAGGACACGGAATAATTAGAAAAATTATATTGCCCACTGTGAAGTGAACTTGCAAGTATCTGATAAAACAAAAGCCACAGTAGTCCTCCTAAAACAGCTTACGCAATCTCTTGGCTTTCCCTAAGTCTTTTTTAATAACATTTACTACCCAGGCAGTGAGTGAGAATAAATGCCAGGTGCCTGTAAGTGTTTGAGTGATCGTTTTCGCCAGCAACCCCAGAGCCAAGCTGCGAGGTCTTGAGCTTTTTAAAGGGCTGGATTTGTCTATTTCGGTCCAGCGACCACTATGAATAACACCAACCGAAGCTTCCGGTGAAGCTTTCCCTATGCGTTCATAAAGACCAGCAACAAATTTAAAGAAACACAATGCCGGTTTGTCAGGGTTTAATGTTGCCCAAATACGTTTGTTTGTAACTGGAGAAAGCCCTCCAAAGATGGCCTTTGTGTCGGAAGCAAGAGCTCTCATATGTCCGCAGAGCTCGCCTGTATTGTCCATATTTGTTTTCTCTTTTAATAACGCTGTGCTGTCTTTTATTGTGTATTCAGTCCTGTTTTAATTGCAAAAATGATATATATATATATATATATATATGAACTGTTTTTACACAATATCAGAAGCTCAGAATGGAGCCCTAGCGTCAGCAATTATCTTGGCCAGTGATTTCTAACATCAACATTTTATAATAGGAGAGAATTTATTTATTTATTTATTCTTGCATATCAGAAAGAAAAACTACCACAACACAAAACATTTATTTAAGGGACAGAAGCATGATAAATCTGTAATAAAAAGTGCAATTTAAATAACATGCAATAGAAACAAAAATTTAATGAAACAATTTTGATGAAATGTAGTCTTCCAATCTGCAGGCTGCGTTGTGGGAACATGCTATTCATGTCATGGCGTCTTTCAGTGCAGTAAGATGGATTTACCTCGCGCCCCTCTTATTATGTGCCTCTTATAACCTTTCAGGTCAGCTTCCAAGAGGCCATTGGAAAGAGACCGTCACGTGACATCTAGTGCCAATGTTCTTCCAGAAGGTCGTCAGGACCCTGGTAGCCGGTAACTCGATTTTTGGAAATGCAGAAAACGACCTACTACGACAACTCGACACTTTTCGGAGGATACTCGTACCAGGGGACAAACGGTTTTAGCTATGATGCCCCGGCACCAGCCTTCCAGAACTCAGTGCATCTTGAGGGTGACTACCAAAGGTCTGCATGCTCCCTACAGTCGCTCGGCACCAGCGCACCCCCACAGCCTCAGCATGCCAAGACGAAAGAGCTTAATGGCAGCTGCATGCGGCCCAGTCTGCCACCTGAACACCACCCACCCCCCCAGGTTTCCCCTCCTCAGAACGCTGTAAACGTTGCTGCCTCAAATGCCACCCAGCAGCCAGGCGGCAGCGGTGGTGGCGGGGCCGGCAGTGGGGGCACGGCCAAATCGTCATCCAAGTCGTCCTCTCTGGCCCCAAACCCAGCTCTCGCGAAGCATATCTTTCCTTGGATGAAGGAGTCACGTCAGAACACCAAGCAAAAAAACAGCTCCCCTAGTGCAAGCTCAGCTAACGGTGTGTTTTCCAAACCCACTCTTCTCTTCTCTTCTCTTCTCTTCTCTTCTCTTCTCTTCTCTTCTCTTCTCACCCTACTTGACCGAGACAGATGTTGGCCAACATTATAAGCTTGAAATGGGATACAATGGGGGTGGGACTAAATCAGACCATGCTCATTTCATATGTTTTCAATATTTTTTAGCGATTGGATGTTTAACAAGGGGACAGGCCGGTCTATTTCAATGTATTGTACAACTAAAATAATTCTCAGAATTGTGATGATTATATGATTACACACTCTGAATATTTCTGACTATGAAAGCGTCAGAAGATTAAAAAAAAATCAGTACACAAGGATTATTGTTCAGATTTTAGATAGCAGCAATGCCACATCACTTGTCATACATAATTATCGTGTCCAGATAACAGAAGATTTATCCCACAAGCCTCTGAATCTGCATGTAGAGGTTTCTATCGTCTTAATCCTCCCTGTAAACCATTCAAAAGACAAACCATGTAGCAAACACACCGTTGCCTAGTGCACAGTATGAATCTGGCCCTGGGCTTTAGTTTTAATATGATTTACATACACAAGGTCAATGTTAGGGCATGCGTCTCTTAATAAATGCCAAAGTTATGAAGTGTTGACAACCAATATCAGGGGGATAAGTTTTTCATGGCCGGCTTTATTAGTGGGAACGATGCATTCAATTTCCGGGTGGAGTAATTATGTTTTATTTCATTCTCACCCCAGCGGAGAGCAGCGGTGGTGAGAAAAGCCCTCCGGGTTCTGCAGCTTCCAAGAGAGCACGCACCGCTTACACCAGCGCTCAGCTGGTGGAGCTCGAGAAGGAGTTTCACTTCAACCGATACCTGTGCCGGCCGAGGCGCGTGGAGATGGCCAATCTGCTCAACCTTAGCGAGCGGCAGATCAAGATTTGGTTCCAGAACAGGCGGATGAAGTACAAGAAGGATCAAAAGTTGAAAGGCATCGGCTCGTCCTCAGGGGGGCCGTCCCCCACAGGAAGCCCACCTCTCCCAATGCAGTCCTCAGCTGGTTTCATGAACTCTATGCACTCAATGGGCAGTTATGATGCTCCCTCCCCACCATCTTTTAACAAGCCCCATCAAAATGCATACGCCATGTCAACAGCCTATCAGAACCCAATGAAAGGTTGCCCCCCCCAACAGAAGTATGGAAACACTGCACCGGATTATGACACACACGGGCTACAGGGTAACAGTGGCACCTACGGGACACCAAACATGCAGGGTAGCCCCGTGTATGTGGGAGGTAGCTATGTTGATGCCATGCCTGCCACTGGGCCTTCTATGTATGGCCTCAATCACCTACCACACCACCAGTCGGCAAGCATGGACTATAACGGTGCCACACAGATGCCGGCGAACCAGCACCATGGACCGTGTGACCCACATCCGACATACACGGATCTGTCTGCACACCATCCTTCTCAGGGTAGAATCCAAGAAGCACCCAAGTTGACTCATCTGTAGCAGGTTTGGACAAAAAAATAAAAAAAACAGGAAAAATAAAGAAAAAAACGAAAGGAAGACAAGACGAAACAGACTAACCCATGGGGCGATGCAATGGGGTTGAAAAAGATGATCCAGTGGTTTATTGCCATGACTAGAGTTCAATGTTGTCCTTCCATTCATACGTGAACATACCTGAATTTAGTATCCATAGGTCTAAATACCCCTTTAAAATGACACACTTCATGAACAGTGGCTAGTTTATGCCAAGGAATAGACTGTCTAGCTGTATGACCTCATTACATCATCCTAAATGTTTGTGTACTTCTTCAGCATTATTGCTGCATTCCTCACACTTTGGAGGGCGGTACGGTATAGCTTACATTTAAACTTACTGGTGCAAGAAAACCACTGGATTGTTTTCGTCCACCACCCTTATTTCACATACCTCTTTTTTTAAACGTCTCAAAAAACCAGTCGATTTTTTTATTAACTTGTTCCCAAAACAGCAGTAGACTGGCACCTTGTCTTTAGCAAGACACAAGGTGATCAAGATATTCATCTCTTTTAAGTCCGTTTTACACTATGCTACCTATCACTATTAATGAGAAGTGAATAGAATTTTGTTATGGCTTTGACAGGGTAAAAGAGAAGAGTTGAGAATACTAGTAAATTAAAGTTCATTCCCTCGTTCTCAACTCGCTGCCCCTCCCTCTCCCTCATACTCCTTCCGCAGTTCTTTATCTTTCCCAATCTTTGGGTTCGCCTACATTAGTCCAAACTAATACGAAAGGCCCACATTTTCTCATTTCTTGACTTAACGTGGAAACAGGGTATATTTGAACAAAAATGCATGTCCGGGAAACCAAGCTACGGCGCAGACGTCTTTGTTTACGCCTAATGCGCTCTCGTCTGGGCATCATTGTTGCACTTAGAGTTTACATTTAATGGGTGAGGAAGAAAAGTAAATCTTATTTTGAATCGGAAGACCTTCAATCAGCGTCTTTCGCTAAGTGTGTTCACGTGAACATTCATAAATATATATTTATTTGTTATAGCCAGTTTAAATACTTTCTTTTTTGTATTATTTATCCCCATGTATTTATATCAATAAAAATGTACTTTTTTAGTATCTACCTGTTATAAAAAAGACGCTGTGTTCTTGTCATTGTAAGAAATTAATTTTTAGTTCTTGTATTTTAGAGATATGTAGGTTTATGCTATCCTTGTATAAATAATGTCTTGACGTATACAGGGAGCGCAAGAACGGAATCAAACCGTTCCCGCATAGTCGAGATTTAGACGAAATATAGCGAAACATTTTGAGAACTTCATTTGTCCTTTGTAACTACTTTTATTTCCTTGTTAAGAGTTGGTTGTTGAACAATTCTTTAATAAAATGTTATGTTATTAATTTCCACTCTAGAAGTTCATGAGTTTACCAAACAGACTCACATGAATATACAGGCAAAGACTGAAGGGGGTGGGGGTAGGGGTTCCTCAAGGCCTGTGAAAGAGCCCTGGAGGCCGCGCCTGAAATGGTCACGTGAAGGGAGTCCAATAAAATCGTCGAACACTCTTCTTACTGGTTATGGAATTAAAACAAATGAATACAAATAATCTCAAGTTTAAAGAAGAAAGATACAGATAATAGATGACTAATCATATTTTTGCTTGTTGGATCTCCATCGATTATTGGAGGGTGAAAAAAGAGCTGCGTTGCTGTCTGTGCTAATTTATTAACAACAGATTTTATTTTAGCATGCCCAAGCTATAAACAAATCTAGACAAAGACATTCGGAACCGCGTGAATACAAAAGAAACAAATATTACAACAACAGTGATAACATGAAATAATTTCCATGGCATGCACAAAAAATAAACTACACCAACGCGGCGTTTAGCGGTTTGCGTTTACCTCTGATTTTCTCAACATGTGTTTGATTAAACGTTTTATACGGTTACAGACATTTATACTACCTTAATGTGTCTAAATATATAATAAAAACATTAAAGCTATTATCAGAATAAAAAGGGCACAAGAAGCAAATTTTTGCATTTTAACTAAATACACAGAAAATATACAGTCACATGAAGGTAGACTACGAACGGTATCAAAGGTATAAAACTGTCAAATATTCTTACTTTTTCATGCATTTTAGATAGATAGATAGATAGATAGATAATTACAACATAGGATATATCTAAAGAAATGAATTAAAACCCGCTGTCCTCAGATGATATAAATCATTTTAAGCATTTAACGCAAATAGTTGTTCAATTCGTCCCAGAATATTATCATTATTTTCCAGTGAAAAAAAAAAATCAGTTGAAAAAAGGATCACTTGACATTTTTATGCTAGTACTGTCCGAAAAAGTAACATAAAAACGCACAAACAATAAATAAAAAGAGAGATTATCATTGCATCCCAGTCAGCTCCGTTCTGTAAGGAGGGCCTTTTAGATTGACCCCTTTCCGAAGTGCCCACGGCCTACAAGCTTGCTTTGTATTTCCTTTAAAATTCCCAGACACCCACACAGGGTTACACAGCCTATCTGTTTCCACTGTTCTTTTAGACGAGAAAAACGACGAAACGAAGCTCGGGCTGCAAATCCGAAATACTGTGTAGTTAAATTCAGATTACAGCTGGCTGCAACACAGTTTAGTTTTAATCTCTAATCCTATCGATGCGACGCGCCAATAGAATGTATCCAATACAGAAAAAAATAATTCTTGGGGGGAAAAAATCCACATATCTACGAGGGAATAATGGGGGTTTTCTTTGTTGTGATCTTGGAGGAAAAAGGCGAATTCTTGAGGGTGGCTGCTGTCAAGCGCTTTGCCGGCGAAAAGATTGATCACCCTTGCTGCCTCTCTACTCCTGCTCTAAAAATATCTACCCCCTTTTCCCATTCGTTTTAAACTTTGACGCAACCAATTTTGCTTAGTTTTTCATCAACTAACATTATATTGTTGCTTTCTTCGTCCAAGGTGCAATAGAAATTCAAGTCAACACATAAGCAATTTCCATTCTGAACGCGACCTCACGATGAACTTTTGGTTGTTGTCACTGTCAACAAATGTCTCACACACACCGCTAACAACTATTTTTCGTGCGGTATTATACGTGTCATCTGCACCTTCATTTTAATAAATAAGCAAAATATTATTTAACAATTCTCTGACCTGGATTTAGTGCAAACTTGCGCGCTTTAAGGTCCCAGTTTTCAGCAATTCTTCAGAGGCTGAGTTAAAAAAAAAAATCAAATTAAAGGTAAACCCCAAAATAATTTATTTGTATCGTAATGGTTGGGAATCTCCTATTCGGCAAATGTGGCGGACACTCTCATCATCACTCTTGTACATCCTTATTTATGTGCTTGATAAAAGAAATATTTCTACACCTACCTACATCTCTTGTCTGTTACTCTTGTCAAAAGTTTTAAGATTAATGACCCTTGATTGTAAAAATGCAAGAAGCCATATTGTGGATGTACTTATCAGGCAAGGCCTGTGAATTACATCACCGGTAGTTCTGCATTTGGATTGTTATTGTCTAACATAAGAGGCCTGCACTTTACCTCTCACGACAAAACAGGACTGTCCGAACACATGGCAGCCGAGAGCCTTTTTTTTTATTATTATTTCGTCCGTGTTACAATAAGAACTGAATTATAATATCCTGCTGTATTTTATCAATTCAGACAAATATTGCTTTCTTTTGCCACCAGGCCCCGAATTTCGATTGGCTGAGATGAGTCATGTGACCAGGAATTGGCTGCAATTTCGCCCATAGTCTTCAGTTTAGTAGACCCTGGTCCCCATACGCTAGTAATATCACCAATATACACAATTATTAAAGCCCGCAAATGCCGTCATAGCAGGAACGCAAAATAAATCCTAGACTTTTGGATGTTATTTTTTGCGTATGTTGGTGTCGCTGGACGCCCTTTTTGCCCAGGCGAAGCGATGAATTTTGAATTTGCGAGGGAGATTGGGTTCATCAACAGCCAGCCTTCCCTTGCAGAGTGCCTGACGTCTTTCCCCGCTGTCCTGGAGTCATTTCAAACTTCATCAATCAAGGACTCGACAGCAATTCCACCTCCTTTCGAGCACACCATCCCTAGTCTGAGTCCCTGCACAGGCAACCAGGCGCGACCGAGGAGCCAAAAGCGAACAGCCTCCAATGGCCTCCAGCTCCGGACACAAACAGCACCGCCGACGCAGCACCAGCAAGACCCGGCCCTGCTGTCGGGTGGCGCGCCCCTGGCCCACGAGTTCCCATGGATGAAAGAGAAAAAATCCTCGAAGAAGTGCCCCAAGCCCGGAGCCACTGCTGCTGCAGCAGCAGCCTCCCCTTCTCAGGCATCCTCCGGCTACACAACCGCGGGACTGGAGTCCCCGACAGGTACGTTTATCAAAGCAGTGAACGCGTTTGTTCTGCATTTTGGACATTTTCCGCTGAATGATTCGTGACTCGAATAGATGGCAATGTAGCTGAAACTCTATAGAATTTAATTGCCTGTTATTATAGCCTAAACAGAATTATTACAGTGTGATTTCACATGCTTGGAATTTTTACGCAATTTAAAAAAAACTGCACCTTTCGAATTTGTTCTTTGTCCTGTTTTTTATGTGATGTACGGCATAACCTGCTTTGGATGGGCTAGCATTTGAGCTCTATGTATTTAGGAATAATTGTATAATTTAATATAATTATATATAATATATTTTAAACCCCGTCCCAGTAATGTCTTTAAAAGATAAAAAAAACATCCCCTCCCCCATTTCTTGGCACATATACAAAATTGTGCACATTCTGAAAGATTACGTTGCCATCCTGCAGATAGTATATCTTGATCTATAATAACGATTTAATCGCAATTGATGTCAGCTGAGACTCGATATTTATTCATAACCACGTTTCATGGCTTGGCGAGCCATTTTGGATAACAGTATATATTGTGAAAGCTGTGGAACGCAACAAAATATGGGGCTTGCTGAAATAACGCTTGTACACCACGCTGGTCTATTACCACAAGACATGCCTAACCATTGCAGTCATTGCTACATGACAAGCCCAAACCACAGGGCTGTTCTACACTGGGATTTTATTGTCATCTGGACAATTTCTCACATGAAGTTCGATGACTTCGCCTTTTGTATGGGACTTATTTCTGTTTTGATTCTTGCAGAGGCTCAAGGTGGACTGGATAATGGCAGCGGTTCACGGAGACTGAGGACCGCATACACCAACACGCAGCTACTTGAATTGGAGAAGGAGTTTCACTTTAACAAATACCTCTGTCGGCCCCGGCGCGTTGAAATAGCAGCACTTTTGGATCTAACCGAGCGCCAAGTCAAAGTGTGGTTTCAAAATCGACGCATGAAGCACAAAAGACAAACTACGCACCACCGGGACGGGCAAGAAGGCGAGCCCAGCGGTTTTGAGCTCCTGGAGGGAACCGACGCTGCTTCACCGTATTCGAGCCAATCGTTGGAAGTATCTGGTTCTGGCTCCGGTTCTGCAGCAGCCTCCGAGAGTGAGACTTGCCCGACAGGTGCCTCCTACACGAACAGTGCGGACAAAAGCCAGCCCAGGCCTGAAGAGGGCCAGGCGAACCAGTCGGAGCCTGCATCTGTTCCTGACACAGCGGTTCACCCCCCCCCGTATCCAACGCCTACTGCAGATAACCCCAGCACAATGGCTGAGGGCCGAGCAGCTGGGCCGGAGCATTCGTTCACAGAGCCGCAGGATGCCACCTCTCTACCCGATTTGAATTTATTTTCGACGGACTCCTGCCTACAGATTTCGGACGCTTTATCGCCGAGTTTGCAGAGCTCACTGGACAGTCCAGTTGACTTCTCCGAGGAAGATTTTGACTTGTTTACGAGCACCCTTTGTACTATAGATTTGCAGCATTTACAGTTCTGAACTATTATGACATCACAACGCATACAAGAACAATCGAACTCCATCTAATTGCAGTGTCATGAATGCTTCTCGACCGCAACATTCCTATAATAAGACATTAAAAAGTGAAAAGAGACATCTACCTAAACAGTTTTTTTTAAACAAAAAAGGCGTGAAACAATGCCTAAAAGGAAATAAATAGTCCATTATTTTGAAATTACGATGATGTAATCTTTTTGAATATACACCGGGATGGCCCCTGTCGAAGTTTCAGGTATTTTATTGCCTTTTGATTCTCGGATTTTAGTTTATGTCGACTAACAGATGAATGGTTGCGGACTTTTTCAGTGAAACTCAATCATTGGAATCTCAGGAATTGTGTCAGACATAAGGGTAGTTGAACTGCTTTTAGGAATTCTCCCAAGGCGGGCGTTGTCCCTATTGAATAATTTTAGAACTAGTTTATTTATTGAGATTCTTTAATAGTAAATTTCAAATGTATTTATTGTACGTTATTTTCATAGTTGAAATAATAATAATAAAAAAAAAAAACATAAATTGGTGGAGCGAGTGTGATTGATTATCTAAGCTTTAATGAACTCTTTCATTAAAAATGTTTAATATTTGAATATAAATCAAGACATTAATTTGAAGAATTTGTTTTTTCCTTGGTGTTGATGTATTGTGAGGAAACCACACAATTCAGTCCGTAGGTTGAATTTGCCTAAGGTTTGAAGAACGTTATTAAGCGTATATGCAAAAAATAATTCTTATAATACAAATTATTATTATTATTATTATTATTATTATTATTATCATCATTATTATTAGCCTATTGTTATTATGTTACTATCATTATATTGTGATGAAAGATAGGCTATTCTGTGTTATTAGTATTCGTACGAAGAGGTGGGAACTGCATAAGCTCAAGAAAAAAAGCCACTAAATTTCTAGTACAATTCTAAATCTATTTTTATAACACAAGCAATAAATCGACGAATCTTTTTAAACAATGCAACACAAACAGTGATTATCATGAACTTGAAATGAAAATTTAAAACAATATAGCCTAGGCTATTTTTACAAAATCGGCTGTGGTTGATAACATGAGACGTAAAAGGCAGCAGCACGAATATTATTTCTTTTTAGATGGATGTTTAAACAAGCCAAAAAAAAAAAAGTCGCGGGATAATCTGCAGGAGGGTGAGGTTGACTGGGCTGTGGGCTCCCATGGCTGCACTCGCCCTGATGCAAAATGGCGCTCGAAACACAATGAAGGATATGAACAATAAAGCGACAGCCATTATGAATAGTTTAGGCTGCAGCTGCGAGCGGGATGCTCCGAGCTGGCTCGTTGTCAATTGAAAACATAAATTTAGACAAACACAGGCCAGAACTGTATCAGTTAAAACAACGATTTTTAAATTATTATTATTATTTAATATCAAATATTAGACACCTTATTTAACAGCTGGATCTGAGCTCTTATGGAGATCGTCTTACAATAACACGGTGGTTAATAATAATAATACTAATTATCATTATTATTTACATCCTTACTTTAAATTATTATCAGACCGTAAGAGTAAAACCTTAAAACACTCCATAAGGCACAAAAAGCCATTGATAAATATTATTGCCCATGTTATTTGTCTTTGACCCAGATAGAATGTACACAATGTTTCCCTCACCCATGTCAGACTTCTGTTATATCTCTGTTATGAATTTGAAGCAGCAAGCAAAACAACATTTCAATGCAATTTAAATATCTGAATAGGTCTTTTTTTGCTTGGTTTACATGAGCAGTACCGGTAAATGACCCCTGTGTGCGTTGAACAGGTGCTCTGCTCATATTACTGGAAAGGTGGATCTGGTCACAGTAGCACTATGGCAGCTAGAGTTTAGCGCTGTGTGTGTACAAGAGCCACACACTGTATTAATACACTCACTTGCATTCATCAAAAATAAGGACAATTGAATGATATCCAAACTCAAGCAAAAGCTTAAGTTTGCTGTTGTGTCAAGAGTAGTGTGACTTACAGATGGATAAATAAAACGACAGATGTCTCTTGTGCTGATGACTAAAAAGGAGTTTAATTTTGGCCAGCTGGCTGGCATCTATCTCTAAATTTCAGTGTCCATTTCAAGTCATCAAGTTTGATTTCCAGTATTCAGTTATTTCTTGTTTAGGTGCTGGTTTGGGATTTCTTAATTTCCTGATGCCAGCATATACAGCACTCGTTCACTCTCTAATTTCAGACATCTGCCCTACTTCTGTTTAATTCACCTGAGACAGGTGAGACTTTACATATCAACATATCTCCAAACAAGATAAACAACTTCTTCCCTGCCCCGAGGCCATACAAGTTTCGTAAATATTATTTAAAAACTCTAGCCGTGATTTTTTTTCCCATTAGCCTGATAATTTGAGGTGTGGCTGGGTTGTGTTTTATCTCAGTCCCTATGCTTTGCTTGGTGGCCTGCCAGCTCGTATTTATCAGCACAGCTCTTTCTGTTTATATATTTCGCAGAGCACAGTACTTTGGGACAGTAAAATCTAAAATAAGGAGAGGTGTGGTGGCATAGGGATTTTCTCACATGAGAAAATGGGCCAATGTTTACAGTGGTGCATCCTGGGTAATGCTGTGCCTGAAGCAGTGGTGGGACTAGCCAAGATTAAAGTGGAAATGTCTTCTGCCCATTTCAGTGAAACCACCATGAAGGCTCAGTTTAATCACTGAAGTGGTTAGGAAACCAAAGTACTTTGTCACTGAACAACAACAATAACAATGGTAACAGCAAAACATTATCTTAGCTTATTTTAGAATGGCCTTATAAGACTTTACGGTTAGCAATGTAAACACATCGCATTGGATTATGAGCTCTGTAAACAGCTCCCTTTGTAGTAACTCTTGTATTCATTTGTTTAGCAAAGACTCTTTGTTCATAAAAGCCTGCGACTACACAACTACTGGTCATATGCTTATCAAATGAAGCATTATAGCATGAATGTGGATCAAAACGGTAACTGCCAATTTAAAAAGAACCTCAAAGGTATTAATGCAATAATAACACTAAGATGCGCCTCTTTGTGCTCTGAAAACAAACAAAATCTGTGTGATTACAATGCCAACTGAAACCTCTCATGTGACATTTCATAGTTTGAGCAGTTCAGAACTTGTTTGGCATGCAGCCTTAGCACATTTTACTGAAAAACAAGACATCAGTTTCACATAAAGTCTCAATTTTTCAAACATTAAGCCATTCTGTAATGTGTAATATATAAAATCGGTTTATATACACTGAATTAGATACAAAAAGAAATTAGATATTTTTTTTTTACATATATGGACATTTCAAATGCATATAGACTATCTCACAATCATTATATTATGTTTGATAATGACATAATAAAGAGGTATTATAAAGTTTTGGTCTCTTTATTATATCTCTTCTATGTAAAGAATGCTGACAAAGAGTAAAAGGAAACTGTACAAAGTAGAAATACTGAAAACAAAGCTTTCGTGGCTTGTACACACAAACCTAATTATAGCATTAGCCATGTAGCTATCTGCTAATTACTGCAACTCTCTAAAGGAAACAGAAGCTGTCAATGACAAGTAAATAAAGTGATGGCCAAATAGCAAGTCAGCCAATACAATAATATCAATTGTAATAAAAAAAACTCAATGGTTTACATTATCATTTAGTCTGATCGATCACTATATTCACAGAAATAAGGAACACACAGTTTTGATAGTGCTGAACCTTAAAGGGTTAGTTTACTCATAAATGAAAATTATGTTATCATTTACTCAAGTTGTTCCAAACCTGTATGAATTTCCTTCTTTCTTCTGATGAACACAAAAGAAGATATTCTGAAGAATGTGTGTAACCAAAAAGGTGATGGTCTTCCATCCTTAAAGGGTTAGTTTACTCATAAATGAAAATTATGTTATCATTTACTCAAGTTGTTCCAAACCTGTATGAATTTCTTTCTTTCTTCTGATGAACACAAAAGAAGATATTTTGAAGAATGTGTGTAACCAAAAAAGGTGATGGTCTTCCATTCCCCCAAATTCCATTCTTTCATACAAAATCACTACCTTGTAAATAGTTTTCTCACAAGATGGGCAGCAAAAAAGTCAAACATCAGGCCAAGCTAAAATAGTCTGTAATAGACATCTCTTGCAGTATTCATTCCTTTTCACTGTTTAAACAATGAAAATAAAGTAATCCTTCAGCATGTTAACATTAGCACTACGCCAAGAAAGCTCACTGAAAGCATGGTATACGGTTCAAAATGTTTTCAAAAGACAGCGACAGCTGGTGATGCACAAAGAATTGGACGCGCTGTATATTAGCTCAAGACCTTGCATGTCTTTCTGCACCAACTTAAAAAAAAAAACACTACCCTGTTAAATATAAAACTGCCTTTGACTCTGATATGCTTGCAAGGTTTTAATCTAGGAGTACTTTGTTAGTCTGTGATTTTTGTCTTTTGATTCAAGTCATTGATGTTAGCGCACCTGAATTTTCAATGACCAGAACTCTTGATAAGATTAATTAGAATAAAGGTTTTCTTGGAACTTAAAGGTAAAAAAACAAAAAACAAAACTGGAGAAGGAATAAAGTCCTTGTGTGTAAAAATGACAAAAGCATTTGGAGAGCAGCATGATGTGATGCTGCTGGAGTTTATGGCATGCTGATCCCCTCCTTTAACAGCAGAATCAGAAACAGGCAAAAGTATATGAGCTTTTGTGTGCTTGAAGCAGACCCTTCACAGCTGTCCATATCTTCTCAGAGGGTGAGGGGGCATTTACTAACACTTGTACAGTATCTAACAGCAACACATTTTTACCCTTAACCCTGCCAACAAGAGAGTGTGCAGACAATACCTTGGAGCAATCATGCTCTGTTCTGCTGCTATAATAGACAAGATGACAGCTTCAAGTCACCCAAACACGTAACGTATCCAGTGACATTCCATTGAAGGCAGCTCACAGGCCAAAGCAGGTGTGTACTACATGCTATCAGTCTTTGCACTGATTTACAGTAATAGCTAATTGTAATTTATTTATTTTTTTAACATGGAAATCAGGATTTTAGGTTAAACTGCATATGAATGTAAGGGAAGTGTACATCTTTGGTCCTGGAGCTGGTCACCAAACCCTAACCCTAAGTTTACAACAAATTTAAAATGGCCCTGAAGTATGACAAATGATTATGAAATTATTATTATTATTATTAATAATATTCTATTAAATAGTAGCTCATAAAATCTGTATATATATATATATATATATATATATAGCTAATATTAATAGAGGTAATGAACAACATATAGAATGTCATGTGACCTCCTGAAGGCTTGGAATAGAAGCAGAGTGCTTTAGCCCACATTGAGTACAGTATAGTCACTTATCATATTTAGCTGCCTACGACACGTAAAATTCACAATTCGTTTCGCCTCAATGAGGCACTGCAAATGTCCCAATCACACAAAGTAAATCATTGACTTTAAGGCGTTTTCTTGACATTATACAAATACGGTGGTTTGTAATCTGTAGAGATGCAATGATAAGCATATATCAACAGTGGCGGTTCGTGGGTTCTAAAATAGAGGAGGCACACTAATTGTAACGTTATTGGTTATTGTAACGTCTGGGATCCCTGCCGATTATTATTATTATATTATTTGCTTAACCACTTTAAAATGGCCTTTTGGTTGCTTTTAGTCAGAAAACGTAAAGAAAACGACATACATACAGCAAGAT
>NW_015551076.1:613069-615549 GCF_001515605.1 Sinocyclocheilus anshuiensis | reverse complement strand
AAATTACAAACAAAAAATACACATTCTGAGACATGAACTGAAATGAATTGTGAATTTTATTAACATTAAATCGTCCTCCTCCCATTTTCACCTCAAAATTACTGCCTCCCCCGACGAGCCGCCACTGTATATCAATCATGCAGTATGAGAGATTTTTTAAAATATAAAATTCAATTCATCAGAGCAACAGCCGCTGAGTAAACAGCATTACCCTCAGACCACTCCATGAAGCCGTACATTGTGCGTATTTACAATCTCGCAAATTGTTTGTGTATGTGTGTGCACGCCAAATACACTCACAATCGAGCCTACTAGTATGGTTGACATGTAAGCTGTCAACCATAAATGGACTCCGCACATACCAATTCATCTTATAGCAGCATCAGTGGTGACTATGTGTGATGAAGAGGCATACATTTACCTAATGTGTGACTTATCAATAGCTTAAACAGTCAAACTCAAGCTTTAGACACTGTGAACTTCAAAATCAGTTGACCCAGCATGGTGCATCTATATACATACTTGACCCTTATACCTCAGCTGTCAAGAAACCAGGCCTGTGATGCAAAATTTCAAGCAAAACACGCAATGCTTTTAAAACAAAATATCAAATACAGCTTTTTGGGACATATTACACCTCTCCATTAACGATGAGCACGCTAATAAGACTACCATAACTTTTTGTACCATAATGTTGGCTGTAGGAAATCTAAAAGGGCCTAAAAATTGAATTTTGTCAAATAAAAATGTAAATGCTTGAAAAACATAATTTTTTACCTTCTCAGAAATCTTTTTTTTAAGTTCGATGTAAAAAAAAAATCCTCATACTGATTATGTCTTTAATGTAATAATGCATGTTAAATGCTACTCTAAATGTCTGTGACCCCATGAAATGGCATGAAACTTTAAACCAGTGACTTTATGAAAATGTGTGTACACATATCTAGCAAAAGTACTTAAGATTTAGTCACACATGGGCAACCTCCACTTTGCTACTCAACCACCTGGAATGACAACACCTGCCCAGAAAGTTTACATCCGATTTGCATATAGTTGACAAAGAGAGAGTGCCCTACAGATTTGACAGCGAGAGGTTAATTTTACATAGGCACATGGAGAGAAATATTGAATAGTATGTGTATAATGATGTGTTGTGAAATTCATGAATAAAAATAGACAAATAATGTGGATAGGGCACCACAAAAAATCACTTTATAATTGCGGTTTTTGACTTGTGTTCCAGTTAAAATTTCTAAAAACAAGATAATTGTTGCCGCTTGAGAAGCAACACTTCATAAGATATTAATCCTTTTCAGAGGATGATTCATGAAACTATAAATGATAAAAACAAGTGTATAAATCTATTTCAAATAAACACATCTTATTTGATATTTTTACTAGAAAACAAGACAAAAATAACAATTAGGAACATGATTTTTCTGTGGTATTGTTTACATTAGAAATCTAACATACTGAAGACAAGTTTCTGGATTTATCTTAAGGTGGTGAAAAGTTTTGAGAGGCTAGAGATGGATGGAGTAATATTTTGATGTAGACAGAACAACAGAATGATAAAACGACAGATAGAATAATAGATAGAATGATATAACAACAGAATGATAGATAGAATGATAGAGCAACAGAACGATAGATAGATAGATAGATAGATAGATAGATAGATAGATAGATAGATAGATAGATATAGAAAGTATGACGAAAATTTCAGAGAATTAACATGATATGATTTGGCTGAAGCATTCATTTGATACTAACCTGAATGAGGTCTACCCTTTACACATGAGATTGTGACAGTCTAAACAACATCAACCTACAGACCTTGCATGGCCTCATGTTTTCGGTTTGACAAAGAATAACAGCCTGATTTCACACAAACTCTCATTTTTCTTTTTAGATATGCCTGTGAAATACAGTATCTGAATCATGTCAGCAGATCTTTTGCATAGTTTGTCTAAGAGGACATTAAGATGATTAATTGTGCCCGCATCTGCTAAATATCTGATTTATTGAATGCTATGGTAATATGTTTGCACTGGCAAATTAAGTGCACACATATTTAAACTGAATTTCTAAAAAGTGGAAAAGAGATTCAGACAAGACAACTAAAGAGATGTATAGATAGACAAAACAATATAGACAGACAGACAGACAGACTGTCTAAGAGGACATTAAGATGATTAATTGTGCCCGCATCTGCTAAATATCTGATTTATTGAATGCTATGGTAATATGTTTGCACTGGCAAATTAAGTGCACACATATTTAAACTGAATTTCTAAAAAGTGGAAAAGAGATTCAGACAAGACAGCTAAAGAGATGTATAGATAGACAAAACAATATAGACAGACAGACAGACAGATAGATAGATAGATAGATAGATGGATAGATAGATAGATAGAATGAAAGAAAGAAAGAAAGAGATAGATAGATAGAAAGAGATAGACAGACCGACAGGCATATAG
>NW_015551076.1:603840-612041 GCF_001515605.1 Sinocyclocheilus anshuiensis | reverse complement strand
AGGACTATGCTTAGTCAGACTAGTTCAGACATTCAGTCCAGATCTACAGGTCACACAATGGCAACAGATAAATCACCCTTCGCTTGGAGTTTGATTGACTTTCATTGACATGAAAGAAAGAAAGAAAGAAAGAAAGAACAAAAGATATATAGACAGACAGACAGACAGACAGACATATAGATAGATAGATAGATAGACAGAATGAAAGAAAGAACAAAAGATAGATAGATAGATAGATAGATAGATAGATAGAATGAAAGAACAATAGATAGATAGATAGATAGATAGATACAAAAACCAAACAAATGCCATTGTTTCTACTGCTCCATCACCTTTTTGGTCGTTTGCATCAGTGGATTAAGATAAATTAGATCACTTTGGAAGTTAAATTTAGACAATCTACATGTCCTAAATTTGTTTATTACACAATGACTTGGATAATTTAAGCAGATGGCTCATTTAACCTCTGTGCAGCATATGAAAATAAGGACATGACTGACTTTGAGTAGGTGTCACCCCACAAAGGATGGATGCAGGAGGAAAATCATTTATTTGTATAGTAATTTTCTTAATATCCCACTTTACATGTACAATGGAAATACCTTAATCTCCACCTACCTGCATAAATTATTCTGCGATAGATAGATAGATAGATAGATACAAAAACCAAACAAATGCCATTGTTTCTACTGCTCCATCACCTTTTTGGTCGTTTGCATCAGTGGATTAAGATAAATTAGATCACTTTGGAAGTTAAATTTAGACAATCTACATGTCCTAAATTTGTTTATTACACAATGACTTGGATAATTTAAGCAGATGGCTCATTTAACCTCTGTGCAGCATATGAAAATAAGGACATGACTGACTTTGAGTAGGTGTCACCCCACAAAGGATGGATGCAGGAGGAAAATCATTTATTTGTATAGTGATTTTCTTAATATCCCACTTTACATGTACAATGGAAATACCTTAATCTCCGCCTACCTGCATAAATTATTCTGCAAAGCTGGTGTGTGTCAATACGCTTACCTCACATCAGCTACTCAAGTGACGACAAAGTGGAAGTGTGGTGGGTGAAGGACATTAGCCGGCTTTCAGAACTGAGAATTTTAAAAGGCCTGGGTTGACGAACTGTAAAAGGAAATTAATAATAACAAGATTTCAGTTGTAATGTTAAGGTTAACATATGCAGTTTGTACAAACTCTTAATGTTTAGCATGTGGTGTGGAATGAAGAAAGAAAACTACATTTGAATGGCTTCAAGGGCCATTCATTATGCAAGTTAATGACTTGGACATGCAAAAAATTAAAGGTAGTTATGATGGGAGCCCCATTACTTTCATCTGCATTTTACATTTTGCCTAGCAAAACAGCAAAGGAACTGCCAAAGTATACAAATTGAACAATAAAAATGATTTCAGTTTTAAGGTTTTATATACCTTAAGCAATAAAATTCACAGCAGTGATCCCATACATCATTCACAACTATTAAATAATGTAGTATCATAACATACTTGTGCCTAAGTTTCACTGGTTAAAGTGTAGGAGTAATTTTAGTCTCACAACTTGGAGTGTTCAGAAACATTAAGCACGTGGCATGCAATGACGCCTTTTAGAGCAATAGCCTAGTAGGCCACAGCTACACTACAGCTCGAAAAATAATTCTAAAATTAAATTGTTTTATTCAAAGTTGTCCATAATATTAGTTTTGTTTTTTCGTAAAAAAGTTTTAGTATCCAGACTTGAACTGTTGCTTGCATTTCGAGATATTGCGAACAATCCCGTCAAACGACCGCAAGACATCGGACTATCTACAATATATTAATGTACCGTAATAATAACAAAAATGAAGTGAAATAGCAAGAATCATTTCATATTTAAAATCATTAAGAGTATTTTTTCTCAAATCTGTTTATAGCTGTTACGATTACTTACTTGCGCAGAAATACAGCGAGCCGCAAGGGTGCGCAACGTCTTTTTTCCGTCTGAAGAACGTTTAAGCTTATGCAAATAATAGTTGATAGCTAATCAATTAAATAATGTAAATGTATTTATTAATATATCAATTATATTAATAATAAAAACGTATTATTATTATTGTTATATCATTTATAGATTTTAAATTGTTCTTTTTTTCTGTTTTCTTATGTTCTTTTCCATCTATAAATGGAGTCTCCTTTATAAACATTTTATCTTGTATGCTCTGAAAGAAAAACTTTTTACGTTATAATTCTCCTCTCTTGCATCCATTTCAAAAATCTGCGCATCATTATTGCTTGAATATCCCTCACACACACAACTTACAATTTTAATTATAGTAGTTTTGCGCGGCCATTTGAAGAACCGTTGAAACGAATATCAGATTCAGAAAATATTAGGGTTGGCAAATTCTTAATTTCTTTCATCAAAAGACACTAGCAAGGCTCGTTGAATCTTACATGACATTAATGATTCGTTTGTGATCATTAGAAACATGAACTGTTCCAATTTATTAAAAAAGATATTACATATAGGCTACACCCCACTGCAACCAATCAACTGATGGATTCGTTTAAAACAACCAGAAGCCTCAAGCACTTTTGAGTGTTGGACAGAGCTACAAGGCTACTAAGAAAACTGCTCAAAGTAGTTCGGAGATTTTGGCTGCACAACTAGACAATCACTTGGCACGTGAAACGACAGATAACAAATCACTGTGGGCGTTATATTGTTACCCTTTCTTGTACCACCATGTACTAATGAGCAAATATATTCGAACTTCTTCAGCCCCCGTATATTGAGCGTGGGCTTTATATGAAGAGGAAGACTTGCTCAGCATTGTCATCTTAATTAATTATTAGCTTCTCTCTTCTCCTGCTGTCCACCAACGCCTGTCAAGCAATACATGGTGCAGACGAACTCATTAGTTTGACTTGTAATCCTAAAGTTTTGGAAGTTATGTTTAGAAAGCGCGCTTTATAACCGACGGGTTTAAATAGAAAGTTACCAACTGTAAAGTCTATCTTTCTCACTTTGATCTGCATTTGGATTCAATGGAAAAAAAGAGAACAATATCAGGCAGCAATGCAGCAATGCAGCAACACCGGTTTCCAAAGGCTGTAAGAGAAACAGATAACAAATCACTGTGGGCGTTATATTGTTACCCTTTCTTGTACCACCATGTACTAATGAGCAAATATATTCGAACTTCTTCAGCCCCCGTATATTGAGCGTGGGCTTTATATGAAGAGGAAGACTTGCTCAGCATTGTCATCTTAATTAATTATTAGCTTCTCTCTTCTCCTGCTGTCCACCAACGCCTGTCAAGCAATACATGGTGCAGACGAACTCATTAGTTTGACTTGTAATCCTAAAGTTTTGGAAGTTATGTTTAGAAAGCGCGCTTTATAACCGACGGGTTTAAAACGAAAGTTACCAACTGTAAAGTCTATCTTTCTCACTTTGATCTGCATTTGGATTCAATGGAAAAAAGGAGAACAATATCAGGCAGCAATGCAGCAACACCGGTTTCCAAAGGCTGTAAGAGAAAAAGGAACTCGTTGGCGTTCTTTTCCTGCTCGTTTGGACTCAACAGAAGGCTCGCTGTCGACTTAATTTCGTTTTGGTAACAGATCAGTTCAGTGATGAAATTAGACGGGTCCAAAGCCAACCCGGACCGACCTGTGAACCGTGGCGTCACTTCCAATTCGAGTGTTAAAGAGATTTCCTTCCTAAACACACATAATGAACTCTGCGTTGGGCTTGTCTTATAGGCAACACTGAACATTACTCTTATTAAAGAGGACAATCACATAGGCCTACCTCAGCCCATTACAGTACGAAGATAACGCATTATTCAAACTCGCGCGATTAAAACTAGAAACTAACGCGGCTGGTAAGCGATGAGAGGAGATGAAGAACAAAATCTCAATGCAAAATTCTGAAACGTTCTTTCTTTATTTCTCTTTCTCTCATTCGGAGAGACTTTCACGCAGGGTTTGACATATTCTAGCTGTTATCAGATTGATGGGCTAGTTTGATTGAAGTGGCTTTGTCATGCAAATGTCAAGCGCGTGATGGATGGTCGCCGTGCGCTGACAAACTTCTTGAGGTCCCCTCACCATTGGCGCCGTGACGTCTCACGTGACCAGCAGCTGAGGTAAAGATGTGTTATAGGGAAGCACGAGCAAATACTCCAGAGGTAAGCATTTCCCCCCTTCCGCATGACATACTGTTGCGAGCTTGCAGGACAGGAGGCTCTCCCGATCTCTCAGGTTGACCCTCCGCCATTACTTGCGCATGGACAATTCCAGAATGAACTCTTTTTTGGAGTACACAATTTGTAACCGTGGGACGAACGCCTACTCGCCCAAGGCTGGATACCACCACTTGGATCAGGCGTTCTCGGGCCCCTTCCATAACGGACACGCAAGTGACAGCTATAACGCTGATGGACGACTTTACGTAGGGGGGAGCAACCAGCCAGCAGCAGCACAACATCAGCACCAGAGCAGCGTCTACGCGCATCACCAGCACCAAACTCATCAGAGTGGCATTGGCCTTTCCTACGGTGGCACGGGGACAACGAGTTATGGGACCCAGGCCTGCTCCAATCCGGACTACGCTCAGCACCAGTATTTCATGAACCCTGAGCAGGATGGGATGTATTATCACTCATCGGGGTTTTCAAACTCAAACGTCGGTCCTCACTATGGCTCCATGGCCGGTGCGTACTGCGGGGCGCAGGGAGCCGTTCCAGCCGCACCTTACCAGCATCATGTATGCGAAGGCCAGAATCACCAGCGAGGCTACTCACAAGGCACCTACGCCGACTTATCGGCCTCCCAAGGGAGGGAGAGGGACACGGATCAGTCGCCACCTGGGAAGACATTCGATTGGATGAAAGTCAAAAGGAACCCTCCTAAAACAGGTGGATTGAATTGCCTCTGTGACGAAAATATCTATGTGCTGCACACTCAAAACAAGAGCAACTATGCCTTAAAGCAAATAAGATTGCAGGTCACCAAAATATAACATTAGGCTATACTCAAATTAGAAACTTTTTACCTAGGCTATCTAAAGACATATAAGTTAAAAAGGCCTGTTTACTTCAGTTTCAACCCGTCTCCCTGTGCGTTAATGCATCGAACAGACATGCTTTCCTTTGCCCTTGGAAATGCACCAGCACTGTTATCCTTAGCTTGTCCCCGGTTCTGGCCGCGCAACATTCGTTTTTGTTGGCCTCCATTGTGTTCTTAAGCTTTCGTCTCCTGTCCCAGCAGTATTTGCCTCGCAACGATTTAGTGCACCAACTTTTACGCACAGGGGCCACCATTTTGACATACTGTACAAATTGAGTGGTCATAAAGCCATCTTTAGGGAGTATTGAATTGCATGTACTCCATATACCCCGTTATGAGTTCTTTCAAAATTGATAACATATACAAACGGGGGAATTATAGTAAGGTTAACAAAAGTTTGCAATAACGTATAACTTTGTTGAATTTTTTTGCCTGATACTGCAATTTAAAGTCACATCTAATAAAAGTTAAGAATACGAGCACACATGATTGTTGTTGGTGTTTTATAAAACAAGCCAATGAATTATGACTATAGCATTTTATTTCTGTGTTTCATTGTTTGACAAACAGCCATTTAACTATTCTTTCATTTCTTCCTCCCAGCTAAAGTGGCCGATTACGGACTGGGACCACAAAACACAATCCGGACGAATTTCACAACGAAACAACTCACGGAGCTCGAGAAAGAGTTTCACTTCAGCAAGTATCTCACGCGAGCGCGGCGAGTCGAAATTGCTGCCACGCTCGAGCTGAACGAGACACAGGTGAAGATATGGTTTCAGAACCGCCGAATGAAACAGAAGAAGCGAGAGAAGGAGGGACTCGCGCCAGCTTCCACCTTGTCTAAAGACCTCGAGGATCACTCTGATCACTCAACTTCAACATCTCCAGGAGCTTCTCCAAGTCCGGATTCCTAACCGAGGACAATGACTTCGGGTGCATTGAACATCAGACTCGAAATATATCGTAAAGTCTATTAATTTAAGCATTCCACAATGTGCTTTTTTTTATTATGGACAATTCGTTTGAGGAAAAAAACGAACGTCAGGCGAAAAAGTGAAGAGCAGAGAGACTTTTATCACAACAATGAACATAGTTACACCGTCTCCTCGAACAAAATTTCCAATACTTGTTGGAAACGTTTGTGTGTGTTATACAGGGTATTTCTATTATGATAAATATAATGCACTTTCACAATGTTTACAAGTCACTAAACGAACCTAACTGACTTTACAGGGAGCTTATTTTGTTGTCAACATTGGTGTTTTTTGTTGCATTTATGAAAATGTACACATTTCATATATTTGAGTTTTGAGGATTGTAGCTATAGGGGTTTTCGGACTCCTTGCACTATGCGTTTACAGGGTAGGCCTTTACTGAGCACCAGCACAATTTACTGGAATATGTGAACGATTCCTTCTCAGTGTGCACTGTGATATTCCATTCCATTTGCCAATTAACAGCGATTAAATTCGAATCTTGGGAAAGTTCAATTCCGTTTGTAGAAAAAAGGCAATGCAGGGTGTTTAAAATGTACTTTTTTAATTAAAACATTTAATAAATTTGATCTTTTAGCCTAGTATTTTTAAGCGCAGACGAACTGAGTTTTATTAGTTACTGTCTGTATGATTCCGTAATCTAAATGTCTCAATCAAATGCTTCTGTCAATTCTTTATCTACCTCAAATAAAAACAATATTTTACTGAACCAGTCTCTGCAACCAGATTACATATATATGCGTGTGTGTACGTAATATAAGAAAAATATAATTAAAAAAATAAAAATAAATAAGAATAAGGAAAAAATGTTAGTATAGAATAAATGATGACAAAGGTTTAATATAGCTCTTCTCTTAACTTGGAGGGTGAGAAAGCGACCACCAGTCAATAGTGTGATAGGATGCTCGGAGAACGGAACGGAATGTTGTTGAGCAATCAGGGTGGGTAAAGATGACCTTTTTACCTCGGTGTGCTTCTGGGATATCTAAACATCCAAACAGACTCTCTCACTGAGTGGTTTAGGGGTGACACATATAGCACTGAATCTGAGCAAATTAAAAGAAAGACAAGCTTTTAAGAAACAGAACAGAACTGTGGGCGGTGTATTTGAGTTATTGAGTGTTGTTATGAATGGGCTTCTTATTTACTCGCTAAACACATTAAACACTTTCAAAACCATAAATCTTTAGAATAGTAGCCTACGCTACATGCATTGAATTATCATTCTCGGGTGCCCAACAGCAAATAAAGCATTCTTAAATGTGAAAAATATCTATTTTTCATTAGCTCTCAAATTCTGACGGTTGCTAAAATATTATTGTAATTGACAAAGACATATTAATTCATTAAAGACAAGATTGAAAATCCGTAGACTTTAAATTGTGCCATGACAGACATATTTGGTCTTTGTAGCAGTGTTAGCATTAAGTCCACTTCAGAGGAAAACAATGCTGGGTTGCAGTGGCATTCACGCACACCAGCTCCCTGGGTGGTTCTGTAACTGAAACGCATCTCTCTCACCAGGCCAGTGTTTTTGTGGCAAGAAAGACAACACATATTATATATAACAAGCAGTTCCCTTAAGTGAAGGCAAAAACTTATCTGACCGTTTCTGCGTCAACGTTAAAGAAATGTTCAAAAACATTCAACATATTTAATTATGACGGAATGAATGCTTTATATGACTTCTAATATCCCTAATAACATAAAAGTACCTTTTAGAAACATTTCCACAGAAAAAAAAGTTTTATACCATTAAAAAAGTTGCATTTAAAAGATAACTGACTTAAACATATACACAAATAATCTAATCAAATACAAACGATTTGGTTCAACATATACTGGAAATAAGACACTAGGCCTTTATTGTTCTATGATTCTCTCTCGACCATCTGCTGGTGCAGATTTCAGTCACTGTATTTTATATTACATTACAGTATCTACAGGATTTGTTTAGGTTTGTCACGAAGATTGGACATATTGGGGGGTTTTCCCCTCTGAGTGTAATTTCAAGTCGTTGATCAATATAAAGGTCACCTTAAAAGAAAATCTCAGAGAAAGGAGCATCCCACATAAGTACATGCGCGCACACATCTGCTTTCTATCTGTGCTGTATTGACAGACTTTCGTTCAAATTAGA
>NW_015551076.1:570642-603766 GCF_001515605.1 Sinocyclocheilus anshuiensis | reverse complement strand
GTGTCGTTTTTCGAACATTTGAGGAAACGAGTTTGCCTAACTCCCCCCTCCCGTTCACTCTCTTGTGGCCTCACCTCTTCCCCAAAGTTTACGTGGGTTTTTATTCCATAAAAATATAATGTTGCATTTTAAGAGATAATAACTAG
Organism: Sinocyclocheilus anshuiensis; assembly: GCF_001515605.1. Lineage (NCBI taxonomy): Eukaryota > Metazoa > Chordata > Actinopteri > Cypriniformes > Cyprinidae > Sinocyclocheilus > Sinocyclocheilus anshuiensis. The sequence continues at coordinate 603,620 of NW_015551076.1, read as the reverse complement.
CCTCAAAATATATACACAATCTAAACAAATACAAACGATTTGGCCCAAGATACAACTGGAAAAGAAGACGATACAGCAATTGCTCTATGATTCTCTCTCGACCATCTGCTGGTGCAGATTTCAGTCACGCTGTTCGGGGCGTTTGTCCTGTACCCCCCTGATCGGGCCTTTGATCCAACCGCTACCCCCGAGGTCAACATCCGTAGTCTCCATTGAAACGTAAAGCAATGCTTACAGTAGGGGGTTTACATGGAGGTCACCGTTAACTTTACCTGAACTCTTTGCCAAAAAAAACTGGACGAGTCTCTGACTTTCCTTAAATGTGCCATAGCAAAATCTAGCTCTTCTCTTCGGATATATATATTAAAAAATCTAATATATATGTGAAAAATTAAAGTAACAATCATTTTATTCGTTTCGTTTAATATATATATATATATATATATATATATTGTTTATCATTTAATTTGTTATCCCTCAAATTAGAAGGCATATTTAATATATATTGAATTTGTGTGGACATCCACGACCCTCTGACGGACTACCCCAATATTTGCTCAGGCGGACAGGTTTGCTCTGGGTCCTGCCTCAAACATCCCCTGACTGCTTCTCCCCTGGCCTCGGTTCACACAGAGTTCAGGCCAAATTAATACTTGAAATAGGCAGGTCAGCCTGTCAGAAGCTGCGGATGTTCTTCCATCTCGCCGGGGTCACGCACAGGTCTCTCCCTTCAGCTTGCGCCGCGAGCACCGTTCTGGGGCTTCACTTTGTCTCTCGTGAATTTTTTAGCAGTTCACCCGTATCTTCCACTCTCCCCGGTCAGGACTCCACCATCTTTCCACCATACTGTAAACGCACATTAGATAGATAGATAGATAGATAGATTTACTCAAATTAATTTAGTTCAGAAACAAGTAACTATTGCATATTGTTCGGGAATTACAGAAAACAACATTAATGTTAAGATCTTTTAATAATCTAAAAATGTTCAAAATCGAGCATCTGAACGGCTTAAAAAAATCACTAACAGTTAACATTTAAATAACTGACATTAACATTTAATCATGGTTATACAATTATTACATCGAGTAAAAGTGTTTAATATGGCCGGTCAAGTATCGAAAAAGCAATAGGCTACATTATTAAGATAGACAATTCAAACTCTTGAAATGTCAGGATTTTTCAGTTAAAAATATCTTTGGAGTAAACTGAAGATGAATTACACTAACTGACCAATTTTCTATTTTGACCTGACAATGTGAGCTCATGTGCGTTGTATCTCTCACATTAAAATAATTATGAGGGAACCCGTGCCCGTGCGATTTTTCTTTTCAATTTTGCATTATCGATTAAAAAAAAAAATTAATTACTTCTTTAGCTACAACTTGTGAATGCTATACTAACTATCGCATTCCCAGCTTTTTTTTCTTTCAATTGCAATTAAATTGCATTTTTATTAGTGATTTATTTACATAACCCTTCTAAATAGCTGGGGAAAAACGTTTATTTAATTAACCCCATGAAAAGCTCATATGTTAAAGCTTTTAATTTAACAACACCCAATATTTCTAAATAAAAATCTAATATATTTTTTAACAACTAAATAATATTATTATAATTATTAACAATAACAACAACCTATGCTTAACGGCCATTTTGCTGCTGTTGTTGTTGTTATTATTATTATTATTATTATTGAATTAATAATGTGGTTGATATTGGATGTAATAATGGCTATATTGACGTCTAGAATATGGCTGCGTAAAGATATTATATCCCGTCAATGAACTCTGCACTAAGTTTATATGACCGTTTGCCCTGTAGTTAAAAATGGTGTAAGACCAACAAAAAAAAAAAAAACGCTTTTCTTCACAATCCATCAAAAGTGGAAAGGAGCGCAACCCACTCAGCAGGCCGTCAGGGTTCATGCAACTGAACGTGTTAAAAAACTCGGATGAACTTACCATGACCCTGCACTGACCAGACGCAAAGGAGAACGTCCAAAAACGAGAAAAGAACTATTGCAATCTGACGAAAGTTGCGCAAGTTTTGCATTTCTCGATTCACAAACGTGGAATTATTAATACATACGGAAAATATTTTACGATTGAAAAATTCGTAAATTTGCTTGCATTTAAACAAAATGTTAAAACATTACCTGCTTATTTTTAGACTATAATAATAACAACAACAACAACAGTCTACATGTCGAATCAGGTTTTTAATCAAACGAATAAATTAAACGAATATATATATATATATATATATTTAATAACATTCAAGATAATGAGTTCTGTCCATTTCAAAACTGGTGAGAATAGAAGGGAGAACATCTATTCTGTTTATTCTCACATTCTTGGCTGAATTCAGAGCAAAAGGTTATCTGAAAGAAAAATTCCTGTCTCACGCTTGAGGAAGGCCAGAGAAAGGACAGCAGGCCACCAAACAGAAGCAGAGGGACTCTTCTACTATATCACAGGTTACACAACGCTTAACGCATTTACCAACTCTTAGAGACGGTGATTTTAAAAAATTGCATGTTTTATAAAATACAACCGTTTTAACCAAGTTAATATTACGTGAAAATTTGTAAATTAATATAACATATAATGCTGCTGTGATAACTAAGTCTTTGTTTGGATTCCAGTGTCAAGTGCGCGCAAACAGACAATAAATTATCTTAAAAACAGATTTATGCATGTTTAGTTCATTCGGGATTTAATTTAATCGCATAACACCTAAAGCTTTAGATCTGAGGCCGTTTTAGGAATGCGAGTCATTTACGATGTTATTTTGCATGCTTGTTCAACCCCATTTTTCTAGTCTGTCACTCTTTTGCTTGTGGTATCCGATTTTAGTTAAATTAAAAGAGTAACCCTACATCCCGTCTCTTTTTACACACGCAAAGTGTTGAATGAGATCTGCACGATAGCCCTGTTTACCTCATACAAACACAACACGTTGTCACAAGGTATTTATATCTCAAATGGAGAATAGAAACTGAGAGCATCCCTCTCTCTTTCACACACACATACACTCTCTCTCTGTATAGAAACAAATCTGTACAAGAATTGTGGCTTTGAGGTTAAGTTGTATACTGACTTCAACCTGAATGCATACAGTATATAATCAAGTATATATTTTCATTAGGTGTTACATGTCAAGAATAAATATATGTAAAGAATATGACCGCATTATTTTTTTTTCTTTAGTATTGCTGGCAATTGACAGCTGTGAGAAGTTATTTCTCATAAGCAATTTGTAACTTTATAGTACAATATTAATGCATTTGGGGAAACAGTAACACTTATGATGCACATAGCAAACACTAGACTGACTGACATGTTTATAAGCATTCGTGATGACCCCTCATCTTTCTACTCTCTTATTTATCATATGATTCTCTTCTCCAAAAATAACAAACACGTTTCTCTTAGTCATTCGTTCCCTCTGCCTCTAAGTATCATCACTGCAAACTCGTCTTTTACAGCCAGAACACAACCTGAGATCAGGCATACACGTGCCCTTGCGTGTTTTAATTGGTAACCAAACGCTGAATGAGTCAGGAACTGATGCCTGTTCAAATACAGTGTGAAGATGGACAAATGCTTAGTCTCGGAAAGACATTTCTAAAAAAGAGCATCCTGGACTGTGCCAGTAAAAAAGTGCCATTCAGAGTTATTGATCCAGTCAAACCCATTCTCATCTCAAACTATATGTTAGCATTTGTGTGCATGCCAGGATTCTTGAGCGATCAAGACCTAGTGAGGCCTTCCTTTCATTTGAGACATGTGCGACTCTTCAGAGCTGTCAGAAACCAGAGCGGGGGTTCAAGAGGCGGTGGAGACTGCAGATTATTTTTGTGTGTGTCTGCACAGGTGTGTGTATGTCCAGAGATCAGAGGTCCGTATGGGATGGTGTGGACAGGACGGACACGTGGAATATTTAAACCAAACCAGAGACTGATGACCAAAGATTGTGTGTGTGTGAGAGAGGGGGGGGGGCTTCTTATTTTCAGACGCTCTGACATTCAGTATGTAGGAGTGTATTTTTGTATATGAGATAGCGATGACCTGAAGACAGGATGGAAACCTAATCTCAAACAAGGGGGAACCCGTGCCCGTGCGATTTTTCTTTTCAATTTTGCATTATCGATTAAAAAAAAAAATTAATTACTTCTTTAGCTACAACTTGTGAATGCTATACTAACTATCGCATTCCCAGCTTTTTTTTCTTTCAATTGCAATTAAATTGCATTTTTATTAGTGATTTATTTACATAACCCTTCTAAATAGCTGGGGAAAAACGTTTATTTAATTAACCCCATGAAAAGCTCATATGTTAAAGCTTTTAATTTAACAACACCCAATATTTCTAAATAAAAATCTAATATATTTTTTAACAACTAAATAATATTATTATAATTATTAACAATAACAACAACCTATGCTTAACGGCCATTTTGCTGCTGTTGTTGTTGTTATTATTATTATTATTATTATTGAATTAATAATGTGGTTGATATTGGATGTAATAATGGCTATATTGACGTCTAGAATATGGCTGCGTAAAGATATTATATCCCGTCAATGAACTCTGCACTAAGTTTATATGACCGTTTGCCCTGTAGTTAAAAATGGTGTAAGACCAACAAAAAAAAAAAAAACGCTTTTCTTCACAATCCATCAAAAGTGGAAAGGAGCGCAACCCACTCAGCAGGCCGTCAGGGTTCATGCAACTGAACGTGTTAAAAAACTCGGATGAACTTACCATGACCCTGCACTGACCAGACGCAAAGGAGAACGTCCAAAAACGAGAAAAGAACTATTGCAATCTGACGAAAGTTGCGCAAGTTTTGCATTTCTCGATTCACAAACGTGGAATTATTAATACATACGGAAAATATTTTACGATTGAAAAATTCGTAAATTTGCTTGCATTTAAACAAAATGTTAAAACATCACCTGCTTATTTTTAGACTATAATAATAACAACAACAACAACAGTCTACATGTCGAATCAGGTTTTTAATCAAACGAATAAATTAAACGAATATATATATATATATATATATTTAATAACATTCAAGATAATGAGTTCTGTCCATTTCAAAACTGGTGAGAATAGAAGGGAGAACATCTATTCTGTTTATTCTCACATTCTTGGCTGAATTCAGAGCAAAAGGTTATCTGAAAGAAAAATTCCTGTCTCACGCTTGAGGAAGGCCAGAGAAAGGACAGCAGGCCACCAAACAGAAGCAGAGGGACTCTTCTACTATATCACAGGTTACACAACGCTTAACGCATTTACCAACTCTTAGAGACGGTGATTTTAAAAAATTGCATGTTTTATAAAATACAACCGTTTTAACCAAGTTAATATTACGTGAAAATTTGTAAATTAATATAACATATAATGCTGCTGTGATAACTAAGTCTTTGTTTGGATTCCAGTGTCAAGTGCGCGCAAACAGACAATAAATTATCTTAAAAACAGATTTATGCATGTTTAGTTCATTCGGGATTTAATTTAATCGCATAACACCTAAAGCTTTAGATCTGAGGCCGTTTTAGGAATGCGAGTCATTTACGATGTTATTTTGCATGCTTGTTCAACCCCATTTTTCTAGTCTGTCACTCTTTTGCTTGTGGTATCCGATTTTAGTTAAATTAAAAGAGTAACCCTACATCCCGTCTCTTTTTACACACGCAAAGTGTTGAATGAGATCTGCACGATAGCCCTGTTTACCTCATACAAACACAACACGTTGTCACAAGGTATTTATATCTCAAATGGAGAATAGAAACTGAGAGCATCCCTCTCTCTTTCACACACACATACACTCTCTCTCTGTATAGAAACAAATCTGTACAAGAATTGTGGCTTTGAGGTTAAGTTGTATACTGACTTCAACCTGAATGCATACAGTATATAATCAAGTATATATTTTCATTAGGTGTTACATGTCAAGAATAAATATATGTAAAGAATATGACCGCATTATTTTTTTTTCTTTAGTATTGCTGGCAATTGACAGCTGTGAGAAGTTATTTCTCATAAGCAATTTGTAACTTTATAGTACAATATTAATGCATTTGGGGAAACAGTAACACTTATGATGCACATAGCAAACACTAGACTGACTGACATGTTTATAAGCATTCGTGATGACCCCTCATCTTTCTACTCTCTTATTTATCATATGATTCTCTTCTCCAAAAATAACAAACACGTTTCTCTTAGTCATTCGTTCCCTCTGCCTCTAAGTATCATCACTGCAAACTCGTCTTTTACAGCCAGAACACAACCTGAGATCAGGCATACACGTGCCCTTGCGTGTTTTAATTGGTAACCAAACGCTGAATGAGTCAGGAACTGATGCCTGTTCAAATACAGTGTGAAGATGGACAAATGCTTAGTCTCGGAAAGACATTTCTAAAAAAGAGCATCCTGGACTGTGCCAGTAAAAAAGTGCCATTCAGAGTTATTGATCCAGTCAAACCCATTCTCATCTCAAACTATATGTTAGCATTTGTGTGCATGCCAGGATTCTTGAGCGATCAAGACCTAGTGAGGCCTTCCTTTCATTTGAGACATGTGCGACTCTTCAGAGCTGTCAGAAACCAGAGCGGGGGTTCAAGAGGCGGTGGAGACTGCAGATTATTTTTGTGTGTGTCTGCACAGGTGTGTGTATGTCCAGAGATCAGAGGTCCGTATGGGATGGTGTGGACAGGACGGACACGTGGAATATTTAAACCAAACCAGAGACTGATGACCAAAGATTGTGTGTGTGTGAGAGAGGGGGGGGGGCTTCTTATTTTCAGACGCTCTGACATTCAGTATGTAGGAGTGTATTTTTGTATATGAGATAGCGATGACCTGAAGACAGGATGGAAACCTAATCTCAAACAAGAACTGTCTTCGGTCCACATGTACGCTCATGTGCTCTCCTCAAAATTGTGTAGACATCATTACCCATCCATCACAGCAGTTCATAGCGAGGGCACACTAACAGCCTTTGACCTTCAACCACATACACACACACGTCATTGCGTTTTGTGCTGAACTGAGTAGGGCTAGTGCTGGAGCGCCTGAACTCACAACCATCCGAAGGCGCCATGTTTTTAGCACAACCAATCCAAAACCAGCTTGCTGTTGAGAAGTAATCAGAGACTCAAGGTTACATTGGCACCTTACTGTCAGCTCAAAAAGACACTGCATGTGACACCAAAGGTCAGAAGTGTTTTTCTCCTTCCTCCATCCTTATTTCATCCCTACCCCCATCTGAAACAGGCCAATATGTGTTACACTGATGACAAAAGTTGTTATATATGTGTGTATGACTCAAGGTGAGCGTTCCCAAAGAGGTCCTGCAAGTGTGAAAGACTTGATCCAGAAAACAGCTGTAGCTTCTTTTATTTAATGTAATGTTTGTGTTCCTTCAATCTCTCTCCCTTACGCATCAAATGCTATTACTTCGATTTCATTTGATACAACCTTTCTCCTTTCTTCCTTTTTTCATGGGCCACTTGTATACATTGATTGGTTTCTCTCCCTCGCAGTCTATCTTGCTCTATATTGACAAACTGCAAATTCTCAGGTACTTTGAATGAACAGTAAAGTATTGAGGCTACCATCTGAGATAAAATTGCAACTACAATTAATTATGCTTGCACTGTAAAAGATCCAACTTTCGAAAAGTTCTACAAACCAATATAAAAAAGTAGCCTGATCAATGAATTTTAGTAGGAGATGTCAGTTTAATTTTGTTGTGTGAATTGAACAAAAATACTCTGAACATGTTGCTAGCAAAAGTTGTTTTGTTTTCCCAGTTAGCTGTCATGTGGATCAGAGTTCATATTTTTACTGATTTAAAATTTGTTGATCCTCACCATGGTTGAGAATGGTGTGCTGAGGTACTGTATGTGCATCTCATTACAACTTGTTTAATACATTTTTCTATCAGCATAAATGTTTGCTTTTAGTTTAAGAGGCAAATACTACCCATATTATGTAGAAGGTTTTGAAAATAAACATAAATCTAAAAGAAAGAGGATTAAAAAAGATTAGCATTGCTAAATGCTAAACAAACTTTGGTTGCTCTGACAGATCATTTAACACTCAGTAGACTGACTTTTATTCATTAGATGAACTACAGTTTTGATTGTGATAGGTTGCCTTATTTTTTTTTGAGTTAGGTCAACTTTTTTTTTTACAGTGTGATTATCCTATTTTTAACATTATATATATATTAAGAGATATGAGTGAACTGGAAATATTATAATACAATACAATATAATAACAATATATAATATGGGATAGTATAATATAATATTTCAGGTTTTAATTGCAGCTAGAATTTGAAAAATTTAAGGGGGTCTGAATACTTTCCGTACCCACTGTATATATATAAAATGAATGAATGAATGAAAAAAGGGAAAGGTTAAAATCAATTAAAAACATCCTGAAAATATCCTGCTAAACCTTTAGTGTGAAATTAGAGCTAAATGTTTTGAAAATTCACCATTTATATAAAAGTAAAATAAATAAATTACTAAGCTCTAAATATTGGATTGGACAGAGCAGTTAAAAAAATACACAAAATTGAGAATGCCAATCAGTTTGAATCTATATCAATGCGATAAGAATTGCTTATTGTGATTATTAATCAACTTATTTACGGAAAATTGGTGTTTTACATCACACTGCTACAGAGCAATAAAAAGCACTATGTCTCATTTCTTTTGCCTCTATGCTGTTCATTAGACTTTCTCTCTCTTCTCTTTCCTAGTCATCTTCTTCAAAAGTGTGCCTGTATTACCCTACAGGAAGTGTGTGGAACTGCAGCTTTCCAGAAAGGCTCTTGTCTGGATGACAGGAAAGGGAGGGGTTATCCACACTCATTCTTTCTCTTCATGAGCTAATCAAGTGAAATCCAATTTAGTTTGGGAAAATCAGGGCATTAAAAATGTATAGGAGAAAAGGAAGTAGAAGAGAAGGCAAGAAAGATGGATTAAAAATTTTAATATTTTCTACATGACAAAGTCTCCAATTGTACATATGCATGTGCCGCCTTAGATTTCACATGCTGTGATGTTCTTGGCAGTGGGCCTGCTGTGTCTGGGGTTCACTGTAGCAGAGGCAGAGTGAAACCAGATTAATGCCACTCTGGGATCAGCTCATATGGACTGAGGGAGGTTCCAGTTGAGAGCTCAGATTTACTTTTGTCTCCCACAGCACACTGCCTGGATCTCAGTGACAGCTAACCTCTGACTGAACCCTCACACACACACACACACACACACACACACACCATCTTCCCTTCCTCACTGCACTGATATTATCCAGCTATAATGTGCAGACATTATAATACACATGGCTAGACGTACACAATCGTCATGTCGGAAACATTTCAGAGGGCAAATGTATAAATAAAAAAATTTGGGCAAACATGCATTAAATGCATCAAATATCATCTAATTTCCAAATAAGCAAGATACTAACACATCAGACTCAGCATCAGCCAGAGGAAGCACCCAGTGTCTGTTCAATTCCCAGCTCTAATCTGATTGGCTGGCTTGGCTTCCTGAGCGTACACTGGTTTTTAATCAGTCCGTATGGAAACTAAGTCATCTTTAGAAGGTATCGGTTTGATAAAATGAGCACCTATGAAGAAAAACTAATCACTGGATTTGCTAAGTTTGCCAGGACATCTTGGAATCAAATATATGAGGTACTATAGGTACAATTTCTGTTTTTCATCTGTTATCGGTACATATCGGTAAACTGACTTTGGAGTTTGAATGCAGTGTGTAATTAACAACGAAGAACAATAATGAATATTCTTCACTGTTTATTTATATTTGTTCATTATTTTAATGTTAATTTATACACGCATATGAACAAATATGAATGAACTGGAAATACAATAATACAACAATATAATAATATACAATAGGTGTTAAGATAATATAACTAATATTCCAGGTTTTACTTCCCCAAAACAGTGCATAAAAACAAAAATTGTGGTCAGACATGTCAGTCTGAGAGTCTCTTCCTGTCTAAGTGGGTGGTTCTTGGCCAGAATAAGCTTCACGGCTTAGTCAGAAATCTGGCTATGCAAAACTACTAAACCATATTGTGGTATGGCCCTTATCTGAAAACTGTGGCTCCATTACTTTTCTTCTTTTTGGCTCTCTACCAGCTCCCTTAATGAACCCTGACACAGAGCTCCGTCCTGAGGCCTTCACCATCCCCTGTCTCAGCAGTGTCCAGCCCACACAGTTCACTCAGGTGAGCCCCATGGTGCAGCTCTGCCTTGGGGACACACATGCCACAATTAATCAACAGGAGAGAACACGGCAGCCGCAGACTACACTGGCTCAAAGCCCACACACAATCCAGATACATGCAATGCCACTGAATTCATACTGTCCCCCCCCATTACTAATATTTTCTTTAAAATCACAACTATGCACTGTATTATGATTCTGACATTTCATAGCAAATAATCATCTTAATAAATAATTCAGCTTTAGCATGTTACTGCCAAATTTAAAGGGAAAGTTCACATCAAAATGAAAATTGTCATCATTTACACACCTTTATTTAATTCCAAACCTATATGCATTTCTGTTGTCTGCAGAATACAAAAAAATATTTTGAGAAATGTCTTGATTAATGTAAAAATTACAACACAAGATATTACATCATTAATATTGTAATCATATTTACATGAACTGCAATACTCAGACAACTGGCCACATTACAGCTTAACCATAGCATAAAAAGCATTTTGATTAAATAAATTCATATTTGGAGAAAGCATATTTGTGAATTAGGATATGAATGATTCTAATTTTAATCTAATTTACTGTATCTTTTGATACATCACACACTAAAACTATTTGAAAATAAAGTACAGTAAATAGTAATTTCACAATTTTTGTAATATTACATTTATTATATAATTGCAATTTGCTGAAATTTTTAGTAAGACTTCACTACAAGGTTTAAAGTGTTATCAATGAATACATTAGTGAACAACAATGAACAATAAATTATTTATTAATCTAGGATATGTTAATTTCTAAAATGTTTAACATTTTCATTATTTGTTTCATATTCATTTTAAGTATAAATTATACATTATAATGTATATATTAATATTAATGCATTGTGGACAAACAAATTAAAAATTGATTTTTTTTTTAGTTATGAAGGAACTAAAAATTAATTAAAATCCTGTTAGTTCATGATGTCTAATGCATTAAGTAGAGCTAATTGCAAATTCATTATAAAGTGTCACCGATGTTTTGAACAACCAAATATTAAATTGTCATCATATGACGCATTACATTCATATTACACTATTTTGAGCTAATTAATATTGTGATCCAGTAATAATATGCATACAAACAAATACTGTACAGTAAACAGTTAACCATTTACCACTCAATCGTGATAGAAAAGATTTATTAAGAATGACCGACCAAGACATGACTTATGTCACTATGAATGAAACACCACATATAAGAAATGTAATCATGCTATTGCCTGAAATATTGCCAAAAGTTGGATGGTTGCAATAATACCTGGCACAACCTAAAAACTTCTCACTTTTGTAAGAAAATGTCTCTTAAGAGATGAATAGTGAGTCAACAGAGTTGACTATTGACAGAGATCTGTACTGTATAGTAGACAGATCTTTTGTTCAGTATCATCTGACATAAGAAATATAAAGCTACTGATAATGACTTGCTGCTGGTTTTCCTCCATAAAGAGAGAGAGTTTCATCAGCCTCGTGGAGGCCGAGGCCTGTGCAACAGTCGCTGGGTTAATCAAAATGATCTGTGAGCCAAATAATTTGTCCAGCGGGCCGATCAAAAACACGCAAATCAAACACGCTCACGTAAACACCCACCACTTTGCAAGCACATTCAAAGACAAATAAACATATAAATCAGCAAATGTATCCACACATGCGCGATTACACACACACTTTCACACGAGTGGGCAGCACCTGGGTTTGCCCTTGTCCGAGTGAAGCACTTAGGCTGCGTTCCCAGTCGAAGACAGATGGACTAATTACAGCATGTTATACTCCAACAAGCTAACCACACTTGCCACAGAGGACTTTGATTATAGGGTCCCTCATAAATGTAATTTATAAATGTACGGACACATGGCGTCGTACACGGATACTCTTGATTGTATGTGAATTTATGTGTGTGAGTGTAAGTGTCTGCGCAGTGGCTGGTTTCCAGATGTTGCTTGGTGAGAGACTGGCCTGTCTGCCAACAGGAGGTGAAGCGCTCGAACACTCATCTCCAGCTGGAATCAGAGTCAGATATTCAAAACAAGCGAGAGAGAGAGAGAGAGAGTGACAGAGAGAAAGGCTGACAGGAAAAGAGAGAGGGATGGAGGTAGAGGCTCTTGCTACAACAAAAGAGTTGATTCATTATGCAAAACAGACCTTTCTAACTCGTCAACAGCAATTACATTTTTGTTTTGCAATTTGCCGTACAAAATGAATCATGCATTTTAGGAAAAGACCTTTCGTGAAAGAATATATCAAGTAATGACGAGAGAAAAAAAATTAGAAACTCTTTCCTTTTAAACATCCTTCATCACGCCCCTATCAGTACCTCCATACCTCAATTCACTACTACGAATGTATGCTCAGGTCTCCAAATGAGCGACGCCTTGTTCCTACAAAACGAGGCAAAAAGTCACTTTCCAAAACTTTCACTGTTTCTGTTCATCTCTGGTGGAATGAGCTGCCAACCTCCACCCGAATTGCTGAGAGCATCACATCTTTCAAAAAGCAGCTGAAAAAACCTTTTCTGCAAGCACCTAAATTATTAAATGCACTCACATTTTCTTCTCTCCCTTAGCTTGCTTTCCAACCTAGTTGTCTAAGAAACCTTGCAATGTGCATTACAAATATTGTTGGCTCTGTAATGTAAATTTATACTCAAGCACCATATCAACTTAAACCGAACTATAAAAATCAACTTGAAGTGGCACTGAAGATGTAAGCTAAATTTGAAACACACAGCATGTGTAACTGAACATTTCGGGGAACATCCACAGTCTTTGTTGCTTCATCCCTGACAGATTGCACATCTAAAGGAGGCACAAAACAACGAAGCGGCGGCTTGATTTTGAGAAGACTGATTGAACTAACGGGTGAATAGGATGCGGTCTCTTTGGGATGGGGGTTTTGGGCGCTACACTGCTGTACGGGACAGGTTGTGTTCAGGGGGTGCGGTTGGGGTGGGGGAGAATAGGACAGGTCTCGGGCCTTTGTGAGTGTGTGTTTCCATGGTGGACAAGCCCCAGGCCAGAGGCACTGCCCTCTGTCCCCCTCCCAGGCCCCTATCCTCCCTGTCAGCTGTGAGTTATTGATGGGACAGGTTGGCAATAGAGATCCCCCTCCCTTCACTGGGGCCACGAATACCACACAGCTGGATGGGGACTGTTCGGGATAGAGTGAGTGCGGATGGTGCATGTGTGGAAATTGCGATTCGGTACAATATGATCCTTATGCGTGAGTTTGAGGGACTGTATTGTATGATGTGTGCGCCTGGGTGTGTTAAAGGATATGATGTAGGATTGGTGTGTTGTGACTTGTTCATTGGAAGCCTGCAGGTGTGCAGATAAGAGTATATCATGAATAAATGTAGGTGATATGCTTGTGTAGGGCAGGGAATGGGAAGCTTTTTCTGTCTGTGTCAGGGATAGAGATAATGAATTAAAAGATTTTTAGACTTAAAGGCCTAGTTCAACCAAAAATAAAAACTTTGTCGTTATTTATTCACCCTCGTGTCATTCTAAACCCTATAGACTTTATTGTGTTGAACACAAAAGAAGATATTCTTAAGAATTGTTTTAGTACCTACACCGAAAGTCAATAGGGACCAAAAAAATCACACTTTTTATTTTGGGTGAATTGTGTAGGGCAGGGAATGGGAAGCTTTTTCTGTCTGTGTCAGGGATAGAGATAATGAATTAAAAGATTTTTAGACTTAAAGGCCTAGTTCAACCAAAAATAAAAACTTTGTCGTTATTTATTCACCCTCGTGTCATTCTAAACCCTATAGACTTTATTGTGTTGAACACAAAAGAAGATATTCTGAAGAATTGTTTTAGTACCTACACCGAAAGTCAATAGGGACCAAAAAAATCACACTTTTTATTTTTGGGTGAACTCTCTCTTTAAGACGCAGCTCTTATAATACTGCACACCAACTTTAAACAGATCAAATTATTTCAGATTTCAATTATATTATCATTGACATCAGTGCATTCATAACCTTATACTGAGAATATTGATGCTTTTCATAAAGAGTCAAGGGCAAAATCTCATAAAATCCTATTGAAACCAGTTCTTTGTCCTGCAAGTGAAGAAGATCCATATGACTTTGCCCCAGTTATAAGTTTCAAGTTTTAAAATGCTGAAGCAAATTCTTCTAAATAGGTTCCTCGCATCCCGAAGAGGAAACAAAAGCAGTTGCACAAATATTTTGGGGCTGTGGAGAATCACAACAACATGTGCTGATCCAAAAATAATGCACTCACTGTCCAGGGGTCTTGAGGTGCTCTAGTTTGAGAGCTGTACCATTTATAGTTCAAAGGTAAAGTAACATGAGATTATTACACTGAGCTAAATAAAGTCTGCTGTTATTATATTTAGACCTCTCAGTGTCAGTCACTAATTCTTGACAACCATGCAACACCACAAAAAAAGCATGACATTTGAAATGATCAGGTTTTTCTCAGTTTTTAGCGTTGAAACACATTCTGTCAACAATAACGTCAAGATCCTATCCTATAAAATCCTTTAAGATCCTATAAAAAAGCCATTTAATTGACTTAGAAAACATTTTTATTAGTACTAATTCATTTATATAGCGCTTTTCTAGGCACTCAAAGTGCTTTACATTGTGTGTGTGTGGGGGCGGGGTCCTCCTCATCCACCACCACTCTTGCCTGATTTTTTTATTTATTTATGAAAATGTTCATATATGTCTTTTCAAATTTATAACACTTTTAATATATTAGAGAATTTCAAAACTTTCTGAATAAACATTTTTTCTTTGCATTTTCAAGTATCCTTCAGACACAAGCGAACAACTTGGAGAAAAAAGAAAGAAAGAAAGATAGAAAAAGATTTCACAATACCATGCTTTCTGTTTGGATTTGGTTGATTACTCAATAAAATAACAATGTTTAAGATACATAACATTAAATTGTGCATATAAACATGAATAATTAAAAACTAAGATAAGAAAATGTCATTGTAAAGACCTCAAATCTACTGGTGGTTAATTATGCATTCATCATTCCCATTGTGTTGCTTTTGCACTCCATGATGATGATCATCACTAACTCTGATAGAAAAGAAAACAGAGAAAAGAAACAGAGGTGCATGTGATGCAGTGCGTCTCAAGAAGACTTTCTTAGTGCTTACAGTAACTGCTTCTCCCAGACAGGTGTTAAAAAATAGCTACAGCCTGCAACAGGGTTCTGCTCTCTCAGCACAACAGTTAAACAGGCAGGTCACACTTCTCTTGGCTGGCAGGTAGATCCTTCCATCCCATCCCTCGCTGTCGCTGGTGAGACCACGTGTTGGACCGGAAACCTTGCGGCCCCCGCAGTGGGAGTCCTGATGCGATCTGACAGAGCTGTCAGCGACCAGGTGGTGTCTCGTCCTCCCTCTTCCAAGATCTGTAGATGTCGCTGTCGCAGATACAGACTCGCGACCCCCCCGGTTTTCTATCTGCTGTGTGGAAGCATTGTGGAGTGTCTTAATTTCCCTGTGCGCTCTCGTTCGTTGTTCACAGCGTGACAGTGAAAAATGGTTCGTCAGCTCGGTTCTCTTTGCCGGGTGACGCGAGGCCAAACGACGTAACATCTGGCGACGGAGCTCTGTCTCCAGGGTTTTTTGGCTCGTGCTCTTGGCTGCCGTTTCCACTCTGCCTCTCATTTTATTTTCCTCTCTCACTTTCTACCCCTCTTCCCTTGCTTCACTCATTCCCTCCAGAGGTGCTGGTGAGCCACAGCAGGTCCAGGTGGGCTCTTTTACCAATGAGACTCTCATATGCGTCGCCTCGATGACCAAGAAATTAAGTTATGGAATATTCTGGAAAGGACTATTTCTGGTTCAAGTTGAGATCAATTGACAGCAATTGCTTGATGTTGTTTACACAGAAAACTAATTTCAACTCACCCCTTGTTTTACTACAAATCAAGGTTGTAAGTGAGAATTTTGAGAATTTAAAAGCAGAAATGTGAAGCTTATAATTTTATTTAAGGTATCCTTACACGTTACTTGTAGTTACTATTATAATAACAATAAATTATGCATAATTACATGCAAGTAACCCTAAGACAAACCCTAATCACCTTATAGTAAGTATACATGTAGTTAATTAATATTACTCAAGGTAACAAGGACACCTTAAAATAAAGTGTAACCACACTTTATCTATTCACACTTTTGTATTATTTAAGCTGTAAAGTTCTCATCATTTTCATGGTTGTTTTAGTTTTAAGTGTTACTTTGTAATGGCAACAAAGTTGTAAAATTGGATTTTCTTCACACCACAGTCATGTTAACATGCATATTATTTACATTTTTTGGCTATACCACAGAAAAAGTGAGTATTTTGACCTCTCCAGATCGCCCTTATTCACTTTCACTGCATGCATCTCACTGTAACCCAGATGGATGGACAGGTCAAAATATTCAAATATCAGCATTATGCCACAAGTGCCGTTGATTGAGCTTGAGCAAGAATATTCCTCTACACTGTGACTGCGTAAAAGCACACAAATGAACATTTGGTGTATGAAAAATGGAGTTGTTTGACAAGAGCACAGCGAATGCCCACATCTCGGTTAAAGAGCCCACACATTCTGTGGTTTCCGAGCGCTTTCCATAATTCATTAACTGATACCCAATCACAGGACATTTCACTGGTGCTGAACGTTGGCTCTTTTCTTGCCTGTGGAGAGAGTTTGGCTGCATGCCTCATTCCACCAGAGTGCGATTCATCAGCATATGCCACACCAATACTACAAACCCTCAAGATACCAATCATCTGTTTGCTGCTTCTTAGGAAACCTGATATTAAATCTGAGTGGCAGCTATTGCTTACTTTTGATCAGTATCTCATAGAAAAGCAATCATTTTAAAAGCATTAAAAAACATTCACTGTCGTAGTGACAACAAATCTTCATTTACACAATCTCAACGATGATCTATGCTCCACATATTGCCAATGCAACTGATACTGGTTTCAAACCATTTTCTTAAACCACAGCTCTGATTCCATCAAACATTTTTTTATTTGGAATAAATGAACTTTTTATTCTTCAAAGAATCCTAAAAAAAGTGTCAAAGACATTAATAATAAACATTAATAATAAAACAGTATATTAGAATGATTTCTGGTGGATCATGTGACACTGAAGACTGGAGTAATGATGCTGAAAATCCAGCTTTGTCACCACAGGAATAAATTACATTTTAAAGTATATTTAAATTAAAACTGTTATTTTAAATTGCAATAATATTTCATAATATTATTGTACACTGCTAAAACATTTTTTAAAGGAACACTTGTTAATAAGAGTATAGCATCAAGTCAATTAAACTCCTGCGATATTGATCTGGGCTGCGTTTCCCAAAAGCATCGTAAGCTTAAGTTGATTGTAGCTCCATTGGTTTCAATGGGTGTACGATGTACTTAAGCTTACGATGCTTTTGGGAAACGCAGCCCTGGTCAGTTAAGTAGCAGAGGGGGTTGTTAATCAGTTTCAACTGCTTTGGTGTTAATGAAGTTAACAACAGGTGCACTAGATGGGCAACAATGAGACGACCCCCAAAACAGGAATGGCTTTACAGGTGGATGCCACTGACATTTTTTTCCCTACTCATCTTTTCTGACTGTTTTTCACTAGTTTTGCATTTGGCTAGGGTCAGTGTCACTACTGGTAGCATGAGGCGATACCTGGACCCTACAGAGGTTGCACAGGCAGTCCAACTCCTCCAGGATGGCTCATCAATACGTGCCACTGCCAGAAGGTTTGCTATGTCTCCCAGCACAGTCTCAAGAGCATGGAGGAGATTCCAGGAGACAGGCAGTTACTCTAGGAGAGCTGCACAGAGCCGTAGAAAGTCCTTAACCCATCAGCAGGACCGGTATCTGCTCCTTTGTGTAAGGAGGAACAGGATGAGCACTGCCAGAGCCCTACAAAATGACCTCCAGCAGGCCACTGGTGTGAATGTCTCAGACCAAACATTTAGAAACAGACTTCATGAGGGTGGAGGATGAAAGAATTGATACCACTGAATGGCCCCCACGCACGCCTGACCTAAATCCAATAAAACACCTCTGGGACATTATGTTTCGGTTCATGCGACGCCGCCAGGTTGCACCTCAGACTGTCCAGGAGCTCAGTGATGCCCTGGTCCAGATCTGGGAGGAAATACCCCAGGACACCACCCGTAGTCTCATTAGGAGCATGCCCCAATGTTGTCAGGCATGCATACAAGCACGTGGGGGCCATACAAACTACTGTGTAAAATTTTGAGTTGCTGCAATGGAATTTCAGCAAAATGGACTAGCCTGCTGCATCATTTTTTCCACTTTGATTTTCAGGGTGTCTTTGAATTCAGCCCATTGTAGGTTGATAATTTTCATTTCCATCAAATGATGTGGCATCCTTTCGTTCCTAACACATTACCCAGTCCATATCAGTATAGATATCCAGCTTGATATTTTCCCCATTGAGATCGGATGTGTTTTTAAAGTGTTCCTTTAATTTTTTTGAGCAGTGTATTTCTGTATTTTTGATCAAATAAATGCAGCTTGGATGAGCATAAGAAACGTCTTTAAAAACATCAAAAATCTTACTGATCACAATTTTTTGAACGGCAGTGTATATTTTTTTGAATAGTGACTATAAGTCACTATTCAGAACTTCTAAGAAACCAAAAGGCCCAGACTAAAAGTTTGCACAACAGCTTTAGATGTTAAACAGCTTCCACGTTAAATTTATCAGTGTTAAATATTTAGTCCCATGACATTAAATGACTGTTAAAATGGCATTTGGATTATTCTTGATCTGCATACAAGCCATGTTTCTCTACTACAAAAAATGTTCTAACCACTGAAGTAGTCAAACAAACAAACAAATAAAAAAAACACTGCATTAAGGGCTCAACTGTAAAGCTATGACTCCACTTAGAGAAGTTTTACGAAAAAAATGTATTTATTTTGTCTGATTCTGCAGGTGTTATGAACAAAAGAAAGAATGCTGAATAGCAACAGCTGCTGTCAACGCAATTACGTCACAACACAGTACATTAGCAGAGATTAAAAAGACTTTAAACTTGTTGCCTGGCAATACAAAACACAAAAAAAAATAATATGAAAAAAAAAACTGTTAACAAAAAGAAAAGAAAAAACGCATCACAGGCTGAACACAATGTGTGCAGAGCTAAAGGAAATGTAAAAAATGTATTGTGCAAAAAATGTGCATAAAAAAATAAATTCTCTACCATGTGTAAGCTGACATTTTCATCCTATGACTTGTAGCTGCATTAACCTGAGTTTTTAATACTAGCCTATACCATCTAATGAATTTAAACCCTTCCATCAAGCTGTCAACACACCAATCCTATTCTAGAACTAACCGACTAACTTTCTTGCTGTGCAATTTGGTGATTGCTGAAGCCAGATTCAGAGTGTCACTGAGGCAATAAATAACAAAAGACAGACACACGGTCGCTCAAAGTAAGCTACTACTGAAATGCATACGAAAACTTTTATTCATGAGACCCCAGACCTGTTTTCAGCTGTCGTAATATATGAATCTAATTTATATTCAATACAGAGAGTTTATTTCAGACCTGCACTCTTCCTCTGAGAAGCCTTATGGGCCTCGGTCATACTTCATCGAGAATATAAATGTCAGATCATGTACTGTGATCTCGAATGATCCAAATATTGTTAGGAAATCCCTCTTGATTCAAGCATTGAATAGTGTGCAGGAGTGATTCATGTCTGTTTTGAGTGGAGAGGGCTATAATCGTAAAGCGAGGAGATTATTTTAAGAGGCAGCCGGCAGGAGATACAGACAAGTCTGAGCTTGCTCACAGAAACTGGCTGTAATAGCATAGTATTTATGATCTCAGGCCAAGGGGCTGTGTTACACAGTGTTTTTATGAAGTCACAACTTGTAAGGCAGTAAAAAAGCAGGATCATTACAGAAGTGTACATATGTAATTAGATTATGGATTTCCATCTATCCCGTTTTCTCTGCTGTTGATTTGTTACGTTTTTCCTTTTTTTGCATTAATTTGTATTGATTTAATTTCATTTATTTGTTTACCAACTGACTTATTATTTATAGTATCTTCAGATGATGTACACATGAAAATTCCCTTTAAATAGCTTTTTTCCTGTATTTATTCTTTTACAGGTGTTTTACCTGTATTTAGAAATTTGTACTTCATTGTGTTGTGTTTTAAGGTTAACGAAAATGTTCGTAAATTACTAGAGAATGTCCTGGCAGAAAATTACAAGTAAAATTTCAGTTTTTTTCTTCCCCTGTGTACTTGTAGTGTACTGTAGTGTACATGTATAAAATATAAAAAACAACTAGATTTTCATGTATAAAAACACATTTGTGTGAACAAAATAGTGTGATGTCATAAAGACAACTTGTTTATTCCTAAAATAAATTGCCTTTTATAAAAAAAAAAAAAAAAAAAAAAAGGACATCTGGAAATATTCAAATATTTGTATTAAGTTACATTTTTTCCAACCCACTATTAGAAAACACACACAATTTCCACAATATTAGTATTTATAAATATGTAAACTTAGCATAAGAGAAACATTTCAATTTGTACATTTATTTGTAGAGTGTTTTTTACTATATCATTCCAAAAAAAAACGTTAAAAAAATAGTTAATTCTAAAAAAAAATTATAAAAAAAAAAATTAAATACATTTAATAGAAACTCTAACTTTGACAGACTTAATAAAAAATTGAATAGTTTTGTAAAAATACTTTAAAAATATTTATATCTAATAAAATATTTATCTTCCCATTTTGTGTAGCTAACTACCACCTTAAAAAACTGCTTTATTATAGTTTATCTACTGAATCTGGCAAGCCACAGATTCAAAACAGCTTCCCCAACACTGAATCCTGGCAATAGAAAGCTTTGGGGAAATGACTCAATTTACAGACCCATTAATTCAAGCCGAATGCTACTGTATGTGAAAGAGAGACAATGGCAATGTTTTATTGAGCAGAAGCCAGATGAGCCAGGAAGATTAAATGCGGCGTTGATTTCAAAACCGCCTCACAAATCCTTATTTTACGAGCCCTCTTCCACAGCGCGCTGGGATTTTGGAGCGGAGCGCTACTCCTGTGTGTGTCGTATTTATCCCCGTACGTTTTATAATGCCTGCTCTCGTTGTGGAAGGAAGATCAACCGAGAAAGAGGATAAATCTCGTTTGTGGTCTCCTTTCAGCAGTTTGCTCTTCGAAGTCAGCAGCTGCCGGGTTTACAAGGGTTTTGACGGGCGTGAGACTGAGTTTTCTTAGCCTGTGAACGTTTCACTTTTTACAAGGTTGCGCTGTGTGGAGGTGATTGTTCCTCTGAGACCCTGACGCTCAAAGAGCGGGAACACGGTAGCGCTGTGGAAGCGTCTCACAGGAGGAATCCAGAGCAGTAAAACTTACATTTACACAGAAACGCCTGATCCAGAGGCCCTCGTTTATTAGGACTACACCACAATGTTAATATGTTTAGACACAACACACACACTTTAAACCACGTCCTTCTGCTCCAGAGGAATGTGTGGAGGCCCTGAGAGGAGGAAGAACATGCCGGGTGTCCCATATCAAACTCCCTCCTCTCGGGCCACAGATTCTTCTCTGTTAGGACATACAGCTGGACCTTTAGACCTTTGCGTTCAGTATTAAACCACTGTGTCTTAACGGCATTCATGGAGTAGACAGTGTGTGAATTTTTGCGGCCTGGGTCTAACACGCTCACTCATTTAACATGTATTATAATGAGATCTTCGGAGGGTGATAAAAACTCAGTTGAGCCCTAAATATGGCTCCTCGGGGTCGCGTTGTGCTTACATTCTGAAAGTAGACTGGCGCAATTCACATGCTCATTTATCACTATCAATAGCAAAGTAAGGGAACAAGGGGAAGTGACCATTAAGAATATCAGGAAAAGAACACAGTTACGCATAATAGCTCTTCTTGCATTTAACATGGTCATCATTTGGCCCTAGCAGTTATGTTGTAAAAAGCCAAAGCTAATCTTCACCATCTGCAGTTCACCTAAGGGAGCACTAAAAATGCTAAAAGATCAACAATAAGAAAATATAAATATGTAGCATTTGTGTTAAACAGGATACAGCGATTAACCAAAGGCACTTCTGAACAGATGCCCATCATGAGTAAGACTCACAACCCTTATCTGAAAGTTCACATGCTAATGTGAAGTCTGGCGATTTGCTAAGCTAGACCAGGGGTTTTCAAACTGGGATCCAGAGACCCAAAAGATACTTCAAGAGCATTCTAGGGGGTCTGCAGGAAATTTGACAAAAAGATTTGACAAAATTAATTTTAGGGCTGTCAAAGTTAAAGCTGCTTTGAAGCAATATTTAGTGTGCAAATAGCTATACAAATAAGTTTTAGATTTTCTAGTGAAAGAAATACCTAAATGAATAAGAAAGCCAAAATATTAAAGGTCATGGATGTATATTTACTGAATAATTCACTATTTTGTAGAGGGGGGCCAAAATGAACATTTCGATTCAGAACCAAATTACAGGGGGTAATAATGACTTCTGAAAGATGACAGTATCATAATGTTATTTTTACACAGAGATTGGTAAGTCTGTTAGTAAAATCTGTTGACTTTAGTTATCTTTGTAGCATTATGTGCCCTTTGTGACTATTCAAAAATGTAGAAAATGCACTTTTCAAGTTTTTTTCTCCAAAGTTTGCATGCCCGTAACTCAAATTCATGGAGTAGACAGTGTGTGAATTTTTGCGGCCTGGGTCTAACACGCTCACTCATTTAACATGTATTATAATGAGATCTTCGGAGGGTGATAAAAACTCAGTTGAGCCCTAAATATGGCTCCTCGGGGTCGCGTTGTGCTTACATTCTGAAAGTAGACTGGCGCAATTCACATGCTCATTTATCACTATCAATAGCAAAGTAAGGGAACAAGGGGAAGTGACCATTAAGAATATCAGGAAAAGAACACAGTTACGCATAATAGCTCTTCTTGCATTTAACATGGTCATCATTTGGCCCTAGCAGTTATGTTGTAAAAAGCCAAAGCTAATCTTCACCATCTGCAGTTCACCTAAGGGAGCACTAAAAATGCTAAAAGATCAACAATAAGAAAATATAAATATGTAGCATTTGTGTTAAACAGGATACAGCGATTAACCAAAGGCACTTCTGAACAGATGCCCATCATGAGTAAGACTCACAACCCTTATCTGAAAGTTCACATGCTAATGTGAAGTCTGGCGATTTGCTAAGCTAGACCAGGGGTTTTCAAACTGGGATCCAGAGACCCAAAAGATACTTCAAGAGCATTCTAGGGGGTCTGCAGGAAATTTGACAAAAAGATTTGACAAAATTAATTTTAGGGCTGTCAAAGTTAAAGCTGCTTTGAAGCAATATTTAGTGTGCAAATAGCTATACAAATAAGTTTTAGATTTTCTAGTGAAAGAAATACCTAAATGAATAAGAAAGCCAAAATATTAAAGGTCATGGATGTATATTTACTGAATAATTCACTATTTTGTAGAGGGGGGCCAAAATGAACATTTCGATTCAGAACCAAATTACAGGGGGTAATAATGACTTCTGAAAGATGACAGTATCATAATGTTATTTTTACACAGAGATTGGTAAGTCTGTTAGTAAAATCTGTTGACTTTAGTTATCTTTGTAGCATTATGTGCCCTTTGTGACTATTCAAAAATGGAGAAAATGCACTTTTCAAGTTTTTTTCTCCAAAGTTTGCATGCCCGTAACTCAAGAAGTATTAAATATATCTTAATGCCCTTTTAGATATTGGGTCTTAACAAACTTTCCTTTTGGCATCTTCATTTTTAGGGCCCTATATTGTTCAGTCCTAGAGATATTGCAATTTCAATGTGGCTCCAGGATTAAATTGTTAAATTGTACACATTTTCAGTGGTCAAAAACCAAATGTGGGTTACTTTGCATAAAGATTGTCTGAAGAACAGATACTGTTGAAATGTAGAAATGTATCCCGTTTCCCTCTGCCAAAACAACTGCATTGATCATACCTGTCTGAGTGCTATAAATATTATTTTTCCGAAGTTTGCATGCCTGTAACCCAAGAAGCATTAAAGATATCTCAATATGATTTTTTTTAGACTTTAGACTTTTTTTGGGGAATTTCCACTTTCAAGGCCCTACACTGTTCAGTCCCAGAGATATAAGGGATTTCAATGCAGCTCCATATTCAGATTGTTGAATATTACCCTTTTTTTTTACCCCCCTCTACAAAATAATGGATTACAAATTATTTGTAACAATGTCAATTTTTTCCAGATATTGTAGTAAGTTGTAAACATTAATTTATTATGAATTTATATTATTAATTTACAGTAAATATTACATAAACACACAAAATATTAGTATTCATTCATATTCTATAATATATAATATAAAAATATATCTTAATAGAAAGTAAATGTTTTCCAGATAATATTTTTATAATTTGTAAACAATATTTAAAAAAGAAAGAAATATATAATATTTGTATCTGTAAACAATATTAAAGACAACTATTTCATTGCAAAAAAACCCCAAAAAAACCTTTTTCCTCACACAGTATACAAGGACATCACATTTGGACCTTGCTGTCAAAAAGACTGAAAACTCTTGAGATTCATTTTTGATTCTTTGAAGATTCCTTAAAAATGAATTTGTCCACATTTATTGACCAAATAAAAATATTAAAATACCCCGGTTCAGTTCACTGCTTGACTTGGAATAAATGTTAGGCACATAATCTATGTACTGAAGTGGCCAATTACCAATGTGTTTTGAAACTTTAATAACGTGCCCCCTCAAACAGAAATGAGCACAGTAGCAGCGTTATTTATGCAGTCAAAGGTGTGCACACCACATTAACTGTCTCTGCTCTTTGCCAAGCAAAACCGCTTACAGCAGAATCAACAAAACATATTCATCAGCCGACATTCATCAGCCCTGTAATCTTGCTCAGGGTGACGAGGTAACAAGAGCGCACTGGATAATAGCCAAATGACAAGTGTTTTGTGGTCATGTTCTTTGTGTTTAGTAGCTTTTGACACTACAGGTTAGCGATTATAGGCTTTGTGTCACGAGGGTTCAGGGCTGCAATACAGCATCTGTGCAGTGCTGAAAAATGTGAGGTGACAGTTCATTTTCGCTGGTGACAGTCTTTGTCGCTCTCACTCGCCTGCTCGCCCTGCCAACAGGAACCGTGCCGGCAACCGTTGCCCTGACAGCGGAGAAGAGGCGGACCTTATCTCGTGACAGGTCTCCGCAGAGACCAATTGGAGGAGCCGCGCTGGTCTGTGATGCTCAGGAGAGAGAGAACGAGGCCGGAAAAATCACAGCAGAAAGGCTTAAAGAAGAGCCTGCGAGAGGAGCGAGCACACAGACTGTCCTCACAGGCCTTTTACTGCTGCATCAGAATGAGTCCAGGATAGTTATTTGTCAAAGAAAATCTGAACATGTTTAATTGTCTTAAAAGATCAGCAGTAAATGGAAATTCTGTCATCATTCACTCATGTTGATCCAAACATTTCCTGTCTTTTTTTATTTGTGTCAGCTGATTTGTCCATTTAATGAATTGTGAGTGAAAACAGTGTAGTTGGTGTATACAGTATATGTAGATTTTTATATATTTAAAAATACATTTTCATATGTATGGTACGAGGCATGTATAAATAGATGTATATACACTATCTATCTATCTATCTATCTATCTATCTGTCAGTAGCCCTATCTATCTATCTATCTATCTATCTATCTATCTATCTATCTATCTATCTATCTATCTATCAAAAAAACAAAAACAACAAAGACAACAGACAGTGGATCAAAGTGTAGTGGGGGAAGGAGAGCAGATTTGATCGGAGTAAAATTTTCACTTGTCATTGAACAGACATGCTTTACGAGTCGTATGGCTGATTGCTCCCTCGCGCACTCTCTCTCTGTATTTTAGCTTGCACAGTCGGCTCAGTGGAGTGACGCCTCGGAAAATGAGAGCCAATTGGTATCGACGTGGCAACGAATGGCCCTTAATTTGCATGCTAATTGTGCGATGGCCGCTGGGTGATTGTTTTGGGGCTGGATCAATGTTGAGAGAAACCTCAGAATGGCACCCAATTACAGCAAACACCCCCACTGCAATGGCCAGGATGACTGTTTATGTAATCATGTTTTGAAAATCACGTCCGTACCTGTCGAATTTATCGCCGTAAATGCTACATCAAACACCAATGAACTCTTAATGACACTGATGTTCTTTACGTTGCATTGGAAAAGAAATGCAATTAATTGTCAAACTGGAATTAAAGAACTAATTAGACTGCCTGAAAATGAATTGGTGCACGTGTCATGGAAATGTTTCACATGATAATTTCAACATAGGTTTTCCGTAAGCAGGCAGGCGATCCAAATTTGACTGCTTAAAGCATTATCAGACACAAGATTATATCAGTCACGATCGCAAACCATTCAGAATCCAATCTAGACAGACAGACAGACAGACAGACAGACAGACAGACAGACAGAGAACGATCGTGATAGATAGACGGAGAACGATCGTGATAGATAGATAGAGAACGATCGTGATAGATAGATAGATAGATAGACAGACAGACAGAATAATAGATGGATAGATTCAATTCAAATCAATTCAATTCAATTCAGTTTCCATCTTGTGGATTTAAAAACTTGGGTTACGAGTCCGACTCTCTAACCATTAGGCCCCGACTTCCCCCAAAAAAAGAGCCAATTCCTCTGAATTTTGCAAAACCTTGCATCCAGTACCAAGTCATACGGGTTCATCTCATTAGCACACATCTTTCAGAACACACTAGGGAAGAGCAGCGTATCCTACTGGGAATTTTTTCCCAATTAAAAGTTAGGTGTGCAGGTAAGCCTGAAAAAATCTTTCCAGAAGCAAGTCTGGGTTGACAAATTGATTTCAGCTCTTCGCATCCAATTTTCCATCAGAGTCTCTCTGCAGACCAGCGCCCATATGTAAAGGATGCATTTCAGCCCATTGAACACATGTTCACTGAACACCAGAGTGAAGGTCCATTTGTTTCATATGGGACTCAATAGCTCAACCATCCATCCATGAAATCAATGCTTTGTTAGCGGTGTCTAATGCTGCAAGGACCACAGAAAAACACACCATGCACACACACCGAGGGAACACCAGATTTACAAGCCAACCTGAGACTAGAATAAAAATCCTGAATGTAACCTGATTAGTAAGAGATTTGGGGTGCAAAGCCCTGTTTTGTTCTGTATTGATTCAAGTGTGGATTGGAAGAGTCAATTAAGGCTTGTGATTCAGATTCACATGAGTCATCCGTCTTTGCAGAGGCGGTTCACACCATGCTCTGACTCGCCACCAAGCCAATCAATTCACAGCTGAATCAATGCTTAAAGGACCTATAGACTGAGAGCTGGCTCTGGTGAATGGCAGTCGTTTAATGGAGAAGATCCTACTCAGGACGGATTGTGAGCAAAGATCATGTTCACCAGCAGCTGCGTGGCCTACAATCTGATATGAGATCCTCATACTTTCCTGGACCTGCACCACACACACACACACACACACACAACTGAAAGCATGTCCAGGTCAAGACCTGCTGCATCCATTGCCATGGAAACCTGTGATGTGCAGAGGGATTTGATTCTAAAATATTTTCTTTCGTCTTCCCTTCTTTTCATTATCCTATAGTTAAATCTATCTATCTATCTATCTATCTATCTATCTATCTATCTATCTGTCTCTCTGTCTATCTACCTACATCTAACATCTACCCTTCTATTATTTAGTTTATCCATCTGTCTATCAATTAATTCATACATCTATCTACCTGTCTAATCCATCTATCTATCCGTCCATTATTGTCCATCCATCAATCCATCCATCCATCCGTTTATCTGTCCACCCATATACCCATGTAACAACCATTTACCTGTCTATCTATCCTTCTATCATTCTGTTTATCCATTCATCTATCTATATACAGTCTATCCATTTATAAATCTATTATTCTATGTATCCTTATATCAGTCTTTACGTCCGTCTATCCTTCTAGCATCCATGTATCATTCCATCCATCTATCCTTCGCCGGTACGAGACTCGAACCCGCAACCTTGGGTTACGAGTCCGACTCTCTAACCATTAGGCCCCGACTTCCCCCAAAAAAAGAGCCAATTCCTCTGAATTTTGCAAAACCTTGCATCCAGTACCAAGTCATACGGGTTCATCTCATTAGCACACATCTTTCAGAACACACTAGGGAAGAGCAGCGTATCCTACTGGGAATTTTTTCCCAATTAAAAGTTAGGTGTGCAGGTAAGCCTGAAAAAATCTTTCCAGAAGCAAGTCTGGGTTGACAAATTGATTTCAGCTCTTCGCATCCAATTTTCCATCAGAGTCTCTCTGCAGACCAGCGCCCATATGTAAAGGATGCATTTCAGCCCATTGAACACATGTTCACTGAACACCAGAGTGAAGGTCCATTTGTTTCATATGGGACTCAATAGCTCAACCATCCATCCATGAAATCAATGCTTTGTTAGCGGTGTCTAATGCTGCAAGGACCACAGAAAAACACACCATGCACACACACCGAGGGAACACCAGATTTACAAGCCAACCTGAGACTAGAATAAAAATCCTGAATGTAACCTGATTAGTAAGAGATTTGGGGTGCAAAGCCCTGTTTTGTTCTGTATTGATTCAAGTGTGGATTGGAAGAGTCAATTAAGGCTTGTGATTCAGATTCACATGAGTCATCCGTCTTTGCAGAGGCGGTTCACACCATGCTCTGACTCGCCACCAAGCCAATCAATTCACAGCTGAATCAATGCTTAAAGGACCTATAGACTGAGAGCTGGCTCTGGTGAATGGCAGTCGTTTAATGGAGAAGATCCTACTCAGGACGGATTGTGAGCAAAGATCATGTTCACCAGCAGCTGCGTGGCCTACAATCTGATATGAGATCCTCATACTTTCCTGGACCTGCACCACACACACACACACACACACACAACTGAAAGCATGTCCAGGTCAACACCTGCTGCATCCATTGCCATGGAAACCTGTGATGTGCAGAGGGATTTGATTCTAAAATATTTTCTTTCGTCTTCCCTTCTTTTCATTATCCTATAGTTAGATAGATGGATGGATAGATAAATAGATAGATAACGCTGTATTAGTAAGCTGTTGTCTCTTGTTTGCTGCCCCCTAGTGAGCATTACTATAACTACACTGAATAAAGATCATCAATGTAATGAAAATCTATCTATCTATCTATCTATCTATCTATCTATCTATCTATCTGTCTCTCTGTCTATCTACCTACATCTAACATCTACCCTTCTATTATTTAGTTTATCCATCTGTCTATCAATTAATTCATACATCTATCTACCTGTCTAATCCATCTATCTATCCGTCCATTATTGTCCATCCATCAATCCATCCATCCATCCGTTTATCTGTCCACCCATATACCCATGTAACAACCATTTACCTGTCTATCTATCCTTCTATCATTCTGTTTATCCATTCATCTATCTATATACAGTCTATCCATTTATAAATCTATTATTCTAT
Source organism: Sinocyclocheilus anshuiensis (assembly GCF_001515605.1). Lineage (NCBI taxonomy): Eukaryota > Metazoa > Chordata > Actinopteri > Cypriniformes > Cyprinidae > Sinocyclocheilus > Sinocyclocheilus anshuiensis. The sequence continues at coordinate 573,654 of NW_015551076.1, read as the reverse complement.
GTATCCTTATATCAGTCTTTACGTCCGTCTATCCTTCTAGCATCCATGTATCATTCCATCCATCTATCCTTCTATCCATCTATTGTCTATCCATCCATCCATCCATCCATCCGTTTATCTCATTTAAAACTTATCACTTAACAGAAATGCAGGCGGATAAAGCTACACACAAAAACAAGCAAATTGCATAGATTACTTGTATGTATTGTTTTAAGAGCTTGACAGGTGTGGCCACACAATTGTAAATTTCTTACATTTATTATGTTTAAATTTATGGGAAAATAATGTTTGCTTGTTTGTTTATTTATTTATCTTTGGAAAAAAAAATCCTTTTGTTTTCCAGCAGAAATACAAATAAATATGACACCAAACAGGTTTGGAAAGACATTATAGAGACAGTACATAATGACAAAATTGTCATTTTTGAGCAAAATAACTCTCTAAAGCAATGCAGCATTGACTGTGTTTATCAATATGTTAGGCCATTAAGCATAAACAACAACATCTGTACTCTTTGGTAGAGTCTATTCAAAAGCAAATTTTGGTAGTGTCTATTCAAATCCTGTCTAAGCGGTTCTTGGCCAGAAGAAGCTGCAATATGAATCAGATCTATTGCCATTTCGTCAAACAATCTGTCCACCCGTATACCCATCTAACAACCATCTATCTGTCTATCTATCCTTCTATCATTCTTTTTATCCATTCATCCATTTTTATATCCGTCCATCTGCTTATCTCTTATGTATCCTTATATCAGTCTTTACGTCTGTCTATCCATCTAGCATCCATGTAGCATGGATTAATGCTTAATGTTTAGCCAGTTCAGCCATCTTGGTTTCTCACTCTCCCTTCTGTTACTGAGCTCATGTCCCTCATTCTGTTACAGCAGATGACCGCTCAACTGAGACCAAAAAGGGTTAGAGAGAAAGAGAAAGAGACCACCATGACAGGTGCTGTGGTGTCCAGGCAGATCACTAAATGCCCCTGTCAGTCTCTGAGCTTCAGATGGCAGCAGATCTAGGAACAATCATCGCTGTACTTCATTACACCCCACCCATTATACCAAGGTCTTTTTAATTTACTGTATCATACAGTACAGCATTTACATAGTAATTTCAGTAAGGAATTAATTCGTGAATACCTCTTATCACTTAACAGAAATGCAGGCGGATAAAGCTACACACAAAAAGAAAACGAGAGATAAAGTGAGAGAGCGGGCAAAGCCTGACAGATATTTGAGGGAAAGAACATACAGGATGAAAGTGAGCAGAGTGTAATGAGAGACCGAGTGCTCAGTGGAGGTAAAGACGGATGGCAACAAGGCCAGGGAGAGACACAGGGAAGACAAAAGAAAAAGAGAAGGAGAGAGAAGAGAGGAGAGCGACTCGGCTGTAATGGCTCGCGTCTCCTGGCAATCGAATTGTTGCCGCTCTGTCGCACAGGGAGCGTTAATTGACAGGCAACCACTTAAGTCTTCATTTCTTTTAAGATTGTGGCGAAAAAAAGACGGAGAGCGAGGAGAAAGAGAGGGTCTACGAAGGGGGAATTCTAATGAGGGAAGCATCACGTCTGAGCAGGGCCATTACGTGTGATCTCTATTCCATTCTCCCAGCAGACACCATGGGTCCACTGTTTTAATGGCCCAGCCACTGGACGGAGAGAGCATGTCACAGCTAACTGCCTCACTGTGCAGGAATGAATTTAACACTAGGCTAGGTCCTCATACTTAGGTTTAGCATGCGTCTAATCGAAGTCTCCTGAGAGACGGAGATGGTTTGCTGCATGGTTTGAGTTGAGGAATGGTTTTATGACCTGAAATCGGGTGGAACCTGAATCCCAGTACTGCCTCAATACGTCTTCTGTTTCGATTTCTCATGATTTTTCAGTCTGAATAGAAATTTTAACAGAAGGATTTCAAATAGCTTGTGAATTACAGAAGTTTGATATCACACAACAATAAATAGACAGACAGACAGATAGACTGCGAACTCACTGCATTTGGTGCACCATGAAGCAAATCTGGGTACAATTTTGAATCTAAACCCAGGCACAAATAAGATTCCAATGCTTTGGAGGAAGGAAAGATTATCAGTGAATAAGGACATACATTTCATTCTGTCTCTATGATTATAGTTTTGGTTTCAAAAGGAACTGTGTGGCAAACAAATTGCATAGATTACTTTTATGTATCGTTTTAAGAGCTTGACAGGTGTGGCCACACAATTGTAAATTTCTTACATTTATTATGTTTAAATTTATGAAAAAATAATGTTTGCTTGTGTGTTTGTTTATTTATCTTTGGAAAAAAAAATCCTTTTGTTTTCCAGCAGAAATAAAAATAAATATGACACCAAACAGGTGTGGAAAGACATTATAGAGACAGTACATAATTACAAAATTGTCATTTTTGAGCAAAATAACTCTCTAAAGCAATGCAGCATTGACTGTGTTTATCAATATGTTAGGCCATTAAGCAGAAACAACAACATCTGTACTCGTTGGTAGAGTCTATTCAAAAGCAAATTTTGGTAGTGTCTATTCAAATCCTGTCTAAGTGGTTCTTGGCCAGAAGAAGCTGCAATATGAACCAGATCTATTGCCATTTCGTCAAACGTCTGGCAACATGATGCCAGCCAATCAGATTTGAGCTGACAACTTCAGCCAGTGCTGGCCATTTTTTTGTGGATATGCAGACACTGCATATGATTTGTATTAAAACTCACTGAATGTGTTAGGGATTGAACGCAGTAGCCTCAGAGCTGTCCATTCACAAAGGAAGAAAAGCACTTCAATGTTCTCAATAATGACATGTTTGAGAGGATGAGTGTTGGCTGAATTATTGCTCAGTCCCCTTTAAATCTCTGATGCTCTCTGAGTTGTGCGTTTATGGGCAGTGGATTGAACAAAAATCTGAGGCAGCGCAGCTCGCCCCCTAGTGACACTGAGATGAATTACAAAAGCCCGCTGGAGAAATCTCTGTGATTCACTGCTATGTGAGCCCTAGAGAGAGTG
>NW_015551076.1:545117-566406 GCF_001515605.1 Sinocyclocheilus anshuiensis | reverse complement strand
CACACACACACACACACACACACACACACACACACAATAATGATAGTCATTCAACCAACAACAAAACCAGACCAACTTCTTTTCTGTGTGCTGTGTTTATTTACCTTCTGATTTAATCTTTTACAGGTTGGCCACAGTTCAGAGCAGCTTTATTTTATCCTCTACATGCCATATTGATGAGGAATGTTTTGTTTCAGGGCACACATTTAGGTCTACTATACTGAATAACTGAGAACAGAGGAAAGTGTGGAGGTCAGAGGCATGCAGGGATCTCTGTGGATAAACTTTTCCTCCGGATTGCACCACAATGTGAGGGTGAGGTGGCCCCCTTTGTCCTGGAACAGAATGACTGAGTGAGTGTGGAGCTGACGGAAAGGTCACGGAGAGTTCCTTAGGAGAGGTGTGTAACACTGAGCATGCGTCGCGACCGGCTCTCCAGCGCGCGCTTGTGTTAGCGGGACAGGTTTGAATGATGATCTGAGGAGTGCTCTCGTGTTCTCCTCTCTGTGTGCTGAAGCTCTTCTGGCTCAATGCCAGGAGCGTGAGAGCTTTTATCCGAAATGGGAGACATCCCTGCCCTACTGATTCCCGCTCCCGCTGTCAGTAAGAATGCACAGGCTAAGATCTCTTGTTGTTTGGGTTCCAGGATCCACTTTAGAAATTCACCAGTGGTTTTACGCTCATTTGATATGCCCTTTTCTTCATTTGTTGACCTTGACAAAAAATGAAACCATTTTTCAATTCTTTTAAATCATTCTAGATCATGTGGTCGAACCGCTAATGTCAGAGGCCCATGTTTGAACTGCACCATGAAGGACCAAGTTTTCAATACAACAATAACAATTCAGTGTGGCGAGCAAAACTAAACAACTAAACTGTTCCTATTATAACAAAAAAAGCTGTTTATATTCAAAGACTTGTGCAGTGTGACCTGTGTTCATTCGATTCTCACGTATGCTATGTATGCATGTATGAAAATATTATTTTCAAATATTACACAAATTGATTGCTATGAATTTCACATACATAATTTACGGAATTTTAAATTAAACACATTTTTTACGTGTATAAGTGTTTTTCTTTGTATAATATACATATACATATATATATATATATATATATGTTTTAAATGAGCATAAAAGTCTCTTATGCTTATCAATGCTATGTGTGATCAAAAATATGGTAAAACTGTATTATTATATATTTAATATTATACAGTTTATTAAATATTAAATATATTCATAAATAAATTAAAAAATAAATTAAAAATAACTTTTCTATATACTTTAAAAATGTATTTTATTTCTATTAAAATATTGAAATAAATTCTATATTTTCTATTATTTCGAAATAACAATAGTGCTACATAATATTTTTGTAAAACTGATTTTTTTTGCTTTACATTTTGAATGTTTAATATTAAAGAAACAATAATAATATAAATAAAAAAATATATAAAATCTTACTGAACTGAAACATTTCAATGATATTGTTTTAGTATGTGTGTGTGTGTTAAATTAAATTATTTATAATTTATAATTATTTTTTAAGTATATAAATTATACTTATAGTAGGTCATAGCTAATAGCTTCATAGTAAAAGTTCATAGTAGGTCATAGAGTATTCATGTTAATCAAACACATTTTTGTATAGAGCAAAGCATCATGGGAGATTTCAGGGCCAAGTCCAACAGTGCCGCTTCCCTCACCATTACTTGTTCATTGAAGCTCCAATCAAAAATGGTATTGTTGTCGGATTTAAACCATTCAAATCTCACGCCCCTCACAGACACTGATTTGGCATTGTGTAACAGCATAAACGCTAAAATACATCCACAGCTGCTTTCATGTTGAAGAAATCAGACCCATAATGGTCACACAGCAATCACCAAAAAATGAAAATAAAATAAGACCACAATGTGTGGCACGATGGATCTACATACAACCAGACGACTGCAAAGTAAACTGAAAGGCTGCGGGTGAAGTGCGTTTCCGTGTGTGGAATTCTTTTTATGGCTAAAAGGCTCACTCAGGGGCCGCAGTGAGCGTGTGGTGATGATACCGTTGTCTGATTAAATTAGGCCCCTGCACTGTACTGGCTCCACAGGTCGTCTGCCAGATGGTGAGGAATGGAGGGCAAACCGAGAGATTCATCCCAGACCTCTTACGCTGCCGCGTCTGAAGCCATCCACACACACCCTGACAAGCTGTCAGAGCTCCACGGCACAAGAATAAAGGGCAGAATCAAAGAGAATGTGATGTGTGCGAGAGAGAAAGAGAGACGGAGAGCACACACACACACACACACACACACACACACACCATAATGTGCACATATATTCCGAAACGAAGCCTATGATGTAAAGTTTATTAAATCAGTATTAATGTTCCACTTTTATGAGTTGGGCAGGACACTGGCTGTAAATCTGAGTCCATTTACTACCTGAGCCACATACAGAGAGATGAAATGACTGCGATAATATTCGCCATAATGGCTCAGCTAATGTTTGCAGCCTTAGTAAGAAAAATATTATTAGTCCACTTAGTCCGACAGCGGCACGAGAAATATTCGGCAAAGGAAAACCCTTAAAACAACCACTTTTGACAAGTTCTGTTTCTTCTACCGCCGCCGTAATTCATACAATGTCACACTGTCACGGATCCAGAAATGCCTCAATTTGACGCACGCTAATGTTCGACTTACAGTAACATCCACAATCGCTCATTTCAGTATGAATATTCAAATATTCATATGTATTTATATGAATGAAAGAAATCTCATCAGCCCCTGTTCGTTGACCAAGTCGCAGAGTTAGCAGATAGCATGTCCATTGCCCACTTAGTTCATAAATCATCCCAATCATTGTGACTTTTGAATTATGATCTATTACATCTAATTCCAGTGTTTTTCCCCCCTTTTTCTATGTCAGACCACCAGTCAAGCACAGAGAAAGAGAGAAAGAAGAATGAGCTCTATGAAAGATTAGATGAGAGCCCCTCCGAATCTATCAAGGGACATCAAGTTTTAACCGAATGATGAATATCATCCTTTTAAGTTGGAAAAAAAAAATTCAACGGAAATGTAAAACTGTCCAAGTTTAATTTCGTTTTCTGGCGGGGCGAGAGCCCTGGACGAAAGCAAGAGACAACATCAAATGGCTTTTTATTTCGGACAAGCAGCTGCAATGAAAATCTAAAAAGAAAGCAATATACAATCAGCACGGAAATTCATACTTAGATTCTTTGATGACCTGGATGAGTGTTTCCCAAACTGAGTTTATTGATGAAAAGCTACTTAATTAAATAATAAAATTGGAAAATTAAAAAGATTTGACAACAAAAACAAATCAAAATAAAACAGCTATAATATATACAGTACACACAGATCTGGGTAGTAACTGATTGCATGTAATCTGGATTACGTAATCAGATTCCAAAACTTAAGTACTTGTAATTAGAGTAAATTACATTTTAAAATACTCGTAATCAGACTACAGCTACTTTTTTAATGATTACATATTATTCACACAATATCAATAAATTATTCATAATTTATTGATTCCCCCAATTCCTCTTTTCCATCTATTAAATGTTCCTTTCTTAAAGGGGTCCTATTATGCTTTTTCACTTTTTCAACTTTAGTTAGTCTGTAATGTTGCTGTTTGAGCATAAAAAAGATCTGCAAAGTTACAAAGCTCAAAGTCCACTTCAAAAGGAGTAACCAATCACAACACACACTGGCCCAGCTAACCAATCACAGCACATTTCGTATTTCAGAAGGCGGGCCTTCATTTGATACAGGAACTATTCGAGCCGTTCATTCCAGACTGGGGATAGAGGTGTTGTAATAATGTAAAATATGTGAAAAATAATGTGTTTTTCGAACAACGTAGTATGAGATCCTGTTCTAGTACACCCCCAAAACAAAATCAAGACTTTGTAAAAGAGCATAATAGGACCCCTTTAAATAACCTATCACTTATATACACAGAAAGTCTTCCAGTTTTGTGGACATTTACAAAAAGACCAGTCACTAGTCAGGTGGCTACACAACATTTGACCACTGGAATTACAAAAATCATTTCAGGTTTAAGAAGTGCTTCATCGTTGCATCAGCTACTGATGAACACATTAATTTTTATTTGAATGATCACTCAGTGGTTATTTAACCATGTATTACTATGACTTTGGAAGGCTTTTGTCTTTCAAACATATTAAAATGCACAAATTCACGTCATTTCATATTAAAATGTAATGCAGGATTTCCCAAACTTTTTGTCATCTGAACCTCGTTCACTAATATATTTACTTGAACTACCCCTGATATTTTAAAACAAATATTTTATTAATTAACTATCACATTTGCATGTTCAGAGACATGCAGGTAAACAAATAATTTTTTTAAAAAGTAAGATTTATTTTGATTGATGTTGTTTTAAACTGATTTATTTTAATTTGACAATTTTATGATTTAATTAATTACTAGCTTTTCATTAAACTCCAAACCTCCTGCAGTTCCTTTACGAACCCCAGTTTGGGAAACCTTGACATAACATAATGTTTAATGCACTTCATGTTGTTAATAACAACGAATGGAATATATATTTTTCTCTTTGTATTTTTTAGTGCTGGGCAACGATTAATGACGATTAATCGTATCCAAAATAAAATATTTTGTTTGCATAATATATGTACAGTGTATATATATTATGTATATATAAAGACACAAACATAAAGTACATATTTTGAAAATATTTACATTTATATATTTATATTCATATAATTTATATTATATATATAAATATATTTAATATATAAGCATACCAAATTTTTTCTTAAATATATTACATGCATGTGTGTGTATTTATATATACATAATAAATATACACAGTACACACACGTATATTATGTACACAAACATTTTTTATGTTGGATGCGATTAATCGCGATTAATCATTGCCTATCACCAGTACTTTTATATTAATATGGCACAAGATTGTCCTATTTAAATCAACGTGATAAACAAGTTAGGTCAAATGTAATCTAAAAAGTAGTCTGATTATATTACCTAAAACGTGTAATGTAATGGATTACGTAACTAACAAAAATTTTTGTCATGTAATTTGGAATCAGTAACGGACTACAATTTGTAGATAATCTACCCAGCTCTGTATACATACATACATATACATACACATATATATGTATGTATGTGCGTAAATTCTTTACTTGTTTACCTGCACTGTTTACTTATTAAAATCTATTTATCTAATTTAGTTTAAAAATATTACATCTAATTTTAATATTTTTAAAGCAAATATTTTAGGTCAACAGGAATCAGCTGACCTAAGGTTTGGAAATCCCTGACCTGGATGACTGAGAAACTTCAAATTAGTTTGCAACAGTCAATTACTGTAACTATTGGTTTTGTTTGTAGTAATCTAATTACCTCATTAGCCAACAAAGGTGACATTACATCATGCATGTAATTATGACACCACCTGAATGTCACAGAAGAGTGATACTGAATATGCAGACAGACAAAGACAGGAAGGGAATTTATGGCATCTGTCTTCACCTGTCCAGGGAGAGTGCTTTCACTTTCATGAAAGAGCCTCTCTTTAAAACTCTGAATGACAAAAGACAAAGAAAATCATTGGTGGGATTTCATCTCTTGATAATGTAAGAGGACTGAATGAATGGCACAGCCACCTGTTAATTGTGTAGTGCTTCTGTCTTTATTTTTGTGGGTCAGTGTAAATATGTGCTTACGTGTGTATACATAAACACACTACTCAGTACACACACAAAATGGTATGCACACAAACAGTACCAATCAAAGGAAGTTTGGACACACCTACTCATTCTTTGACTTCTGAAAAGTAGTCACCCTTAGTCTAGATTCCAGCATTGCACACTCTGGACATCCTGTCAACTAGCTTCATGATGCTTGTAGAACAGTAAAGGAGTTCATTTTGGGTTGGGAATTGTTGGCTTGCTGTTTCTTATTTGGGCCAAGTAAACAAACCAAACCAAATCCCAAACTAAAAGCAAAATATAGTTTAGCAAAGAAAGTCACCGTTTATATTTACCTATAAAACGAATTACAAACATTTCACATTTTTCATCATGAAATCAGTCATGTGTGTCCAAAGGTTTTGACTGATAGTCATTGTGTTGGACTTAATATTTCAATTTATGACTTTTATTTTGATATTCATTTTGGGCTGTGAATTCAACAGTATCCAGTTCTTCACTGGCAGTAAGATTGTTCTTGGATATATTCACAATCAAACAAGACGTTTTTATGTATACGTGAATAACAGAATCCAGCGTATTCTTCAGTCATCTACTCCTAGTCAGTGGAATTATGTTCCATCAGATGTCAATCCTGCAGAGCATGGCTCTAGATCTGTAGCAGCTGATCTTCTCAATAGCACAACTTGGCTTACAGGGCCAGACTTTCTTTTGAACTCTCCAATCTTTCATTCCTTGTCTCAGGAAAGCTATGACCTTGTTGATTCTGCATTGGATCCAGAGATTCGACCACAAGTGATTTCTGTCTAACAGCAATACCAAATCAATTCTTGACTCCTGAACGCTTTGAATGCTTTTCCAGCTTGAGCAAGCTAATTAGAGTGATTGCACGTTTAAGCCACATCTCACAGTCATTCTCCCATTCAGCTAAAGAACTAGGATGTAGTGAATGGCATCTTTGTAGTAACAATCCCACAGGAGAGGACTTGGAAAAAGCCAAGATTGTTATCTTAAAGAGCGTTCAAAATGCAGTGTATGCCGAAGAGATAAGCGATATAAAGGCAGAGTGCAATCTTTCACCTAAAAGCAGTATACGGAAACTTAATCCCATGCTCGATGATAAAGGTCTTTTGCGTGTTGGAGGCCGTATTACTCGAGCAGGTCTTAAGGAGGAAGAATGTAATCCTGTGATTATTCCTGGGAAACATCATGTAGCGACCTTGCTTGTTCGACATTATCACCAAGCAGTCAAGCATCAAGGAAGACATTTTACTGAGGGTGCAATTCGAGCAGCAGGGTATTGGCTAATGGGTGGCAAAAGATGCATTGGAAGTCTACTCAACAAGCGTGTGACATGTAGAAAGCTTCGTCGTCCTATAGAGTGCCAACAAATGGCAGACTTGCCTGCAGACAGACTTCAAGTGGCTCCACCTTTCACATATGTAGGAGTCGATGTGTTTGGACCATGGCAGGTGGTTTCTCGTCGCACTAAAGGAGGTTGCTCTGACTCCAATAGGTGGGCAGTCATTTTCTCTTGCATGTGTACAAGAGCAGTGCACATTGAAGTCGTAGAGACATTGAGTGCCAGTGGATTTATTAATGCACTGCGGAAGTTTTTTGCCATAAGGGGTCCCGCTAAGCAGATACGCTCCGATTGTGGAACAAGTTTCCTTGGAGCAGTACAGGAACTCAAGATGAATAAAGAAATTGTAGATCCAGATGTAGAGAAGTACCTACAGCAGCACAATTGCATGTGGGTGTTCAATCCTCCGCATGCATCGCATATGGGGGGTGCTTGGGAGAGAATGGTGGGTATAGCTCGTCTTATTCTCAATCGTATGCTGCTTGAAAGAAAGTCTTTGCATGAAGTTCTTGTAACCTTTATTGGCTGAAGTGTCCGCAATCATAAATGCACGCCCTCTTGTGCCAGTATCTTCAGATCCTGAAGCTCCTTTGATGCTTACCCCTGCTATTTTTCTGACCCAGAAAACTGGTTCAATTCCTCCTCCACCAGGCGAGTTTACACACAAAGATCTTTTCAAGGCTGAGTGGAAGAGAGTTCAAAATCTTGCAGAAATATTTTGGACAAGATGACGTCATGAGTATCTTTCCACTCTTCAGAATAGGCAGAAGTGGCAAGACAAGAAGCCTTGTCTCAAGGAAGGAGACATTGTATTGATGAAAGATAGCCAAGCAAAGCGAAATCAGTGGCCTATGGCCATTGTTGTGAATACGTTACCTAGCAAAGATGGCCTTGTAAGGAAAGTGGAATTGAAGCTCATCAGAGAAGGTGTGCAGAAAACCTTCCTACGTCCAATATCGGAAGTGGTTTTGCTTTACTCCCCCTAAGACATTTCAGTAAGCCAAAGATTAAAGTGGGGTATTATGAACCCCAGGCGGGGAGTGTGTTGGACTTAATATTTCAATTTATGACTTTTATTTTGATATTCATTTTGGGCTGTGAATTGAATTTCCACCTAGTCCACCCCTGACTTTCTGTTTAAAAGGAAGTAAGCCATATTAGTTTGGTGTTCACTGCAAGGTGCCCATGCGGTTTCTAACATCCAAGTCCATCTTACCTTTCACAGCCTATTGATATGTAATGTCTGTAAGTAATTGTTTGATCATGATGTGAGGTTGTAATTCTTCTTTGTATTTTCAGTATGTTTGGAATTTTCTCATTTCCTAAAATGCTTATTCATTTGATGTTGATTTTCTTGTTTACTTTGTGAAATTTAAGAAACTGAGTCTTCGTCTTCGTGGAGTTTATAGTGAAAGTGTTTAGCGGCTGGATAGCTGGATTATTGGAAACATCCAGTGAAGCCAGTGACAGTCATGCAATGATGCACTGAAATACATGCAATGTACTTGAGACAGCCATTGCCTGTTTTTAATGTCAAACTTATTAGTTTTGTTTACATGCACTCATTTTCTGAAAGAATCCAATCTGATTTCACATTCTGAAAGTTCTTAGTTTGTATGAACCATAAACCTTGCAATCAGATTTGCATACTCATTTACATGAGCATTACATGAACAAAACTTTAGCGTATGCACAGTGATAAACTGGAAAAAGCCACTGTGATACTGTCAATGGAGCTACCATAAGTATAAATGTATTCTTTGCCTTGATGATAAAACTAAAGCTGACAGATTTTTTAGCATATATTTAGTATCTTGCAATGACCAGTTTGTAATACGCAAATAAATGTGCAAGCACTAAAGGTATTTTTTAATCCGGTTTAGAAAATGTATAGAATCAAGAGGTTACATGCCTTTATTTTTCTACAACAGCCTTCCAAACTGATCAAAATTTAATTTGAATAAAGTTCAGTTAGAATTTTTTTTGGTCCAGTTGAACCATCGATCTGATATTAAAGGGATAGTTAAACCAAAAATTAAAATTCTGTCATTAATTACTTACCTTCACGTTGTTTCAAACCCATAAGACCTTCATTCATCTTCGGAACACAAATAAAGTTTTTTTTTTTTTTGATGAAATCTGAGAGCTTTCTGACCCTGCATAGATGGCAAGGGAACTACCACATTTAAAAGGTATTCTCGTAGCTTCATTAAATTAAGGTTGAACCACTGATGAGTTTTTTTTTTTTTTGATGAAATCTGAGAGCTTTCTGACCCTGCATAGATGGCAAGGGAACTACCACATTTAAAAGGTATTCTCGTAGCTTAATAAAATTAAGGTTGAACCACTGATGTCACATGGACTATTTTAACAATGTCTTTACTACCTTTCTGGGTCTTAAACGTGTCAGTTGCATTGCTGTCTATGGAGGATCAGACAGCTCTCGGATTTCAGCAAAAAAAAATAAAAATCTTAATTTGTGTTCCGAAGAGGAACGAAGGTCTTACGGGTTTGAAACAACATAAAGGTGAGTGAGTAATGACAGAATTTTCATTTTTGGGTCAACTATTCCTTTAATGTATTATTTAGTTGCATGTTAATATAGCTATTTGTAATGCAAGTAGGTTATGTTGTTATAGGTTTTTCAGCTCTTCTCCCAACTTTTAGGGCTGAAAAGAATTTATTTATTCATTCTAATCACATCCAAAATAATGTTTTTTTCCCTTTGGAATTCGGATATATATACACACACACACACACACACACACACACACACACACACACACTATATATATATGTATAAAGGGAGAAGATGGAGTTAAAGGCAGAGGTGGGATCAGGGCCTCAAAAATATCTATAGGGCCTATAACAGTACCATAAATCTATAGTTTTAATATAAGTATAATAAAACACATTCCAGTTGAAGCCATTCCCTGTTTTCCGTCATTCATACACGATATGAGGCTTTGCCCACGTCCTCGGAACCAATGTGAGAATGTCATCAGACTGACATTCAGATGATGCACAGATAAAAGCCACAACAGCGACATTTTCCTTATGAGATGGCCCTGTCTTATAATGTATCGCTTTCTTACGCCTCTTCTCTCGCAGTCCCACTGTCTTTTAGCAGCCATTTATACATTTCAAATGATCTTTAACCTCCAGTCTGCGAGAGCGGGACTTGCGGCACTCTGTCATTTTCTCCCTATGTTTATATTTCTTCATCTTCTGCAATCCATCTCTCTCCGTCTCAGCAATTCATCTCTCTCGGTCTTTCTCCCACTAGCATTTATATCCACAGGATGCTTTTATCAATGACCAACAATGATCTTCACAACCTGTGTACATAATTGATGCGTTTAAGTTAATCAATCTCAGCATAAAGGAAATGTCAGACTCCTGGAAAGGTTTCCAGCATCTTCTACAGTCTCAGTGATTACCTCAAACATAGTGCAACCGAGTGATCCATATCCAACAGCACTCATTCAGGTGTTCAGTGGCTGTTTTTCCTCTGAGCTATGTTTTAACTCTTGCAGTGCTCATATCATGAGGATTAAACGTTTTTTGAAATAGGAGTTTAGTGTACTATGAAATCATTCTGTAACCTTAAGAAATCAAAATTCATTACCTAGTTCAGAAAGTCTATCTGCAGAAGCGAAGCTGTAAAAATAGCTTGGTATATAAATATAATCAAAAACCTGAAACTTTTCAAATAAGCCGTTGTCATTTATTTTTATCAAGGCTAAAGTACTTTCTACAATAAGATACTTTTTATTAAATACAGAGACAAGCCATCTGTAAGTTGAATACCTCAAAAATACAAGGACTAATGTGCTATCAAAACATTGCTCAACTTAACATCGGACACAGTAGCATTTGCTTAACTAATGCTTTGAGATTGGGGCGGGACTACCTGCTTGTTCCTCCAATTATAGCAGGGGAAATATTTGTGAAACCTGTTCGAAAACAGTCATTATTTTTGCAATTCCGCCTGCTGACGTTAGTGGCACAGAAATAACAATCTTTACTTTTAATCTAAAAAAAAAGCATATGTACAACTGTAGTGAAACAAGTGCTGCAAATTAAATCCCAGGACATAAAAGTGCAATTTTGGTCCAAAAAACTGACACATTTTAGTGGTATTATCATTGAAGGAAACTAAATGGAAAACTAATGAAAACATTTTTGGTAACTGAAATGGAAAGAAACACATAACAGGGAAAAACCAAACTACTTTTTCATGACTAAAATATGAGTAAAAATAAAATCCACAAATTAATTATATTTTTTAGATATATTATACTGGTATATATAAATAATATATTATATTTATAATAATGTAACAATAATTTAAAAAAAAATTATCGGTACATTTTAAAATAATTCCATTTAGCACATTAATGTCAACCATACTAATTAAAAACCAACAACAACAGACTGAAAACTAAATTAAATTGGAAATAATTAATGAATAAAAAATTCTAAACTATAAAACCCTGCCCCATAGTACTATGGAGTGCCACGGTCAAACTTTCTTTGTCTGACTTTCTCTGCTTATTTCAAACAACATCAGAGATTTCTGCTTTTGTCATCTCATTTATCCGACCAGGACCATCTCTTACACCAAACTCCATAATCAGGTCTTCTTTAGGTCTGCCATCCTGGACACACTTGCTTTTTTTAAACTAAGGCTACTGCAGCGTTCATAAGCAGGCATTTGAACCTCCCATGCCAAACCTACTCCAACCTCCTCCTCGAGAACGTCTGACTAAATGGAGCTCCCCGACAGAGAATGTCAACTTCACACATACTTGAGACTTTTAAAAGTGACATTTACCTCATATTCAAACCAAAAACGGGCAGCCATATTTCATGTCAACACTGAGGTTCCTTCCAAGTGTAAACAGGGAAACTCCATAAAGGTACGAGAGTGTGTGCTCCAAATCTCAGCCGCTGCGTGTAACTACAACAGCATAAAAGATTGCCTTTACGCCAGAAGCCCAGTTAGTTTCCCCTCAGGGACGCACTCCAGACTAGCCATCCCATAAAGCTAAGCTAAAAAGCTTGGTTTAAAAAGTACCATAAAGCACACAAGGGAAAGAGGGGCTTCCTTCCTCTCTCCACCCCGAGGCCTGACTAGGAGAAAAAAATATGAACCTCACAGCAGCAGTTTGACTGATGACGCCATGCTAAATCACACTACTTCCTGCTGCGGCCCTCGCATGGTGCAGGAGTTGTGAATTATTATGATGTATTATTACCGAGCAGAGCTACGTGATATTACATTGTATGCCAAATTACGTCTGAGAAATAGCTTTATCTCATTAATTAATCATGCTAATTTATACCTTTCTGTTGTTGAGATGCACAGAGGCTGGAGTTGGCGTACTACACACAGATGTGAGAGTTTTCAAGGGAGAGGATCGTTTTGTACCGCGACACTTTTGAAGGAAAGATTAATGGTGGGGTTTTGTATTTACATTTACAATTTGTATTTTGTCTCTCGGTTGGAGAATCTGTTTCTGATAGCGGCAGTGAAAAGCAATAGATGGTCTTTAGTGAGAATGTGAGCTCTCTTTCGCACACACGCTTTTGCTTATATGTGTGTGTGTGTGTGTGTGTGTGTGTGTGAGCAATTGGGTCACTCTCTCCATCAAGAGTCATGACATCTTGGTGTTTTCATGGGGGTTGTTAATCTGGTCTTGCAGTGAGTGAGTGGTCCTGCCTAAAAGAAACCCAACACGCTGCACTGCCCCCTAATGGCCAAGATATCCAACAGCATCTGCAAAAGGCCTCCCATCCCCCACTTCATAGTGAATCTCTGTGCTGTGAATCTGTACTGTACAGTGGGATAACAATATTAAATTATACTTATACAGTGAAACTAAACTGGATTTTCTACAGAACTAACTTCAAGATCAAGTGGTGAACCAACACCGTGGCAAAACTAAATTATTCTGCACTCTCAGAAAAGCTGTCACTGGAATGGTACTAATTTGTAACATTTATCTAACGTGTACAATTTAGGTAATACTTACCTTTAAGGTACTAATATTCAGCCCTTACGGGTAAATAAGGTACAAAATGTTACTTTTTGAAAGGGTACTAGCCCAGTGACAGCTTTTGTACCTTTTCTAAAAAAAAACCTAAAAAAAATGTACTTTTAATTTAAATAAATAACCATGCAAAAGGTCAAATAATGTTTGTCAGCAGAAAAACAACAGTTGTGTCAATTAGCAAATAAATACAGAGTTTAAACATTTTTATATTTTTATTATAAATATAACATGACATACATTTTTATAGAAGTCTTGTTTCGCTTTTATCTTTAATGTTTCTTTATGAAGTTTGAAATGCTGAATATGAAAGTAACATTACTTGTGTATCATTAACAGTGCAAATCTGATGACAGTTTATGCAAGCTAATCTGTTATTACTCATGCATAACAATTACATGGTACATAGTCACATACATAATACTGAGTTAGACAGTTTAACATAATCAGTTACCAAAAGGGAGTCGTCCAAAACTTCAGAAGTGTACGTTTTTGATTTTTGATTTTCTGGAATGTCCAGAAAGCACTAGATTACAGAATATTCCAGAATGTTACTGAAACTCTTAGAATGTTCCCATCCTTGCAAAAGCAAAATACTCTTAAAAATGCAAAATTAGTTCAAAAACGTATCTAAACCAACAGAAAAACCATAAAAAAGGGAAAACAAATTTGTTACATTGTGTAATAAAGTGTATACTTTTAAATGCTGTATTTTGAATTGAAATGTCTCCAATATAAATCAATACATTTGCATTAAGTTTTTTAAAATTAACATTAATGTATTATGAACAAACATGAATTAGCAATAATGCATTCAGAAATGTACACTAAACTAGACCAATAAATGCTGTAAAAATTGAACCTTATTGTAAAATCCAAAAGTTTTTTCTTCACGTTACCCAGGATCAGGGGCCAGTCACATTAACATAAGTTTGACCAACTAGCAGTTAATCAAGTAGTAATCAGTCTTACTTTTTGTAGCAAGACTGAATTAGACCAATGTACCTTTTTATGTAACTGACTTTACAAAATTATGATCGGTCTTAAAAGAGAAAAAAAGACTAGTCTAAGCAGCAACTGGTACCAGATCAGACCGGGTCATGACTCCAACAAACACAGATCAAATTAAATGACCATAAATAAATATTCACTATGCTTAAAATCAGCCATTACCTGCTCCAATTATGTAGTTACACACACACACAAAAAACACCCACCCACACCTCATACCTGCAGCGTTTTGAAAATAAGGGAACATCATCTCCTGCGTCATGTATGTAGACACACCATCCATCATTGTTGAGAAGTCATTACATTTGGCTTCTTAAAGCTAATCCTCGCCATTAGACCCAGGACTGATCGCAAACTCTGACTGATGCTATCTATATGTGGTAAATTACATGGCTACCATTTGCACATTCTGGGATTTCTGCATACATTATGCCTCACGGTGATTTGGGCTCAAAACAGTAAATCTGGCTACTGAAATGGGTTCTACTGCACTTTACTGAATTTGGAAGTAATACTGGCTGAAATATGTGGGCTATTTTGCATAATAAATTTGGCCTAAATACTCTGTAGATGTTTCAATTCAAAATAAAGCATTTAATTTCATACCCTTTCATTATATTTACATTTGTTTTTCTTGCACATGCCCTTTTACCAAAGTGACTGAACAAGAGAGTTCATTTATGGTGTAAGTTTATTATCTAGCAAAAGGTACAACCACAAAGCTAAGGCTAAAGAGAGCACATAGTCTGTTATAGCAATGCTTGATACAAATGTGACATCAGCCGAAAAGCCATTATATCACATTCTGGTTAAAAATTGCAAAGAAAAACGTTTTATTTTTATTTTTTTATTTTATTTGCAATAACATGCACCAACGAATAGTGCACAAGACCAGAAATGTGCACTAAGGAAAGAAAAAGGGTCAATTTGCATTTCATATTCATATTAAAGGCACGGTTTACCCCAAAATGGTAACATTTACACACCCTCATATCATCATGTGAATTTCTTTCTTCTATATAAAAGAAGATTAAAAAAAAAAAAGTCTCAGCGTTTTCCATCCAAATGGAAGTCAATGGCCACCACAACTGTTTGGTTACCAATCTTCTTCAAAATAACTTCTCTTGTGTTCAGCAGAAGAAAGAAGGTCACACAGGTTTTGAACAACATAAGGGTGAGTAAATGATGACAGAAACAGTTTCTGGGTGGACTATCCCTAACAGTTTCAGTATGCAAAGTTTTGTTAAAGGGATAGTTCACCCAAAAATGAAAATTACTCTAAAATGTACTCACCCTCAAGCCATCCTAGATGTATATGACTTTCTTCTTTAGACAATTCCAATAGAGAGTTATATTAAAAAACTTCCTGGCTCCTCCAAGCTGCATAATGGCAGTGAATGGTGGTCAAGATTTTGAAGGCCAAAAAAGTGCATTAATCCATGATAAAAAGTGCTCCACATGATGCGTTTGTGCAAGAAAAATATCCATATTTAAAACCTTACAAACTGTAATCTCTAACTTCTCCTAACTGTTGTATATGCGTTCACTAGAGAGCGGCGTTCCAGCGTAAGCTTCGGTGAAAAGTGACGGGCACAGAAGCGCAGAGGAGAGAGCAAAACAAAACACCGCTACGCCTACGTCATCCGCTGGAACGCCACTCTCTAGTGAACGCATGCACAACAGTTAGCCAAAGCTAGAGACTACAGTTTGTAAAGTTTTATACATATTTTCCTTTCACAAATGCATCAATTCACTTCAGAAGGCCTTTATTAACCCCATCATGTGGAGCACTTTTTATGTTGGTTTATTTTGCTTCAAAATCTGGACCACCATTCACTGCCATTATAAAGCTTGGAACAGCCAGGACATTTTTTTAATATACCTCCGATTGTATTCGTCTGAAAGAAGAAAGTCACATATACCTAAATCATATGCATGTATATGGCTTGAGGGGGAGTAAAGCATGGAGTAATTTTCATTTTGGGGTGAACTATGCCTTTAAGAGCCTGTTTTAGACAACAAAGGCCTGGTTAAGCAAATACTGACACAACCAGTGGGGAATAGTAGAAGACCGAATATAGAACCTTGTGGGACAAGCTCAACTCTTGTGGGAAGAGCATGCGATGCTGAGAATGACCCTTTCCAAAGAGCTGTTAGTAGCAGGAGGTTGTGGGGAAGTTTCTTGTGCTCCACAAGATACAAACTGTACTGGAGTGAGCGAGATTACTGAATTCAAAAGATTAGATGTTTTATAGATATGCAGTTTTCATGGTGAACAGATGAGTGGCTCTTGATTGGCAGTGGTTTGGGGAGCTAAAAGGTAAATTGGATGCAATTGGCTCAAATGGGTCACGTTTTAAGGGAGTTAAAGAGACATATTCGCCAGTGGCATGCCATCTATGCGTCAGATTTCTCGCTCCACTGTAATTTGTATTGAGTCTTCTCTGAGATGTCATGGTAACTAGGTCATCTGAAATGTGTGTATAAGCATTTGTGTATGTGTGAGGTAAGGCATAAAGAAGGAAATTTGTGAAAAAAAATTTCATGACAACTTTAAACAGTGATTTGAGATTCTACAATTACTATTACCCATTACACCAATGCATAAAGCCTTTTTCACACTAAGAGTGAAGATTCATCACAAATATTAGCAGGAGCAGTTAAGATAATCACTCTGATATAGACTTTTCTTGTTGCACATTAACCTGATTGAGCACAGAAATCACCCCGTCTCTATCACAGACCATCACTATCATCAATAAAGCTGATCAGATGAGATAATTCAAGTAGTTAATAGAGTTTCCAGCAAGCACAGAAAATTCTCTTAGTTTATTCTGAATTATTTTTCTGTACAGATCCGATTTTTACAACAACAACAACAAAAAAAATCCAGAAGTTTCCAGAATGTTGCATAAAGGTTTTTGTGTGGCACCCTAATAATAACTTTTCTAATGAACTTTTCCATTTTCTAATGATAATGTTTTCTGGTTCTTTAAATAACCATAAACTAATGTTTCAAGAATGTACCAGGAACAAAAAAAATTGTAGGATGTGGAGGCTTTGCAACAAGATATACATTTAAGTACACATACTTAACCAAGTAAACCGTTTCTAAAAACAATTTTGAAAACAACTCTGCAACCATGTTTTTCAGTGCGGTATTATGAGGTGAAAAACCTGTTTTATGCCTGTATATCATAAAGCTCAACCTTAGTAACAGGTAAACACTGTTTTAAAGGGAAGTGCGGCACTGTGTTAATTTACACATGAGCAGCTCATTATCTGCCAGTGTTTGCAGTGTCTCAGAGCAGTATGCTCCACACAAACTGCTCCGAGTTTGGGTCGCTTTAACATGCATTAAGGAATGCAAAATCGCCAAACATCTTCCAAAACTTGTAATGAGAAGCACTTTTTATTAACAAGAGAGAAGCTGGAAGAGTGTTCCTTCAAAAATAAAAGTTTGATGGTTTAATGTTTGAAAATGAAGAAATTGAAAAATACATAAATAGCCTTTTAATATTGTAATTTTACAGTTGTAATGTAAAAAAAAATGTTATTAATATGTAATTAATATATATTTACAGTGAAATATTACAATAGTATTTGTGTTATATTTTAATTTACTAATCATAACTATTATTATTTTATTATTATTTTTATTTTAATATACAATTCCAACCTTCAGTCTAAATTGTTCAGCTCTACAAACAAGCACAGAAAACCTGTATTAAAGAAAAAAAAAAATTTAAAACTGCAATTACAATTGTTTTTTTTGTTTGTTTTGTTTTTTACCAGAAAAAAAATCGCAATTAGAGGTATTTCCCAAAATCGTGCAGCCCTAGCTGTCACCACAAAGTTTTGGCCCTAATTTTTAAACGTGCGTGACAAAAAAGCTACAGCGACTGACTGACGACTCTGTAAAGTTTAGCTCTGAAGTTTTAAAGGCTATCTCAGAAGAGTGTATCCATGGCAACTAGGCATCTGAAAACGTGTCAGTTATGACAGTGAACCTAATGAGATTTATAACATGTCCGCCCGCACTTTTCAGATCGCTCCTATGCCCCTGTACTGTACATCTGCATGGCTTTCTGTTTTTCTTCAAATTTTTCCTGACAGCCTCTTCTATGGTTACCTGCAGAGATAATCATAATCACAAACACTATTCCTTGTAGCTTCCCTAAGAAAGTGTCTCCCAGTTACAGTAACAGTGTCAGTCAGCATTCATGTAAATGTACCTCGAGGGCTCAAACACCTTTTCTAACTGCTCTGTGTGCTTAAGGGGTGTGGACTCACTAACAAACCACTGATTAAGGTCCTTAATGTGATGCTTGTGTATTACAGTTGTTTGGGACATATGCAGCCAATCACATCCACCCTGAAGTGATCGGGCTACATTCAAAAGCCATCGCTGATACTAATAATGACTAGAATTGAAACTATTTAACACATTATGTCTTAACCTCACACTAAAGCAGACCAAAAAAGAAAAGGATAAACAGGTGTGAGCTTGTCACTTGTCTTGCTGAGTGAAAGGCAGGCATGGATTCTCTCACCCGGCAGCTTGCCCCAGCGAGTCTCCATGCAAACAGGTCTTTGGAAAGCTTTGTTCTCCCCCTCTCACACCTACAGGTTGATGTTGACTCTCCTCCAAACTCGATCCCTTTATTTATCAAGGGCGTTTCATTCCTCAGTGTGTTTTTTTCATTCAATCAGTCTTTTCTTTCACTGTATGTCTTTCAACCAACGAATAATGACAGGGTACAAGTGCCTGTTGACCTCGCTGACGGATTCGCGCCAAACCACAGAGCCTTAGAAAAACGAGCGGGATAAATCCAAGATGATTATAGCACGCCACGTTTGGTTGGATTAACTACCCCAGTGCCACTCAAAAGCTTGTTACCTCCGCAACCGGCCGACTTGCAGAGTGCTGGTAATGCAGGTAGCTTGAGCATAAACATCACGATGCCAGCATGATCTGGCAAGAAACGACAGATCAATGCTTTGTTACTGTTTATTTTCTAAAGCTGCTTTTAAAACCTGCCAGTCAAGCTTCACAATAAGAGCGTCTTGGAAGTGCATGGTAGCTGACATTTAAAGACAGTATTGAAAGAAAATTAACTGCTTATATAAAAGGTTACCTCACACTTGGACATGCTGGATTGGTAAGAGAAGCAGGTTGCAATAAGGTTCAATTTGTTAACATTAATGTGTTAGTTAATTTGGGTTTGTCAGTAATACATGAACTAATGTTAATCTGTATATGTTCAGAGGTTTGAAGGCAGTAAAACATTTATAATAACATTAATTAGAAATTAATACTTTTATTCAGCAAGGATGCATTTAATTGATCAAAAGCAACATTAAAATATTATTTTTTTTATTCAGTTTTTTAAACCTTAAGTTCATGAAAGTATCCTGAAAACGTGTCACAGTTTCCACAAAATATTAAGCAGCACAACTGTTTTCAGAACTGATATCAATGAGAAATGAAAGGATATGAAGGATCATGTGACACTGAAGACTGGAGTAATGATGCTGAAAATACAGCTTTGCATCACAGGAATAAATTAGGTTTTTAAAATATATTACAAACAGTGGGTGTGGTGGTGTTTTAAAATAAGGAGGCAGTTATATATCTATATCTATCTATCTATATATATATATATATATATATATATATATCCACACATACTATAGGGCTGGGTGATAATTAATATAATTTTCCTCGATAAAACGATATGAAGAGTTCGATAAATGTTCGACATAATGTTTATGCACCAAAAGCAGAACGAAACAGCTCGACTCATTTGAAGCATGCCACAAAGACCGTTAATCCGCTCGGATCAAAGTTCAAACTGTCATGCGGCGCGAGCTTCACTAGAGCAGATGTGTTTACTCGGTCACGCAAGCACTAAACAGCGCTGTGAGATCCACTGCTTGAATTCAGCCATGAACACAAATGACTCTGTGATTTAAACTAGTTTAAAGCCAAACTTTATGCGCCAAAAGCGGAACGAAACAGCGTGACTCATTTGAATCACGCCACACGGACTGTTTATCCTCTCAAAGTTCAAACTGCAGATGCGTTTACTCGGTCACTCGAGCACTAAACAGCGCTGTGAGATCCAGTGTGAAGCGCGAATAGAGCGATGAACACAAATTACTCTGTAATTTAAACTAGTTTAAAGCCAAACAGGAGAAACGATGTGTGCAACGAGACAGTCAGAAGGCTTTTCAATCTACACATCGCCATCATTTACCATGGATTTACTGTAGTAACACTCACTGCACCAAGGTATTGTGGCATAAACTTGGGATATTCACACTGAATTTTTATACAGGAGTAATGGTAATTATGGTAGGTATTTGTGATTAAGCTATAGCATGTGTGCATTTATACTGAATGGTTTTAGACTCTTGTTTTTCATGCAAATAGGCAACCTAAAAAACATAGTTATATTTTTACCATTGTATTGAGGTGCTATATGTGTGGTTTTAACCAGGGGCGCCGCTAAGGGGGGGAAAGTTAGGATGATTCTAAGGGCCCACGCACTTTTGGGGCCTCCAGAGATCTGTTTTATTAGTAGTAACAGTAGTAGTATTAATGTAATAGAAATGATAAATGGGGAAAGTTAGGACGATTCTAAGGGCCCACGCACTTTTGGGGCCCCCAGAGATCTGTTTTATTAGTAGTAACAGTGGTAATAGTAATGTAATATCAATTATAAATGTATCTACCAAAGAGTTACAAGCGCGTGAGCTTGTCATGGCAACCAGATACACTACTTGCGAATTATGACTGCACTTCTATTTTGCCACACTAAACTTAGCAATAAACACGTTGAAAATAATACACAATAAACTGTTGTCTGTCAAAACGATCTCAAAAAAGGCTTTTATTAAGCAAATCAAGGAGTGAATTACTCATCCACTGTTTTAAAAAAATACTTTAGTTGGGTTTCCACAGGCAGGGTCACAGTTATCTACAGTGTATGAAGCTAAAGGTTTTTGGGTTAAGGTTCATAATGTAGAACATTTTTAACATTGTATGCTGTATGTGCATAGGTAGCTAGCAAACAAGGAATACAGCTGTTAAGCTAAGT
>NW_015551076.1:540153-544869 GCF_001515605.1 Sinocyclocheilus anshuiensis | reverse complement strand
AGGCTTTTATTAAGCAAATCAAGGAGTGAATTACTCATCCACTGTTTAAAAAAAAAAAAAATACTTTAGTTGGGTTTCCACAGGCAGGGTCACAATTATCTACAGTGTATGAAGCTAAAGGTTTTTGGGTTAAGGTTCATAATGTAGAACATTTTTAACATTGTATGCTGTATGTGCATATGTAGCTAGCAAACAAGGAATACAGCTGTTAAGCTAATAGTCACATTTAGCTGAGTAAGAAATGCTGCTATGGGGTATCTATTTATTATTTTATTATTTTGACTAATGGTCAAAAGCAATAGCAAAAGTAATAGGTCAATATTATTAAATTGCAGACAAAGATTTTGAATAGCTAGGCTGGCTTGCACACTATATTGCCAAAAGTATTGGGACACCCCCTTCTAATGAACAGGTTTGACTGCTTTAGTAATTTCCAATTTTTTGTTTAAAAAAAAGCATATAATGCTATTCTAGGGAATTGCGATTTTGATAATGAACAAATATTTACCTCTGCATCCTAACTCAAGCTAGCATCAAATGTGCATTTCTAAGAGACAAAAAAGTGATATTATTATTAATATTATCAGGCAACCCAAATCTGTTTCTTGACTTGAAACAATATCACTCATTAGAACATGCAGAAACTAAAAAATAATTTTTTCTATTTAGATATTTATTTTGTTAAGGAAAATTAATGGTCTGGTTTCTACAACTTTCACTTTTATAGCAAAAATCTGGCTTTAAACTTGAAAGAAATAAAGATTTGACATTTATTGTGATAATTATCGATATCGACTGACATGAAAAAAATGATCGTGATAATTTTTTTGGCCATATCGCCCAGTCCTACATATATGTATATGCACTTGTATTATTCGAGCTGTATTCAACATCTTTATAGTTGTTTTTTTTAAAGGTTTGCAATGTCATGTTAACAAATATGTAAAAGGTTAGTCGATTCATTCACTATTGTACTGGAAAACAAAAAAGAAGATATATATCTTAATACATCTTTAACACCATAACTTTATGACTTGAAGACTTTCTGCTCTGATTTAAGACCTTCATTTGTGGAAGAGTGAATTAAAAGTTTGAAGACCTCTCTAAACCCCACGGAAACCCTGATTCCTCACTCTGGCACAGATTTTTGCTGTATTTAAAGAAAATGATGGACAAGTCAAAATAACTGATGTGGTATTCAACATTGTGTCACAAGTGCTGCTGATTGAGCTCAACTTGAATTGAACCTGGAATATTCTCTTAATAAACAATGCAAAAGTTCATTGTTAGTTCATGACACCTAATGAAGTTTTACTCAAGTTTCCTCAGATTTCCTACTCCAGGTTAGCAGTATCACATAGGCAGGAGGCCCATAACCACCAGCACACATCACTAGTTTGGCAGCGTCTTCTGCCCCTAGTGGGCGGTCGGCCTCAAGAGAACAAGAGAAGAAATCTGTGAGATTTATCAGGGATGACATGGAAA
This sequence comes from Sinocyclocheilus anshuiensis, assembly GCF_001515605.1. NCBI lineage: Eukaryota > Metazoa > Chordata > Actinopteri > Cypriniformes > Cyprinidae > Sinocyclocheilus > Sinocyclocheilus anshuiensis. Next base: position 543,384 of record NW_015551076.1, on the reverse strand, counting down.
GCAACACTGCACACCCATCAAACAAACAAAGATATTTCCTTCAGTGCCTTGATATAATGCTGTTATTTTCCAAACAGACAGAATGTGGTCAAAGCAGAAGACATATTGCTGAAAGATGGTTTATCTAACATTACGACAGGATACATTTGTAATGGTTCACAGCGCTCTGAAGCAGGCTGTAGAGGAATGTGGAGGGAAAGCCATCTCACATCTGACTGAGTGATGCCGACAGCAGCGTTTATTCGCTTCCACAGCCGCTTTTGACAAAAAAATACGTCACAGTATCTGCTAACGGAGAACCCCAAGGACAGATTCTGCCGGACCACCCAATGTTGGCCTAAAGCTCGGAGCCGTTTCTCTGGGGTTTTCTCTTTCACTGCCTTTCTTTATTCTTTTCCTTCATTTTGTCTCTTGTTTCCAAACCCGCAACATCCCTCCGGGTGACTACATGAGCATAACTTGCTGAAATGTGGAAAGGGCTTGATGTTTTCATTAGAGGGTCTTTTTTTTTCAGATAACTTTCAGTGAGATCAGGCCTGGGGGAGGATGCGAGCGTCCCGTTTAGAATCGACACTAGCCACATCGTTAATCATCAGCATCAGAGCGTACTCATCTTCGCCAGCTTTACACATGGAAGTCCCATTTCATTCGCTAACGGCGTAGTGATGGGGATTTATCCGCCGGAGGAACAAACTGCCACCGTGGAAGAAATAAAAGTGGGAGAAAACGACAAATATGTTCTGATAACGTGGGAAATGTCTGCATTCCTGTCCATGGCTAAATATAACACTCACACACTGCATCTATCCCCCTTCAGTTTTATAGTGAAACCAAGTAACTAAGTAAATGATAACAGAATACAGCTTACTGTTATATAATTTGATAACAGACTGCTTTCAGATTATAACACTGAAACATGCATTTTATGTAAAGCTGCTTTAAAACGATCTAGATAACACTTCACAATAAGGGTCCATTTGTTAACACTAATTAGCTACAAAAATACTTCTAAAGCATTTATTAATCTTAATCTCAACATTTACTAATATATTATTCAAATTAAAAAAAAGTATGGAGGATGGGAATCTGACTGGAGATCAGTTGCAGGCCGTAACCTCTCCCTCGGGTCCTGTTACGAGCTCTCTGGCTGTCCCACACTGCCCCCGCAGGTCACACAGCAGACTCAGGATCTCGAGTTAATTTTGTCTGGGGTCAAATGTGGGGTCAGTGTTACTGCTTTTCTGACGTTCAGAAATGAAACTCATTTAAATGTTTATAATGATGATTTTTTTTAATGCATCCCTATATGGCGAGAAAGCCTGAAGATGAATAAAAATGTTTTCTGAATGCTAGATAACAGACTCGCCTGTTTCTAATTTCTAAATGAATCCCAATGTGGTGGGAAGAGCTTAAGCGCTGCATTCGAAGCTTTCTGAATGCTCTCCAAGTCAAAACACTTACTTACTGCGCCGCACTGCTCCAGGACACATTTTATTTTCATTGGACTCATAACTGTCAGTAGTAGATTTTATAGGCAGACGATACTAAATCACTTCGCTTGGGATTTTTGTGTCTGCGCAGTCTGCGAGAGAATACCAGGACCTCCTCACAATGTTACCATGGGACTGAAAAACATTGCAGTTATCATTACTGCACCTTGCAACAAAAGTTTAAAGAAGCCAATTCACTCATGTTTTTTTCTTGTGAAGATTTGAGACTTGCTTAAATACAAAGAAATATCAGTATTAGTGTTGTTTTAACATTTTTTATATACTATATAGTATTTATTCATATTTTGAATACATTTTTATATTTTCAGTTTTAATTTTAATTTTAGCTTAAGATTTAGTCATTTATTTATTTTTTAAATATTTCTATTCAGTTTATTTTTTTATTTGATTTTATTTTAGTTTAATTTCGGTACTTCACCATAAACTGAAAAACGAAAACGGTGCCTTCACAACTAACTGAAATAAAATGCTTGTTTTTTTTGTTTTGTTTTTTCAGTTTTTCATCTAAAATTTGGTATTTTATTTCAGCTTTATTTCAATGACCAAAAAACGATTTAAGTGCAAACTGTTTCTTAAAATACACTCGCTCTATAACAGGAATTGAATTTGGCCGTAAGTGCAGTCTCTGCACGGTGCTCCTATGATCCTGGAAGAGTCAAATTCATGACTGTATCGCACGCCTCCACGGCCCCCCATTTTGTTTGTACAAATCCCCAGGCCCTGGGGCCCCTCTGCTCCAGAACTCCTCCTTCCCTTGGGATGAGGGATGACTTTGGGAACTCCCAGACAGTTGTTTATGCAGTGAGGACATAACTCATTTCTCAACTAATCAAGAGCAAGATAACAGCTGAATAATAGCTTGAAAATACTGATGATATCGTCTGAGCTGTTTGCTTTAAAAGCTTGTCTGAAAAAGAAAAAAAGGAGGGGGAGACGAGGCCTCGCCATCGGTTTGCATTTGCTAAGGCTAAGAAACGCAAACACTCAAAAGGCTATCAATGACTGCTCTGCTCGGCAATCAATCCTCAACCGATATGGCCAAAGTGTTTTGTTTGTTTTTTGACCAAAAAAAAGGTTTGGGTGATTTTTTTTTTTGAGAGAGAGAGAGAGAGAGAGAAAGAGAGAGAGAGAGAGGAAAAAATAGTCAAAGTTTTAAGTAAATAATAAAGGAAAAAAAAAATGTTGCCAAAGGATGGACTTAAATAGTCTCCCATCCATTATCACATTGATTCCCACATTGCTGTTATTTTGATAAAGGTCAAATACTTTTGCAAACAAGCGTGTAAACGACAGAAGTATACATAAGCGATGGACAGCGTGCAGCTTATCAGGAAGTGGGATCAAATACTGTCAGTAAAGAGTTTATTTTGTCAATAGCATCCAATCAAATTTCACTGCACACCAGTGAGCATGATATTTATCCAGATGCCAACAGAAAGCACATGGCAGCTGGAGACACAGCTCGTAAACGCTTCAGATTAAGCAGCTCTGCATGTGTGACTATTACACTGGACAATCATGCCATGCAATGCAAACAAACAAAAACAAAAACTTTGAACTGCATTCACAGATATACTTATATATTTCACAAATGAGCAACATTAATTCTCTGATATATTAATTTTCTTGACTATTAATAATATATATTACCTATTAAGTTACAATATACTACTACTAATAGGAAAACTAAAAATGTTAGCTACTCAGTATATATATATAT
>NW_015551076.1:512156-540143 GCF_001515605.1 Sinocyclocheilus anshuiensis | reverse complement strand
CCTTGAAACTGAGGGAAAATTATAAAAACAGCTCACTTATACTTAGAAGAAAACAAACACGTGCACAATTAATCTCACTTCTGCCAGGCTGCTGTTAACGGTATTAGCGGTGGTTATGGCACCATTACAATTCCTGGTACCTCTCGCATCTCTGGCACGGTGCCCTTCCAGAGATTAAAAGGGACTTACGCAAGAGGTTGTTATTACTGGGAACCATTACTTCTGTCTGCTTCAACCCACAACCCCCGTCATTAAAAGAAACTTAGAGCCACAGGAAAGTTGTGGTATATCATGAATGGAGAGCTGAACTGATAAAATACTGAATTACTCTGACATTATGCAACTGTATGAGAATTCAAGGTATAAAAATACAACAACAGCTTCTATTTTAGTACTGGGTTGAGCAACATAGTATACTTATGAGTCCAAAAGTAATGATCTGTATTCACAACACCTCAGATTGTAAGACTGTGGCATCCATAAACTGCTTTACTGCTTTGTTAGTATCTTCACAAACGCTTTAAGGCATGATCATCTTGATTCGCTCGTTTAAACTCAGCTCTTTCTTTAATTGCATTCAATTACAGATATTGTACTGTATGATCCAAAGCCAAAGCATATACCTCATCTTCAGGGCAGAAATGTATGCGACTGGATCCCAGTGGTGACACGAGTGCATCATCAGCTGTAATTTATGTGATGTTAAGATGAAGTGAGATGTTCTGCTACACACGGCCTGTAATTAGTCTTAGTGGCTTCAGTATTATCAGCAACATACTTGAGATAAGTCGTGCTAACAGTGGGGTATTAAGTCCAAAGATTAGCAGTAAGCTTACCCTGACCTGGTTTTCTCTGACCCACACTCGCTCTTGCACCCGTGGTCAAGTGGTGCTCCCTGATATCCTATTGGTTGTCATCCCATAAGATCCTAATAAGACGTCAAATTGTCTCTGTGTGTGTCCGATGACAATTACAGAAAGTCAGTGAATTATGTCTGCTTCAGACCCAGCTAGATTATTCACAATCCCAGAAATGCCATACTTTAACCACAATAGTGCCACCTGAAGCATTTAAAACAACTGATGAATTATATAAAGATTTAAAACTATAGATATCATGTCATTAAATTCATAGACATTCCAAAATGACTCTTAAAATACGGCTGATTTATGATTCTTAACCATCCAGCGCTGAAATAGTTAAAGTAAAAATAAGAAGAGGACCATTGTGGTCTTGCTTGCTGCAGCGCAGCCCACTGGTCACTGTGAGGAACTGCAGCTGCTTCAAAATGCTACTCTTTCTATAGCCCATCTCTGATTGGCTGTAAGGATGACCAATTGTGAATATGAATGTTGTAAGCGATGAATTTACAGGAAAGGAGCAACTAACTGGAAAACTTCGATTTGGCGATAGACTGGAGTATTCATTAGTGACTACAGAGCTAGAAATCATCTGTATTTATTGAAGTGCAAAGAGACCTTAAACACACACATACACAAATAGGAGAGAGATATGTATGAATTCCTAATTACACATAAGGTACTTCTTATTTAATAATCACGCATTTATAGAATATATGTTTAAGGATTATGCATAATCCTATGTTAAAAATTACAGGGTGTTTGTGTGTATTGTATTCATTAAACTTACAAGTGCATGCATATATTCACAATACATAGCAAACGTATGATTTGTATGGGTAAATTATTCACTTTTTTACAGACATAAAACTATTTAAAAATATGTTAAAAAGTTAATTTATATAAAATTACTTGAGTACTCTTGTTCTATGAAAAAGTTTTCCAGTAGAGTAACTCTCTGGAGATTGTAAGAACGTTGAAAGAACTGACTGGAAAAAAAAAAATGCTGGCATAAAACATGTAGAATACTATTTTCATTATAAATTATATATACAGTATATATATATATATATATATATATATATATAAGAACAGTTAACCACCAATGCAAGTCATTAATTATATCAATAAATTATTTTCCTTAAAAATGATAAGTTTCATGTGTTGGAAAATGGTAGCAGGTCTAGGCTTGTTAATCTGTCATCATTGTATATATTTGTAAATTACTAATAGGATTATTGCCCTCCTTGAACAGACCGTGATGTTTTGCATCTGACAAAATGTAGTCCCTTTATGGCTCATTTATAAAACAGTGTTTTCAGCTAGAAAGTATAAAATGTGTGTGTGTTTGTGTAAGGTTTAACATTTGATGACTCATGCCTTGAGAATTGGGCGGAGCCCGAGTCTTCCAAAGATATGATTGGCAGTTGAATCACTCCTTTTTTCCCCCATCCTTTTGCTGTGTCACTCCTTTATTTGCTCCTCTGTCACTCCCTACAGCATCTCAAAAGTGCTGCTCTAACTGTGTGTTCACTTCAACCAAAACTAAAGTTAATAGATGAAAGGTCATCTAAATGTTTCCTTGACCTTCCTATATTAAATTGTAAAATTTAAATATAACGTATAAGTGTGTAATATTAGCAATGTTGATGAATTATGATGTTTACATGCTGAGACATTAAAATAATCATTAATGTGATTATTTCAATGTCTCAGCATGTAAACATAAGGTATATAAATGCTTTAATATGGTACTATACGTACGCTATTGTAGGCCAAACTAAAAATGCAGCAATCAAAACAACAATAAAATGCACACAGCGATTCAATAAAGACACAGGGTTTACACATAATCGAGACGGCGACATCTGACAGAGATGAATGTTTGTGAACAGGTTTGAGAGTGAAATGTCTTATACCTTGACTCCAAGTTGAACTTTATAAAGCAAACATTCAACAATAGTCATACTCCAGTGTTCAAACTCATGGACTGAAGAAACATCTAGCAGATTAATTTAATCTGCACAATCAAGCACAAGCTAAAATTCATCCAAAATAAATAAACAGTATTGTTTATCCAAATACTGACGTGTTCTTTTGACTGTATCGGGTTTAAAACTAATTTATGTTCATTAAGAGTATTAAGCATATAAAAACCCAAAAGTTCAAAATCCTATGGAGGAAAGTAGTGGCTGTCTTGAGTTAGTGGGCCATGAAAGGGTTTCACTGTCCTGTCAATCATTTTTTTTTATCTAGTAATGGCGGGCAGTCCTTCTACTTTTCCATAATTCAGGGTTATGAATAGTGAATAATAACACACACTTGGAAAAAATCAAAATGATAAAGGGCCTGTAGATAAACTGAAGCATTCATTGAATTCCACAGCTTCTCTCCTCCCTTTCCTCCACTGTACACAGACACATTCATATGCATCAGGTTTATAGTTTGGACACAGATTTCTTGCACTCCAACAAGCTGGTATTTGCTTTAAAAACATGGCGGTCACTCCCAGCGGATTTCGCTCTGAATTAATCCATTTACAGCTCGACCAATAGGAATGCTTTTACTGGCTGCTGCTGTCTTCATCTGGACCGGAAGCATTGCTGACCTGGCCGATTCGTTTTAATTGCCCCCCATCCTTTTGCTGTGTCACTCCTTTATTTGCTCCTCTGTCACTCCCTACAGCATCTCAAAAGTGCTGCTCTAACTGTGTGTTCACTTCAACCAAAACTAAAGTTAATAGATGAAAGGTCATCTAAATGTTTCCTTGACCTTCCTATATTAAATTGTAAAATTTAAATATAACGTATAAGTGTGTAATATTAGCAATGTTGATGAATTATGATGTTTACATGCTGAGACATTAAAATAATCATTAATGTGATTATTTCAATGTCTCAGCATGTAAACATAAGGTATATAAATGCTTTAATATGGTACTATACGTACGCTATTGTAGGCCAAACTAAAAATGCAGCAATCAAAACAACAATAAAATGCACACAGCGATTCAATAAAGACACAGGGTTTACACATAATCGAGACGGCGACATCTGACAGAGATGAATGTTTGTGAACAGGTTTGAGAGTGAAATGTCTTATACCTTGACTCCAAGTTGAACTTTATAAAGCAAACATTCAACAATAGTCATACTCCAGTGTTCAAACTCATGGACTGAAGAAACATCTAGCAGATTAATTTAATCTGCACAATCAAGCACAAGCTAAAATTCATCCAAAATAAATAAACAGTATTGTTTATCCAAATACTGACGTGTTCTTTTGACTGTATCGGGTTTAAAACTAATTTATGTTCATTAAGAGTATTAAGCATATAAAAACCCAAAAGTTCAAAATCCTATGGAGGAAAGTAGTGGCTGTCTTGAGTTAGTGGGCCATGAAAGGGTTTCACTGTCCTGTCAATCATTTTTTTTTATCTAGTAATGGCGGGCAGTCCTTCTACTTTTCCATAATTCAGGGTTATGAATAGTGAATAATAACACACACTTGGAAAAAATCAAAATGATAAAGGGCCTGTAGATAAACTGAAGCATTCATTGAATTCCACAGCTTCTCTCCTCCCTTTCCTCCACTGTACACAGACACATTCATATGCATCAGGTTTATAGTTTGGACACAGATTTCTTGCACTCCAACAAGCTGGTATTTGCTTTAAAAACATGGCGGTCACTCCCAGCGGATTTCGCTCTGAATGAATCCATTTACAGCTCGACCAATAGGAATGCTTTTACTGGCTGCTGCTGCTGTCTTCATCTGGACCGGAAGCATCGCTGACCTGGCCGATTCGTTTTAATTGCATTGCTAATGCAGTTTATAACGTGGTTGAGTGGGACGAAAAAAACCCTTGAGAGGCTACCGAGAGCGCTGAAAAGCCCGTGTCAGAACCTCACAGGAGTAAATTCTATGTGCTAACTCGCTTATGTGCTGGGAAACACTTCCGCAGAAATATTGGTGGGGAAAAGGAGAGGGTAATCTTTTAGAACGCTTCCCTCTGAGGAAAACTCATGAGGCAGCGATTCTCACCCCACTCAATTAAACCCAATCCTGGCGTCAGTCACACTTTAGGCCTGGACTGATATTTGATGGTAGTAAAAATGTAAGAAAACTGTAATATAGTAATATTATAGTAATTATATAGTAACTTATAGTGCTGCTAGTTTGTGAACCCTTTAGAATTGTCTATATTTCTGCATAAATATAACCCAAAAAATCATCAGATTTTCATGCAAGTCCTGAAAGTTGACAAAGAGAACCCAATCAAACAAATGAGATATATATAGATATAAATGTATATAATGAGAAAATATATACTTTGTCATTTATTTATTCAGGAAAATTATCCAATATTACATATCTGGGAGCAGCAAAAGTATGTGAATGTCTAGGATTAGCTGTAATTTGAAGGTGAAATTAGAGTCCATCTGTTCAGAGGTGTTTTTAATCAGTGAGATGACTATCAGGTGTCTGTGTGTGCCCTGTTTTATTTAAAGAACAGGGATCTATCAAAGTTTGATCATGTTTGTGGAAGTGTATCATGGCACAAACAAATGAGATCTCTGAGGACCACAGAAAAAGAGTTGGTGTTGCTCATCAGGCTGGAAAAGGTTTCAAAGCCATCTCTTAAGAGTTTGGACTCCAGCAATCCACAGTCAGACAGATTGTGTATAAATGGAGGAAATTCAAGACCACTGTTACCCTCCCCAGGAGTGCTCCGCCAACAAAGAACACTCTAAAAGCAAGACGTGTAAAAGTCCACTAGGTTTCAAAGGACTGCAGGCTAACTTCTAAGCAACTAAAGGCCTCTCACACATTGGCTAATGTTAATGTTTATGAGTCCATCATCAGGAGAACACTGAACAACAATGGTGTGCATGGCAGAGTCGCATGGAGAAAACCACTGCTCTCCAAAAAGAACATTGGTACCCGTCTGCAGTTTGCTAAAGATTATGTGGACAAGCCAGAGGAATACTGGAGAAATGTTTTGTGGATGGATGAGACCAAAATAAAACATTTTGGTTTAAAATAGAGCAGCGTTAAGTTTGGAGAAAAAAAACACTGCATTCCAGCAGAAGAACCGTATCCCATCTGTGAAACATGGTGGTGCTGGTATCATGGTTTGGGCCTGTTTTGCTGCATCTGGTCCAGGACGGCTTGCCATCATTGATGGAACAATGTATTCTGAATTATACCAGCAAATTCTGAAGGAAAATGTCTGGACATCTGTCCGAAAACTGAATCTCAAGAGAAAGTGGGTCATGCAGCAAGACAACGACCACAAGCACACAAGTCGTTCTCCCAAAGAATGGTTAAAGAAGAACAGAGTTAATGTTTTGGAATGACTGAGTCCAATTCCGGACCTTCATCCAATTGAAATTTTGTGGAAGGACCTGAAATAAGCAGTTCATAGAAGGAAACCCACCAACATCACAGAGTTGAAGTGGTTCTGTACTGAGGAATGGGCTAAAATTCCTACAAGCAGGACTCATCAGCAGTTACAAGAAACGTTACTTGCAGTTATTGCTGCAAAAGGGGGTCACACCAGATACTGAAAGCAAAGATTCACATACTTTTGCCACTCACAAATATTTAACACCAGATCATTGTTCTCAATAAATAAATGACAAAGTATATAATTTTGTCTCCTTTGAAGTATATATATGAATATGATTGGGTGGATTTTTTTTTCAGATATTTAAAAATATAAAAACATGATATAATACAATACATTTAAAAAATGTTTTTAAGCCAGTGTAATTCAATTCAAGTAGATGTTTTGTAACAATATTATAGTTTAAAAAATGAAGGCAGCAACTGAACTTTTTAAGTTGAGTTAAGTTTTTAAGGTTAAGCTTTACTTTTAGTTTTTGCAACATTTATTATAGCATCATGTCTATTGGTTTTGAGTATTTGAATACATCAAAAAAAAAAAAATAATATATATATATATAAAACCAAATAAGTTCATATATATATACAACTTTAAAGGTGATTTTCTCAGTATTTTGATTTTTTTTTTTGCACCCTCAGATTCCAGATTTTCAAATAGTTGTATCTCAGCCAAATATTGTCCTATCCTAACAAACCACACACCAATGGAAAGCTTATTTATTTCAGATGATGTATAAATCTCAATTTTGGAAAACTTATGACTGGTTTTGTGGTCCAGGGTCACATATATATTTCATTTTTATAATACAAGTGAATTTGGCATCTTAAAATAATAATGTTCATTACGTGAGAACTAGCGCAAAAACTTATAACGTGGTTAAGTTTTTTTTATGCTTAAAAACAACTCTGGGATGATAAATAAACAAAAAAACAAAAAAGTAAGAAAATAAATAAATAAAGAGTTTATTTCATATTTCAATTATTCTTTCCAAGAAAATAAGTTACCTTTTTTTTACATTATAATATTAATATGTAACTTAATTTAAAAATGTAACTCAGGGCAAATCACTACAATAAGCACATTTTAAGGCACTTTAGTTAGTATCTAAAGTATCTAAATCTGAAAATGGGAAGAAACCGTAGAATTTTCAGTACTGCCTGATACTGATAGATTTTTTAGAGATCTGTGAGTGAATGTGTGGCACATCTGAATCACATCAATACACACTCTTGGTGTTTACCAACCTGCAGACAGAAGAAACACCAGCAGAAGTCCACACTGTTCCCACACAACAGTTTCTGCTGCAATAATCCTGCCATTATCACGTCTCGCCATTTAAACACAAGGGTGGTGTGTTGCACAAACTTGTTTCAAAATGAGCATTTTAGTGTTTCACCATCTTCCACAAGTCATTATAAGTCAGAAGTCAAGCACAGTTGTCATGTTCCATAGATACGGTTATTGCATGGTCTTAGGCTGACTGAGTAATTGCTCTGGCAGTGAAGGGAATGAGCCGAGATGGATGGCTGAGGGATTAGATCCCCACAGCAGTCGTACTGTGTATCTTTTCATGCATCTCAGCCTACCATCCATCCATTTGAACAAATGTTTTTTATTTCTGTGGTGCCAGACGTGGAGTGTCTCACGTGCACACAGACACCTGGAATGGCCTCGGAGCTGACTAAACCATCAAGTCTTTCAGGTAGTTCCCCACAATATGTCTGTAGGTCACACATGCACAGTTTCTCAATGTTAAAGGTGAAGTGTGTCATTTCTGTATTTCTAGTGGCAGGCGACAGACAGAAATGCAAAATACTACTTTTTCAAACTGGTTTCCTGAACAATCTGCCTCTCTACCATTGGTCTTCATAAAACAAAAGACACATCCTTAACCTAAAACATCATTTTTGACCATTCAAACAAACAGAGGGAATTTTTCAAAGTGCCACAGTTTTTGTGCTTTTTGAAGGAAACCTATACAATTTTATTCCACATTAAAATGGGATTAAATATTTTGACAACAAATCACCTTTAATGAAACCAATTCTAAGTGTACGCTGTAAGTTAATATCATAAAAATGAATATATAATAATATAATAAATATACATTTGTAAATAAATATAAAAAGTGAAAGAGAAAGTGAAAGAGAAAAAAAATATCCAATTCAATATTTCTATAACTGAATACAGTTTTCACCTTCGATGAAAAAGTATACATTTATATATGCACCATTTGTTCAGTCAGATAGACAGACAGACAGACAGACAGAATGTTAACAAAAACTATAACAATATCTCAATGATACTAAAATAACCCTTACCTGACAGCAAATGTGAGATTGTATTTCAGTTCAAAGTGTATTTGGAAATGTATGATATGAGAATATGAAATGTATGGGAAATGAAGCAAAGTAAATGATGCTTTATGGAAAATATCATAGCCTGGACTTACAAAGCAAGAAACTCAAGTCAAGGAACAGTGGCTTGAACGTGAAAGGTCTTTCTGGGCCGGTGAGTGTTTACGCTACCTCAGGGTGGTCTGCATGAGCGGGCAGAAGCGGAAGAGAGTCATCTCAGCATCATCCTCCCGTGGCGTCTCAGCCGGGCACAGAACTCTGCTCACACGCCACAGATATTGAGTTCCCACAAAGCAATCATTACTCCGGCCCCACAGCGATCCCAGCCCACAATTGAGCTTGATTATATTCTAATCCAATAAAGCAGGATAGGACCATCAGGGTTACCGGTGACACCGCGTGTGGCTGTTCGTGGTTTGGAGGTATGGATCGAAGGATATTACTTACATCATAAATAAATCAATTGACAGCCGAGCTGATGATTGAGCCACGTCGCAGTTGGCACGACACGCCAACGCTGACAGCTCAAGTTGAACAGAGAATGTTTTATTAGGTCTCTGGGTTGTTTTCTCACCTTGCATCATTTAAGCTGACAAATCGCACTTGACACGGCATGCTACGATATTGACAAAAAGGATAGTAATCTCATTTATCTGATTCAGGCCTGCAGCAGAATTCAGCTTTTTCGGACATGAACGCAAATGGCAGTTCAGATTTGTTTGTTTGTTTAGCGTATCTATATCTAAGACTCTGGCTACAGTCGTAACCAGGATTGTGTGTTTGCATTCAGAATGACAGAGTGCCTCGTTAGCCGTTATATTAAATGGGTCTCGGCCCATTACCATGCAGGCCTTTTGTTCGTTCTCCAAACAAGGCTAAAGTGCTGGTTTGATCTCCATGATCCACTGAAAATCATTTTAATATCACATTATTACCGTTCTTGACTTGATCTGATAATTTGGGATGATTATCCAAATGAGTGAATAAATAAATAAATAGGTGCTATCCATTATGTGAAAGTGAGGAAAAAACTCTTAATAAAACTCATTCTCAGTGTATATTTTGTATATAAAGTGTATAATTTGTAAGTATAAATAAAAACAAAATTCAATTAAGTTAAATTATTTGAATTTAATACATAAAATGTGTTATCCAAATAAATAAATTAATCAATACATTGTGCCATATGTGAAAAATACACACACACGCACACATCTTCACTAAAACTCATTCTAAGTGTATTGTGTATATAAACTATATATTTTGTATGCATTTGAATTTATTTAATACAGTAATAAAATGTTATCCAAATAAATAAATATATAAATGTTGTCATATGTGAAAAACACGCACACACCTCTACTAAACTCATTCTAAGTGTATATTGTGTATATAAAGTGTATATTTTGTAAATAACTTACTATATAAACTTTAAAATTGTAAATACATCTTAAAATGTGGAATATTCATTGTGCAAAAGAGAAAAGCTAATATTTAAAAAATCCCTTTAACATTACCATCACTTTTCTTGATTTGATCTGATCATTTGCGATTATTATCCAATTAGATAAATATAAAAATTAACAAATAAAATAAACAAGCAAACAAACAAATAAATAAATAGTGCCATGTATTATGTGAGAAAGCAAAATAAATAACACTTTTAATAAAACACATTTTGAAGTGTATATAAATGTTATATTTTATAAATAATTTAAATTTGTAAATAAATGTTAAAATGATATTGTGATATTCATTGTTTATTATTATTATTATTCATTGTTTATTGTTTATGATATTCATTGTGATATTCATTGTTTATCATTATTATTATTGTTTATTATTATTATTCATTGTTTATTGTTTATGATATTCATTGTTTAAAACAGTAAAGCAAAAAATATATATATACTATTCTTGACTTGATCTGATAATTTGGGATTGTTTTAAAGTCTATTTTGAATTTATAAATCATTTTTGGGTCCCATAAAACTATATAAGTTTGAAAAACTCCAAAAGCACCCACATGGAGGTCACCTGGTTCTCCAGTCACAATACCGCAGCGTAATATAAATGGACCCGTTATAGAAAACCACTTGAAGAGAAGAAAGACAAGATGAGGGTTTGTAAAATCATTTCCTGAGGGAAGTTTATAGTGTAACGACCTGAAAGGAGATGAGCTCCCCTGGATATTCATTCTCAGCCTGACAGAGTTATTATTAAATTTTCTTCACCAAATTCCTCCAGCTTCTTACGTTCCTGCACATTATCTTTAGCACCCAGCAAGAAAGCAAACACTATGTGGTCCATTCACGCTGCTGTAATTATACCTGCATCGTATTACAAACCAGATATCTGCTCTATATCCCAACACAATGAGAATCATTCCAGCCCTAAGCGGGAATAATCCCATCTAATCCATCAATAAACCACTCAAACACAGCTAAATGATCTTTGGGTGAACGCATAGTGCCAAGAGCCGTGAGCTATCCTCTAAAAACAGTGACGGATTGAGACGGAGGAGCTGAAGTACGTGTTTCTCCTGCCGGCTTTGCATCTCCCCGCTGTCGATGGCTCGCTCTCTCTCTCTCTCTCGTGTATAATGGCTGCCGTCCTTGCCATGTGCCCCGTGGCTCATCCATCAGTGATGAACAGAGTAGAATTGATGTCTCACACCTGAGTACCTGTGATTTGGAAGCAGGTGTTACCCCTCCTGTCTTCCATCTCTCCACACTCCTAGCCTTGTGTCTTTCCCAGAGTCCCCAAGGCCTTGGGTGTCACGGCCAGGACACATGCACCCCATTGACAAACTGATGGATGAGCCAAACCGCCTGTATGTGTGAGTGTATGTATGTGCATTTCATGTGTTTACTGTACGTTCTTCTGTGTGAGAGCGATTCCAGAACAGAGGCAATTATTTCTTTCAGACTGAGACTTCATACAGATCTGATTTGATGGAAAAGAAAACAATCAAAGGTAAATGTGATTTATAGATGGAAAATGGTCAAATAAAGATCTACAGTCAGATAAATGGTAACAGATTGCCTTTAGTTTATAGATAAACTTGAGAACAAAAAGACAGATTATGTTCAGAATGGAATACTAGCAACATTGTTTATACTGCATGCTATGTAATATATGGAAGCTTGTTCCTGCCACGAGATGAAAAATTACAAAGGTAATTGCGACTTTTTATTTCACAATTCTGACTTCCTTCTCACAAATATGAGTTTACATTTCCCAATTCAGATGTTCTTCCTTAGAACTGTGAGATTTGTGTGAAACTCAAAATTGTGAAATATAAACTCGGAACTGCAAGATATAAACTCTGTCAGAAACGTGATGTTAACTTACAGTAGAATTCTGACATTTTTCTCCTCAGAATTCTGAGTTTACATCTTGCAATTCTGACTTTTTTTGGAACTTGAAATTGCAAAATACAAACTTGCAATTCTGAGAGAAAAGTCAGTTTGCAATTTCAAACTCTAGTATGCAAAGTTACATTAAATGTTCAATTCTGCTAGTGAGTTCACAGCAGAGAGAAAAACCACATTTTTTTAATTTTTACTCCGTGTTTGAAAAAAAAAAATTCAACACGTTAACTCAGAATTCTTAGAAAAAAGTTTACATCTTACAATTCTGACGTTTTTCCTCATAATTCTTGAAACTTCCATTTTTTTAAAATGTTTTATGTCCTTCAATTCTAAAAAAAAAAAAAACGATTATTGTGACTATTTCACAATTCAGACTTTTTTCTTCAATTATGAGTTTATATCTCCCAATTCAGATTTTCCTCCTCAGAATTGTTAAAAAAATTGTGAAAAAACCCTCAAAACTACAAGATATAAACTCAGAATTCTGAGAAGAAAAAATGTTACATTTTGCTTGTGAGTTTACAGCTGTAAGAAAAGGCGCGATTTAAAATTTTTATTCCGTGGCAGGAAAAAAAGTTAAAATCCTGGCGCTTTTATTCAGAATTCTGAGTATATCTCGCAATTCTGCTGTTGTTGTTTTTTTTTTTCTCCACCACGGAATAAAAAATAAAAAACGGCTTTTAATGTAGCAATTCTGACTTCTCTTATCAAGTATAGCAGGATGTAGCAGGTATTCCATGCATACAGAACATTTTGCATACTGTCCAGCGTATATATACAATGTACACTGTAGAAATAGTAGCATGCAATTCTGAATACAGCCAGACGGTGTGAAAAACACACAAAAGGAAGAAAATCTTTTAATATGGAGTCCAGAGACAGATTTGAATATGGGATCTGGTGCAGAGGATTGTGCTTTCACAGAAATTTGGAAAAAGTAAACGTTCACAAAGCGTGCCCAAGAGAGAAAGACAAATTTATGGAAACCGAGAAAGAAAAGGCCAGAAATGAGAAGGTCTAGTCAGTCATCTGTCAGCCTGTGCTCGACAGAGCCCATTAAAAGCATCACTGGCACCGGCAGGTCTCGTCCTGGCATGAACGCCAGGTCCTGCTGCGAGCTTATCAGGGCTCTCGGACGCACGCTATCTCACTCGCACCCGGTGCGGGGAGCGCGCTCCTAAAACCAGAGATGGTTTATGGAAAGTGATTTGCTGAAAGAGCTATCAAACATAATTTACTTGTGCACCTTGCACTGTGTCTAGTGCCAAAAGCAAAACACACAAATGTAAATGAAGCGAGGTTTACTCAAATATGTTCGGCTCATCATGTTCAATAAACCATTTAATGAATCAGTTTTACAGTGTGCTACAGGTTCAGGCTGCTTTTTAAAGCTGATCTCAAATCTGTTTCGAAGCCATTTGGATGGTAGAGAACAGGTTTAAAAGATGCAAAACATACACTAAAAGACTATTTGCAAGGGATTGGCTTTCTGAATGACGTTTAAGTTACAGTTATTAACAGAGGACATTGGTCATATGATGTACTGATTGTATTTGTGATTAATTATAACATTATGTCCATAATTAAGGAGAGGATGATACCTGGCTCTGCTACTACAGTGGCCAATTCTGGCCAGTTTCCTGGACTCCCTTATTGATTTAATTCTCTTTTTAAATCGGATGGGACGCCAGCGGTACTTGATCCGCCAACTGTTATTTTACCAAAAATGTTGGCAGAATGGTCTAAGCCCATAATGAAAGTACACCATGCAGTGCCAAGAGAAATAGACAATGCACATACACTGAAACATGCATATTTTTACATATTGATAGCATCTAAAACAAACATTTTTCATATGAACAGCTTTAGAGACATGAATGTTTACAAATTCTTTAGGTCCAAATATTGAATTCATAAAAAGTAATAGGTTTATTTCATTGTATGACATTAATTAAATAGGTTCAATGCCATCCCATTTACTATTTTTAACTTGTTTCAAAGGATTCTGTTACTTTAGCCAAGTCCACATTTTCAAAATGATAAAATGAAAACAAATTGATTTAAACATTAGGCCTATTTAATCACTTATTTTATATTTTCTTTGTAATGAGAAAGTGAAAATGACTAAAATGATCAACATTGTACATTTGTCTATTGTTTTACGAGCTCGAAAATATCTATATAATTTAAAATGTAAATTGTAAATGCAATGTAAATAATGTAAAATGTACCTATACAAATAGACTGGTAATATAAATATAATATAAATATGATTCACATAAATATAATTCATGTTTTATAAAGCTGTGAATATGTTTTAGATGTTGTTAATACATCAATATTGTACTTTTCAGTGCATATTCAAACATACAAAAAGTGTAAACATTACATATGGAAACAAATTCATGTGAGATCAAGCTGAAATCACAATGCAGAAATCACACACGTTTGATAAAATTATCAACACTGTACATATATTTGCATATCATGTTTCTAGAGGATCAAAATATCTATATATTTGTAAAATGTACCTATATATAATATAAAGTATATTTTTTATATTTCTAAAGCTGTGCATTTGTTTTAATGGTGTCAATACATATACATTGCACTTTTCAGTGCACATTTGAGCATACAAAAAACATGTAAACATTAGATATGAATAGTTATGAATTCTTGTAAGATCAGGCTGAATTCACAAACAAAGCTGAAAAGAGTAGGTTAAACAAAGTTGTGTGAGTTTAATTCAGCTAAAAGTAACTGTGTCTAACTAATTGTGTCCTGAAGACAAATGTTTTTTTGGTATTTTTGATTGCACCTTTCCTCTCTGATATGGTGTATGGTGGACAGCAGGCCCTTGTGTCACAGTGATACCTTGGGAACTGCTCATATTCAGTTTTCCGAGGTTTGACCTGTAACCTCTGCCTCCTGGGCACAAGATACTGGTGCTCTTTGAATCTAAGATCTCGGGGTCAAAGCAGGCGCTCTACTGTCCAGGTGCCCAATCAGGCTTTAGGCTGGTGTGTGCATGTATGTGTGTCTGTATGGGTGTGTGCAGGCACATGTGTTTGTCCGGTTATCATCCATCATGCTAGAATACACCTGAAAGCTTTTGTTTCTCTGGTCAAAGTTCACTCTGTTTTCCCAACCCCAACGCACAGTGCCCCCTCATGGACAGAACTATGACACTACATGTACACACACACACACACACAGGTTTGTTCAGCTGAGGTCATGCAGGATTCATATTCAGCCATGGACTTTAATAAGAAGTGTTATAGGAACTGGTAATTACTGGACTTCAGGAACGGTTTACAGAAAGCTTAATTCTCACCCAAGTCTTGACTGAGAATCACCATTTCCACACTTAAATTCAACAACAACAACAACAACAAAAACCATTTATCCCTTCTTAAATAATAACTTCAATATTTAAATATATCTTCAAGCATTAAATATTTATATGTATGTGTATATATGTATATACATTTAATTTCAATAAAAACTAGTTACTATGTTTATCCTTACAGAACAGCTGGGAAGACGTCAACTGAAAATACAAACATGAAAGAAAGAAAGAAAGAAAGAAAGAAAGAAAGAAAGAAAGAAAGAAAGAAAGAAAGGAGTAAAATCCCTCATTTATCCTTTGTTAACAAAGAATGTAAATAAATACCCAATAAAAATATGTTTAGATCAGGCAACAGAGTCTGCTGATGTGCAGATTGATTTTTAATAATGAAAAGGTTACAGATTGCTGCTTACTATGGTTTTCCTTACAGACCAGTAAGGAAATGGTCTACTAAACTGGTGGTCTACTGAAAAACATCAACTTGCCAAGAGACAAACCTCTAAGATATATTTGAGCAGAACCGGCCCACACAAAGATGCTTTTGTACCCCAATGTTTGAATGGTTTATGCGGCCTGTTTGAAACATTCGCTGAGTGTGTGTGTGTGTGTTAAAGGAAGGTGAGTTAAAGGAGGATTGTTTGTATGTGTGCCGAGAGTGAGGGCAGGTACACAAAGAGCAAGCAGGCATTGCTCCACCCACCATGTGGCCGCGTGAGACGCCGCACGGCCCAATCAAATCACCGGCTGAATTTGACGGTGACGTCTGTTGCGAAGGTCTGTTACGAACACAAAGCGCACGTACAAGCACACGTGCGCGCACATACACACGTCGATTTTTCTGCAGTGACACCCAAAACCCAAACTATCCAAACACTGCCACCTAACGGATGAGCCGTGCAGCGTTTCAGAGTCCCTCCCCTGCTCTCTCTCTTTTTTTTTCTCTCTCTTCCACTCCTTCATTCGCTCTCTCATTTCCCCCCTCCAAGCAAATTCAATCTGACTCATGAAAAAGATGCAGGAAAGCTGGCATCATTAGGACGCCCACTAGCCCTCATAAGACACACACACCCTTTCGCAAAGGGCAAACAGAGTTCAGAGTTCATCCGTTGTTCACCACCCTCACCAAATGACTGATCCGTGTTCGAAGCCCAACCCAAGGTATCTCATTACAGATGCTACATGGCACAGCAGCAACTAGGATTGCGAGATATTCGCAAAACCACACAAATATGAATCCCCAAATCGCAGTCTCGGATCAGTCCCGTTGCAGATAGAATCCCATGGAATCCTTTACGACGCTCAACGTCGCAGAACAGGTTGCGAGGTTAACGATTTCTCATTTGTTTTTTTCGCAACAAAAACATTCGAATTGGGAAGCTCAATCGAGGGCGACTGCAAGCTGCACGTGTGACCCGCTGACCTGCCGATGGCGGCCTAACGGTGACCGGGTCGGTTCAAGTTCAGTTCATCGTTCACAATAGCTTTAAACGCACAACACGAAATTCTTCCATCCTTAAAAAGCTACATAATAGGTTCAACATTGCAGCGATAAGCATAAAAAAAGTGTAAAAGTCACAATAATTCCACCTTAGTCAACATTTTGTGAACTGCATGCAAGAAATACAAACAAAATGACACCGCTTCATCTCGACCCTTTAGAAAGTCAGGGATGAGAAATGCCACATTTCACAAATTTGACAAGGTCAAAACTAGCCGAAAGGTCGCTACTTAAACACTAAGCACCCGCAATCTATTCGGCCTGACGGAGTAATGTAAGAAGAAGGGAAGACAGACAGAAAATAAATAATAAATAAAGGAAATTACTAGTCGCGGCTTTGTTTGGGAAAGAGACCGGAACAGTTGACGTGCTTTGAAGTGAGGGCAAAAACAATGTATAAATCGGGGGTAAACGCAGTTCACGGGTTCAACGGCTGTTCACCGATCCCCTCTCTCTCTCTGTCCTTGCTAATCAGGTATTTATCACACTTATCGATGTGTGCGTGTGTTTATTTTAGTATTCGTCGCAGCTGGAGGTGTGTGCGCCATACGAGCCACGTATATTGGGATGTCTTTGAGTGACTGCGGCTGTTTGTTTGTGTGTTGGGTCCGTCCGTACCCATTCCTGTACCACGAGGAAGAATGGCGGGCGTCTTTATCAGCCGTGCTTTATCCTGCTAATGGCAAGGCCCTGTCGGCTCCAGCCAGCCGGGTGACAGCAGATTTGTTACGGGCGACAGGAACAGATGGAGACGCCATTGTGGTTCTGAAGCCAGGCCTGGAGCTGGGCCCCGCCCGCGCGTATGCTAATGTGAACTCCGTTTCACCCGCTTCCCGGCATCACTGACCTGCCCGTGGCCCTCTCTCTGGGCTTTTATACAACACGCAGGCGTATGCGGGAGGATACACAACAATCAACCCGCCGCGAGCGCCAGCGTGCCGTACCCAAGGCCGTTCGAAGAGGTGTGCGTGTAATCACTAACGAAGCTCTAACAAATGGATGCACAAGTCGTAATTGGAGTCGAAGCTGGTGGATGAGGAGCTTCGGAGTTAATGGAAGAGGTCATGTGAGGACCGGCCTCCAGCCGACAGACCTGAAGACATGTCAAGTGTAGGAAGAGATTTAAAAGAGGAAGGACTTTGTTTGTTTTGCCAGTGGAAGAGAGCGAACGAGGGCAGAGGAGGACGACAGGGTGTGTCGTAGATGTGTTTCCTCGCGCTGGAAGGAAAGAAAGAAAGAAAGAAACTAATAGATGGAAATGCAAAACAATATTTTTTTAGTAAAACATCTCCACTAACTTGTTACATATTTAATCAGGCTCCTTTTTATAACACATATCATTTTAATCCAAACAGATTACAGGAAAAGCAAAGACGAGTGAGCAGACGACAGCAGAGGAACACCTGACATGTGATTTATGAACACTTCCTGAAAGCGAGGCTCTTTAACTCGCCGCGTGGGGAAATTTGCAGAACCCAATTGAGTATCATCATGTGTTTTAGATTAATCTTTATTCTTGCTCCGATCTGGATGTCATTTTAAATTCAAATTACAATTAGCTTTTTTTCCGACTATAATGGGGCAAGGAGACTTCCCAAACTGGCATGACACAGCATTCGTCAAAAGTGGAGCAGTATTGCTCCTAACGTCATTTTCAAAATAAATGGATAGTAAAAATGTTCATTTTACTGACGTTTCCTACATATGGCTGACCTTACTAATATCTGTAATAGCAACATTATTTTCAGCACAATGATATTCAGAAAAGAAAAAAAAAACACTCAGGTATTCATCTGCATTTGTCTGTATGAACATTTAGCTGAATTCAGCTTGAAGTCTTCATCAATCTGTATACAAACCAGCCTGATCTTATAAATAATAATAATAATAATAATGGTCACACTTTATTTTAAGGTCCTATTCTCATTATTAACAAACCATTAACTACGATTTTTGCCTCAATAAACTCCTAATTTGCTGCTTATTAATAGTTAGTAAGGTAGTTGTTAAATTTAGGATTATGGATGTAGAATATGGTCATGCAGAATATGTGCTTAATTATTATTAACAGAACTTCTTATTAACAGATTAAGTAATAAACAGCCAATATGTTAACAATAGGCATGCTAATAAGCAGCTTGTTAATAGTGAGAATTGGTCTCTATACTAAAGTGTTATAATAATAATAATAATAATAATAATAATAATAACAACAATTTAAGCTTAAATCTTTCCAACCTCAGAGAAAAAACAAAACACTATTCCCAGACAGTTTTAATAAAAGTCTAACCCTCCTTTTCATATGCATCTTTTATTAATTACTCTGAATGCTTAAGTAACTGGGGAAAAGGATCTCAGTAGGAAACTGCTGTGCAATAACTCCAAATGTGTTTTACATTTATGTCTCTGGGAGAATTAAATACATGTTTGGTAGGTTTGTCGTTTATTTGTTTAGTTAAAATAATGTATTTGGGAATCCTCTTTACACACAATTTAAATGGCAATTAATTTAATTCACAAAATCATAAAAATGAAAATGCATATGCCATTTAATACGCAGAAATGCAGAGCACATCATATAACTGTCGGAATGACTTTGTAAATATCAAATAACATAGAAACAAATAAACATCAAGCACAAAAGAGAAGTCATCAACCTCCTTCTAAACTGATTAGGATGAATAAAGCTATAAAATGTCAGTTATTTCTTAAAAAAAAAAAAAATTGTTTGTAAGTGTATTTGGAGGTAGATTTGTGTGAGTGTCAGTCTCTTCGGCCGAACATCGGCCGGCAATAAAACAAATAGAAATGTGGCCATAAAAATTATATTTTTAATGCATCACAGACACCTTACACTCACTGTAAGAAATGGCAGAGTAAATTGCTGAAATTGTTCTTTTAGAAAATGTAATAGTTATTATCTGACACACATTTTAGAGTTAATAAATTGGCCCATATCTGATTTCGTTTTTTCCTGGTACATAATAAAAGGTAAACATGATCTTGAGCAGCTCACATAAATATTCAATTACACTATCATCCAAGATTGTATAAATAGATTTAAGGACATTTTTTTCATGTCATTCTTGACACTGAAATTTTAAAGGTTATTTAAAGATATTTAATAAATAAATCAGAAGTGTTTACATGTCTATTATTTATTTATTTAGTAAATAAATAGAATATTCAATATTTTCACTGTACAAATTATATTTAGTTCAAACTTGCACATAAATGATTTGAATCATTATTAATCTATTCGTTTGTTTGTTTGTTTGTTTTAAGTCTGTACACGGAACAGAAACAACCTGATGAGGGGATGAACTCTTGACCGGGGTCACGGCCTGACCTGTCTGACCCCTGACTGGTGTGACTGTGTCTGCGAGGCTGACCCTGCTGCCATGACGACGACAGAGATCAGCCTGTGTGGAAAAGCAGCCAGCAGAGCTCTTTCAGGCCTCCATTCATTCTCCTTCTTTCTGTCTGCGCTCTCAATCTACACGTTCTCTCGCTGCTGCTCCTAAGAGAGGCAACTTAATGCTGTAATGTCAGCCGAGTTCCAATGATGTCATTGTGCTCCTGTGATTTGCCTGATTAAACTAAATAAACCTTTTCGCAGCTGCTTGCAGGGTAACCGTAAAAATAAGCCCACAGACGAAAAGCGAGGTTAGTCATCGGCGAGCACCTGGGTATCTTCAACTTAGTGAGAGAGAGTTTTGAAAAATGATTTTTGGTTTCATCTCTCTTTGCAAACTGACTGTGCTTGATCCTAACATGACTATCCCTAAATATATCTTAAAATCACAGAGAGTTTAAATTGATCTTTACATCTTAGATTCTCTGCATAAAATAAAATAAAATAAAATATAAACCAAACCCTAATCCTAACCCTAACCATATAGTAAGAACATGTAGTTAATTAATATTACTCAGTACTTAATAAATGTATAATTACACTGTAACAAGGACACCTTAAAATAAATTGTAACCAGTAGTTGTTAAGTTTAGGTATTGGGTAGGATTAGGGATGTAGAATATGGTCATGCAGAAAATTTGCTTTATAAGCACTAATAAACAGCCGATATGTTAATTATAATAAGCATAATAAGCAGCTTGTTAATAGTGAGAATTGGTCTCTATACTAAAGTGTTATAATAATAATAATAATAATAATAATAATAATAATAACAACAACAACAACAATTTAAGCTTAAATCTTTCCAACCTCAGAGAAAAAACAAAACACTATTCCCAGACAGTTTTAATAAAAGTCTAACCCTCCTTTTCATATGCATCTTTTATTAATTACTCTGAATGCTTAAGTAACTGGGGAAAAGGATCTCAGTAGGAAACTGCTGTGCAATAACTCCAAATGTGTTTTACATTTATGTCTCTGGGAGAATTAAATACATGTTTGGTAGGTTTGTCGTTTATTTGTTTAGTTAAAATAATGTATTTGGGAATCCTCTTTACACACAATTTAAATGGCAATTAATTTAATTCACAAAATCATAAAAATGAAAATGCATATGCCATTTAATACGCAGAAATGCAGAGCACATCATATAACTGTCGGAATGACTTTGTAAATATCAAATAACATAGAAACAAATAAACATCAAGCACAAAAGAGAAGTCATCAACCTCCTTCTAAACTGATTAGGATGAATAAAGCTATAAAATGTCAGTTATTTCTTAAAAAAAAAAAAAATTGTTTGTAAGTGTATTTGGAGGTAGATTTGTGTGAGTGTCAGTCTCTTCGGCCGAACATCGGCCGGCAATAAAACAAATAGAAATGTGGCCATAAAAATTATATTTTTAATGCATCACAGACACCTTACACTCACTGTAAGAAATGGCAGAGTAAATTGCTGAAATTGTTCTTTTAGAAAATGTAATAGTTATTATCTGACACACATTTTAGAGTTAATAAATTGGCCCATATCTGATTTCGTTTTTTCCTGGTACATAATAAAAGGTAAACATGATCTTGAGCAGCTCACATAAATATTCAATTACACTATCATCCAAGATTGTATAAATAGATTTAAGGACATTTTTTTCATGTCATTCTTGACACTGAAATTTTAAAGGTTATTTAAAGATATTTAATAAATAAATCAGAAGTGTTTACATGTCTATTATTTATTTATTTAGTAAATAAATAGAATATTCAATATTTTCACTGTACAAATTATATTTAGTTCAAACTTGCACATAAATGATTTGAATCATTATTAATCTATTCGTTTGTTTGTTTGTTTGTTTTAAGTCTGTACACGGAACAGAAACAACCTGATGAGGGGATGAACTCTTGACCGGGGTCACGGCCTGACCTGTCTGACCCCTGACTGGTGTGACTGTGTCTGCGAGGCTGACCCTGCTGCCATGACGACGACAGAGATCAGCCTGTGTGGAAAAGCAGCCAGCAGAGCTCTTTCAGGCCTCCATTCATTCTCCTTCTTTCTGTCTGCGCTCTCAATCTACACGTTCTCTCGCTGCTGCTCCTAAGAGAGGCAACTTAATGCTGTAATGTCAGCCGAGTTCCAATGATGTCATTGTGCTCCTGTGATTTGCCTGATTAAACTAAATAAACCTTTTCGCAGCTGCTTGCAGGGTAACCGTAAAAATAAGCCCACAGACGAAAAGCGAGGTTAGTCATCGGCGAGCACCTGGGTATCTTCAACTTAGTGAGAGAGAGTTTTGAAAAATGATTTTTGGTTTCATCTCTCTTTGCAAACTGACTGTGCTTGATCCTAACATGACTATCCCTAAATATATCTTAAAATCACAGAGAGTTTAAATTGATCTTTACATCTTAGATTCTCATAATAAAATAAAATAAAATAAAATAAAATAAAATAAAAATAAAATTGGGCTAGTTGAATAAGGCTGTTTTAAGGTCTAAGTTAAGGTCAAAATTTCAACATTGACTTGTTTTCTCTTGCGGTTTTGTACATTTGTTTGTACATCTAATTTAAAACCCTCTTACATTAGAATCATTTTTAAAATACTGAAATAACAATATTACATTTTTGCTATAGATGTTGGTTAATTAAATGAACACAATAAAACCTGTGACACATTCAGAAAAGAGCCATCTATGAACTGGAGTTAGATTTTTCCATAAAGTCAGGGCAAGTTGTCACATGAATTTAAAATACTTAAAATAATATATAAAATTTATTAATTACAATACTTAATATATTTGATCTAGCTTTTACTTTTTGTTGCTATTTCATAATTGTTAAGCAAATAATAAATAATAAATATGCATACAATACTAAATAATAAATATGCATACAATACATTAGAAAAGTTAATGTATTTGATCTAGATTTACTTTTTGCTGTTTCATAATAGTTAAATAAATACTAAACAATCCTTCAAAATAAGTGATTTTTTTTTATTAAATTTAATTAATTTTTTTCTTAAATGTTTGTTTAATGGCAGGTTGTTTTGTGACAACATGCCCCGCTCTCGGTTAACGTCTGTTAACCGCACCAAATCTTTTGTTCTGAGCAATAACCATGGAAATGTCCAATACCTTTTTTTTTTTGTAGTCAAGATTATAAAGCACCTATGCAAAAATTGATTTTGATAAATAAATCGACCCTGAAAAACTTGCTGGAGTGTGACAACTAGCCCCCATCACCCATATATAAAGTTAAGCAAATGCTGTCAGTTGAGTAAATATTATCACCCGTGTTCGTTAGAGCCTCTTTTTGTGTTGCCTATTAACATTTAACATTCAAAGTGGAAGGTACATTTGAGTAAGACGTTAAGAGACTGTGACACTGTTTACATTTTGTGCTTTTACACTCAGAATCCCAACAGCGCTCGGTTTTAAGTACACCTGTTATTAGCTCGCCTGTCCCCAAATCTGGGGTGGCCTAAGGTTACACACAGAAAGCTCACACACACTCAGAGACACACGCACACACACACACACTAATAGAAAGCAGAGCAGCAGTGAGATTTATCTGTGTATTGAGTGTGCTTCTTTAGTTAAGTATAGCCAAGGGAGGATGGAAAGACAGCAAATGTTGTGTCTCTGTCATTGAACGGGACTTACGTTTAAGTACATTTGTATTCTGCTATTAAGGCGATGAGAGAATATGAAACCAAAACAGTCTGAGGATTAGACCACCCTTATTGTGTGTATGTGTGTGTAATACAAGACTAAAATATACACACCATTACTGAAGTTTGCGACGTGAACCACCTGTGTACCAATATTAAAAAAAAAAAAAAACACAATTTGTGTGCATCTGTGTAAGGTACCATTGTCACATGACAGAAAAAAAGGCAAAAAAGAAAGTATAGGCCTCTCACACCCTGGATGCTGCCATTAGATGTGAGGAAATGCTCGTCTGACCGGCTATGGCTGTTATGACTGGAAATTTGACATGAGAGAGATCCGTCCACACCCTCTCAAATCCCTGCAAGACACCAGGAGAATAAAAGAGACTGATATCTCCCCAGACCTGCAGTTCAGGCCGGCGCTACTTGTTTTCCTATTCTGGGTTTGTATATAATGAAATCAAATGGTTTTGGTGTATGAGGTCTACTGTACTCTTACAAATTTACCATTATCACAGTTTCTGCCAAAATAACATAGCTACTACAGTTTAAAAAAAAAAAAGTGTTACTCCAGCTATTGTTATTATTAGTCCATGCTGACATCAAAAAAGGAATCCCAAGCCCCACAGAAAAAGATAAAAAAAAAACATATATAAGTTTAAAATAAATTTTATATGCACTAAAGCTCCGGGTTATTTTTTTAAGGATGTATTAAATTGATCAAAAATGACAGTATAAAGACTTTCATGTTGTTGAGAAAAAAATCTATTTCAAATAAATGATGTGCTTCAAGGGGGGCACTGAAGACTGGTGTAATGATGCTGAAAATTCAGCTTTGCATCACAGGAATGAATTACATATTAAAATATATTAAAACAGAAAACAGTTGTTTTAATTTGTAATGGTAATTGTACCAATATTACTGTTTTTACTGTGTTTTAATCAAATAAATACATCATTGTTAGAGACTTCTTTTTAAAAAGGTGATCAGGAGTGTAAATTTATCCTGATTTTACAAAAGAGACGGCAGCAACTGTTGTATTGTATTGTGGTTGGCATTTTCTGTAATTGTATCTGAATGTGCATTTCCAGATTTGCCCTGATAATGCCGATCTTATGTTCTTGGGAGTGCTGGACCATATTTTGCTTTATTGTCTGTAACACAACAGTTTTGTATGCGCTACAACTTTAAGTAGTAGTTCTTATTATTCCCCATCACCACCCACCAACTCTTATGTCATTTAAAATGTTAATTAAAAATGATAAATATACACAGGAAACATTTTCACTTCAAAACAGCAAATACAATGCATATAGAAATGCATTAAACAGACTAATGCTAAAAGCATTACTGACTGTGTGTTAGTCAGTCTACACTCTTCCACACACCATCTCATTTGTGCAATCTTTAGGTCCAGCAGAACTAAGTAGGCTAGTAAAGTAGTGCTCAGTCCTCCCTCGTCCATTCAGCCATGATATTGCTAGCTTTCAACATGCAGGTGAACCTGCTGATTCAGATGAGCCCAGTTCTGTCATTTAACACCCATTAACATGATCACAAATCACATTATAAACCAAACGTGAAATTGCACTTTCTTTACTATAATGCTACTGAAAATCCCTGATTTTTATTTTTTTTTTGCACACAGCGTCTCGTCCCGTCACCTCAGGAAGATGATGCTCACGTCTGATAGTGGTTTCACCTCGTTCGCTAATTTATAATTGGTTCAGGACGCCCCGCTCTTATTTATTAAAGCCCATTTTTCTTTACCACCCTTAGACACGCACTTCATTCTCGCTCATATTAATAAAACTAACTGTAATTACATCGCTCTTTTCCGGATGTTAGCCGATGGGCAGTAAGCCTCTTGATTATTTTTAACGAGTTCAGCTGTTTTCCCCTATGACATATAGATGGATGTCCGGTCTAGTCTGAATGCGAGGCAAGTGTAAATATTGGCAGCTGTTGGTGCAGTTATCATGCTCAAGGGGTGCATTCAATCTCGCCCCCGTCAACGGCGAATGGACGGTCGCAGGTTGGTACAACGGGGTGTGAGTCCAGTCAATGAGACCATTACCACACGTGCGGCTCTGACTTAGCCGAAGCAGCGGGTGGATGCTAAACGGACAAAATTATCGCCTGCTGCGGCCTATGGTCCAAATGGGGCGCGGGGAGCGCGGTCGCCCGGCGCTTGTATCCCCGCTTTATTTATTGCACATGAACTGGACGCTGTCCAACGCGCACATTTGTAATTGGACTCGTTGGCTCTCGCTTGAAGGCCATTAGCTGAGAGCAAAGAAAGTCCAGGGCGGGAAAAATAAGATGTTAAGTCTGCTAAAATATGTTGCGCTACGACACTTATGGGCTCCCGTGTAACCGAGGTGCTGTTTTTTACTGTCAAATCTATTAATCAGTAAATCTAGCCGTAGAAAGTCGTATTTGTACTCGTCCGCTGATGAATGCTCGCTTTGGTCATTTCTCAGACACTGAACACTAGCGCTGGAAAGAAACGCAAGACAGCGTGGTGAGGAGCAAACAGCATGGCTCATTAGCAAAGTAGGAAAATCACTCATTTTAATATTTACTGTGCACTCCTGATTAGTTTCATCATGCATTTCTGATTGGCACAAAATGAGATTTTCCTCTGAGCCCATGGGCTCTCTGATTTATTATTAAACTGTGCCATTCAAAATTGAAATATGACCTAGGCCTATATATTTTCAGTTATTTATGTAACTTTTTTTGTTTCATTCAATGCCATTTCTCATCAGAAACTTCTCACCTCACACAGTAATTATTACTCAAATAATACATTCTTTTGTACTGTGTGTGTATGAGAGACTTAAAAATAACAGCATTTATAGGCTACACTATTTAAGGTAACAGTTCATATAAATGTTACATTCAACTTTAATGGTTGTATAAATTATATACATTTTCTCTGTATATATATATATATATATATATATATATATATATATAAATGTGTCAGATTATTTCTTTTTGGGTCCAAGAAATAAGAAAGATATTTTAATTGTATTCTTTGGGGACGCACAACATATCGGTACCATATCGGTTATCGTTTCATGTTGGTTAATACCGAATACAATAATAATTTCACAACACAGTTAAAATATAAAATATAAAATTCAATATAAAATATTCAATAAAAACTGTAACTCTTAAATGTAATCTTTGGCAAATGTCTAAATCAATACCCATTTTATAACATTAAAATAATTAGATACATTTAAATAAAATATTATATCTAAAAAGTAAAACTGTTGCAAATGTTAAAATGTTTTTATACTGTACATTAAAATGTTGTGATGCCTAAACTCACTTTTAGCATATAAAAAGATTGATTCTAATGTTTAGTGTATTTTTAATGTAGTAGTACACAATTTTATTATCAGCCATATCATTTTGGTGCATCCATAACACTCATAATGCATTTTTGTTAATACTATAGCCTGCATACTGTGAGCCTGCAAAACACTGCACAGGCCAGTATGTGGCTATTGTGATTAATAGCAGCTCTATGTATGTAAAGTACAGTGTTAAAATAATATCTTAAAGGGTTACACCCATACAGAAGGCAACAAGTATTTCATTAGCAATATGGCAAAGGTTGAAATAAAAGAGTTGATCTTGTGTATCCATGCAGAGCAGCCCGTCACAGGAAATAAAAAGCATAAAGATGAATCAAAAATGTTTTTCTCCATTACGAAAAAGAGCAGCTGTGAGCTTCATTAGGTCATTTTAGAAGAGACAGCTGTTTGGCCATACTGAGAGAGAGAGAGACAGAGAGATGGAGAGAAATGAAAAAAGGGAAAGTGTTTAATTGCACAAATAAAAAAAAAATAGCTAGCAAAACGTTCAGTGCGGTTCACTCTGAACATGGTGGAAACTACTTTAAAGAACTAGTCCACCCAAAAATGAAAGCTCTGTCATCATTCACTCACCCTCATGTCGTTTCAGTCCTGTATGACTTTCTATCTTCTGTGGAACACAAAAGATGATATTTTGAAAAATATCAAAATTTTTATTTGTAC
>NW_015551076.1:472769-511739 GCF_001515605.1 Sinocyclocheilus anshuiensis | reverse complement strand
CCCCCCCCCCCCCCCCCCGAAAGAATGTGAAAACAACACCGGACTCCATTGATCTGTACTGTGTGGATAAAAAAAAACAGTTAAAACATTCTTTGAAATATCTTCTGTATTTTTCAGCCCCCCACAAAAAATGCATTTCACTTGGAACAACATGAAGGTGAGTAAATGATGACAATTTTCCTTTTGGTATGAACTATGCCTTTAAATGAACTGCACGTGGGATTTTAAAATACTGTGCATCTGACTTTCTAGAAAAAGTCAAATAAAATATCTTTGTTATTTTCAATGATGAAAAGCAAGAACCCTAAGGCAAAGAAAGCAACTCTATCTGACCTGCAATATCTATCCGATTTGCGGAACGGTTTAAAGTTCTCTTAATTTCTTAAACCCATAAACCAAAATCATTTCAAAGCACTTAAACACACATTAAAAAGCGTGAGTGGGTGCAGATTAACTTCAGGAAAGTGTGTTTCTTGTACTGTATCATCCAGCGACCGATCACATTATCCCCATGAATTCTGTACACTCCACTTTTAATCTGTTTAAGCGAGCCAGATAAATAGTCTGCGCTCTCAGATAGGTAGATTACAGATTGATTCACTCATATTTTCTGCCAGGATACAGTAAACAGAAGCTAGAGAGATTACAAGTGTTTATGCGTGTGTGTTTGCAAGCCGAGAGAGAGATGGAGAGAAATAAGGAGCAAAGAAAGGACAACCTCAAATCACAGTCACAGCCAAGATACAGTAATCAGAAGGAGAGAGAGCTTTTGTGTGTGTAGAAGAGAGAGAGAGAGAGACTGAATAGATATTAATATTCAAGTGGGCGCATTCGTGCATGGATCCAATAAGATTCAGAAGGTAGCATCCATTTGCCAGAGCATGCGGAGCGTGCTAAATGACCTGTGCTTTTTTCAGGAGACGCCCCTCCTTTCCCTGACCTCCCTCCCTCCATCCGCTCCCTCGTTTCCCGGCGCTAATGAATTGAAAGAGGAGGTCTGAAACGGGAGTGTCCTTAAGTGCCACCCACTCCTCTTAACATGACCTGGGTTCAAAAGTTCACGCCGCACCCTGCAGACACCGATACCCACACTGACTCTTTCTCTCTCCTTCGTTTCTCTCATCTTTATTTTTCCCTCCTTTCTCATCCTCCATTTTTCCCCCTCTCGTACTCTGATCATTTGTTTCTCCAGCCCTCGTTCTCTTCGCCTCCAGCTGGAGAGGTTAAGAGTGAGACGTTTCATTCTCTCTATTTCTGTGTGTGTGTTATCTATCTGTTGCTCACACACATGCACACAGAATGAAGCTGACAGTGGTCATTACTAAGGGAAAATTGTGCCTATTTGCAATGCACGTCTACTGCTCTATAATTCCATTATTGATTAGACTGACATTTATTTGAAGTTATGACTCACCTCTTCCCATGATGCAGTTAGAACTTTCTTAGGTGCGACCACCAGAGTAATGTCCTTCAGTCAGTTTACAGTAATGCCCCTCTGTTTTACCGTAATCCCTATCTGTTACTAATGCACCTCATTCGCTCTACAGTAAAGCTTCCATTACATTACAGTAATATACACTTATGCAACTTTTCAGGGGCTCTCACTGCCCTATACAAGAAAATATATATAAGAAATAGATAGAAATAAAGCTTTAACAATTTAGTACTTTTATTTTTATGGAAATATACTAGATAAAACACACACACACACACACACACACACACACACACACACATATACACACACACACATATATTTTTTTTTTATTCCATCCCTATAATATATATTCATCCGTAATGAATATATTATTGCTCTACTAATAATGTTAATGCATATTAAATAGCAATATATAGAAAAATATTTATAAAACATTTTAACATATTGTAGTGATAATACAGTAAAATTATATTAGCCATAATATAATATAATATAATATAATATAATAGCTCTTAAAACAAGTGTAGATAGAGCCCATGTAGTATATTACTTCATAGTAAATAGAATATTGTTGCAAAAATCACAAAAAATAAATATATCAGAATATTATAATATTTGTATATTCATATTTTCACATACATACATAATATATACATACAGACACACAGAGAGAGATGGGGGGATTATATATACACGATATGAATAAAGTTTAAAAGATAGTTGCTTAAAGAGCTTTTATAAAGCATCTAGAGAGAGAGAGTAATATTATATAAATTGTATTTATTATATTCATAAGAATTAATTATAATAATTATTACGCAAGTACTATATTAAAGTATTATAAGTATTAATAATAATAATTATATTAATTTTAAGAGCTTTTTTAATATATAAAATATTCTATTTCATTATAATATGTGACCCTGTCTGTGAAATCCAGGCTAAAGTCTCAGAATGTAATTATGAGATTACAAGCATCAAAGTTTGATTTCAACTATTAATTTAACTATGATTTCAATCTTTGACATGGCCTTGCTCAGTCAATATTAAAGATATAAAGGTTATTTCACAGAATGTTTATCTATAACATCTTTATGAAGGATGATTTTATGTAGAAATCAGTAAATCACACAAAAAAAATTACTTTAGTTGGGTTTTCACAGGCAGGGTCACATATACTATAATATAATATAATATAATATAATATAATATCATATCATATCATATCATATAATATAATATAATATAATATAATATAATATAATATAATAATATATGAAACTAAGATGGACATACACTGTAAAATGATCAGTAAATCATGGTAACTTATGATTTTACATTAACTTATCAAAATAAGATGAGCAATTTGAACTTTTTTAATAATATGAAATTCAACCATATTTTTTAAAGTTGGTTTAATGTAATTTAAGCTAAAATGACTTGTACAACCAAGTTAAGTTTTTAAGTTGAAATAGACAAACACTTTTACCAACAACTATCTATCACAAAGATACTTTTTTTGGAAGTTGCATCTAAAATCTGGCAGGGCATTTGGAAATGGGTATAGTAATAACATTCAGTTAACCTACACACTTAAAAATAGAGGTTCCAAGCATTACAAGAAACATTTTTACAGTCGCATGGCAAAAGAGAACATTATTAAGTTCTTCTGATGCCATAGGAGAGCATTTTTATCTTGGCATAGCTCTTTAGAAAGCCATCTATGTAGTGAAGCGTTACAAGAAACCAAGAGAGCTTGAAGAACTGATTTTTAAGAGCTCACACTGGTGTCTCTCAGTTGGTAAGTAAGTGAATGTCTCAGTTTACTCCACTTACTAGGATCACAGAAAATCCCAGCCTTACGAAAGATCCCACTTCAAGACCACACCTGGGTTTTCAACCTGCCTTATTTCTAACCAGATATTCACGGCTGGACATTTTCCAATGATTAGCTGCATGCTGAGGAGGTAAAAAAATTTGTGCTGTTAAAATACTAACTCAAGCTGCTTCTACAGTCTGCCGTTCAACACGCAAACACTCCCGAGACGAATCGATCGAAATTCTATCCACTTCCCGCCATTACCAACGTGGCAACATGACTTATTTCCAACATCTGACATTCAGGATTTACACATAAGAGGGAGGGCCTGAAGATAACCATCACTGGAAAAGAAATAAAAACACAACGGAAAACAAAATCAGTTCAAAAGATCCTTCAAGAACAGACGAAGCTCAAAACCTGACGTGGTGTCATATGATCTAATATCACGCAGTGAGATTGATGCTGCCTTTTCACGTGTGCAGAGCTGTAACATTCAAATGCAAAAAAAAATATCAATTTCTAATTCCTCCGTCTGCTCTGTATGAAAGGGAGGAGATCTTACGAATCGCTCCGCGACTACAATTAAGGAATCATGACTCCGAAGATGTGATTCCACATCCAAATACGAACTTTAGAAGTCAAAGGGACAGATCAGAGAAAGAAATATATTCCTTTTCCCCTCACGCACACGTACACTCACACTCCTCCATCTGCAGAAATAGAAAAATGTCAGCCCAGCGGTTTCCAATCAGCCCTGTTTGCTGTCTGCTCCTCAGATTAATGACCAAACACAGAACGGCTGCAGGTTCAACTGGAGGTCAGCCTTCCTAGGTCCCCGCCCCCCCTCCTCTTTTCTCCTTCTTCATCCCTCAATCGCTCCCTCCGTGGGCAAATGAGAATTTGATTTTTCTCTGCACTGGGCAGAGCAGGACGAGATGGATGGAGTCAGGAATGGAGAACCAGGTGCCCCTGCTGCTTTGTTAGGGAAATTAATGACCAAACACAGAACGGCTGCAGGTTCAACTGGAGGTCAGCCTTCCTAGGTCCCCGCCCCCCCTCCTCTTTTCTCCTTCTTCATCCCTCAATCGCTCCCTCCGTGGGCAAATGAGAATTTGATTTTTCTCTGCACTGGGCAGAGCAGGACGAGATGGATGGAGTCAGGAATGGAGAACCACTGCTGCCTGCTGCTTTGTTAGGGAAATGAATGAGAGAGCTTCCAGAACACAAGCAGCCAGAGATATAGAGTACAGAATATAGAGAGTGTCAAACACAGTATAGTGCTTAGAGTAGAAATGATGGAGAACAGAGGATGGAGCTTTGGGTTGCTATACAAAGAGTAGGGAAATTATAGATTAATGTTATACAGAGTATTAGTTGAAGAGAAAAGAATGGATTAGAATTTTAAGTCCAAACTAATATAGTATGTCAGGATAGAGATTAAAGAATAGAGTTATGGGTATAAAATTTAGAGCACAACATACAGAGGAAATAAAATTAAATGTTTCCTGACCTTTTTTTTGCAGTTACTTTCAAGCAACTGGTGATATTTAGTGGATATATGAAGTCAGTTCCTCAAGTTCACAGGGGTCCTAATAGAGTCACATCATATTAACTATGAACATATTCTACTTTAACAAATATCAAGTATTCAGATTTTTGTCTTAACGTTAAACAAAATTATTTTGCCATTTAAATCTTCTGTAAATGGTTAAACTACAGTTTAAAACTAAATGGTTTTGCTTAAGAAGTGTGCATGGGCTATTTTTCTTTAAAACAAATGCCACTTGGTTTGATGTATTTTTTATTATATTTATTATATTCAAATTTAATGTCTAAAATATCCAGATACTTTTTGGAGTCCCTGTATGTACCATAAAGTGCAGATTACACGAGAGAGAGAGAGTTGAACAAAGTATACGTGAATAAATGTAAGACATCAGTGAAGTTTGATATTGCTTCTATTTTGATTTTGTCATGCGTGCGATGACGTGACTATTTTCAGATCTTTGCACAAATGAGACTTTGCATACATGATCTCAGTTATCAATATCAAGGCAAAGAAGTGTAACATCTAAAAAGCTTTCGTTTGAAATGTTCAAAACTATTAAAATTAAAAGTATTATTTGATGTCTCAGAGTGAAGTGACATGTGGCCAAGTATGGTGACCCATACTAGGAATTAGTGCTCTGCATTTATCCCATCCAAAGTGTACAACCCAGCAGTGAACACACACACACCGTGAACACACACCCGGAGCAGTGGGCAGCCATTTTTTTGCTGCGGCGCCCGGGGAGCAGTTGGGGGTTCGGTGCCTTGCTCAAGGGCACTTCAGTCGTAGTATTGAAGGTGGGAGAGAGCGCTGTACATTCACTCCCCCCACCTACAATCCCTGCCGGTATGAGACTCGAACCCACAACCTTTGGGTTACGAGTCCGACTCTCTAACCATTAGGCCACGACTTCCCCTTAACTTTCTCTTAACTTTATGCCCAATAAAACAAAAAATGTAATAGATAAATGTGACCCTGTCTGGGAAATCCAGGCTAATGTCTCAACATCTAATTATAAGACAACAAGCATCAAAGTTTGATTTCAGGCAGATAGAGGGGTAAAAAAACATAGTAATAAATAATTTATTCAAATAATATTAATAAAACTAATATTGATGATATAAATATACTAATATACTAATATTAATGAAAATAAACTATCATTATATAGGTTATTTATAGCACCATTAAGGTTCTATATAGCACTTTCAAAGTATGGTTCTTCATGGAACCCTATAAAAAGGGTTCTATTTAGCACCAAAAAAGGGTTCTGCTATTGTTACAAGCTGAAGAACGCTTTTCTGGTACTGTTTAGAACCATTTTTCTTAAGAGTGTACTAATTTCTCTACGATTTCAATCTTTGACATGGCCTGTTACATTTTCATGTATTTAAAGAATGTTCTTTACCTTATGGAGGATGATTTTTGATTATAGTAAATAAAAATTTTTAAAAAGCTGGGTTTCCACAGCCAGGGTCACAAATAAATAAATACTGTATGTTTAAAATAAATAAATGGTTTCACATTTTTTTAACTAAATTAATGAATATGAAATGAATAAATGAAACCAAATGTATTTTCTGGAAGACGAACTTAATTTAAAAATGACTGTTATTTCTACTGGGACTTCTGGGATCCCAAATATGAAGAATCAAAACCAGAATATTTTGTTTGAGTGTTTGACTAATATCGTGTGGAGGATTGTTTCTTGACATTCTGATCTAACAGCACCAACACACACATGCGGTGAATGCTGACACAGCGGTCATAGCCTATTATGGGAACGTTCGTCCTTTCTGTCAGCGAGAGTAATCACTCATTGCCCTGGTTTGTGTGTGTGTTTGCCCATGGCCTAATTATGGCAATGACCTGTCTTCTTAGACAAATACAAAGTGGCTTTAGCAGACTCGTGGTTAATGAACTCGGTGTGAGGTTAAGTTCAGGGCTTGAGTTTCAAAAACAGGTTTGATTCGGTCTCTACATGTTCCTTAAAGGAATAGTTCACCCCGAAAATGACAAGTCTGTCATTATTTACTCAACTAAAGTCGATCCAAACATGTATGACTGCGTTTCTTCCAAAGAGCGAGTTTCATTTTTATGCCCTTACAATAAAAGCTATTGACTTCAGATGATTTGGAATAAGTCATACGGACGACTTTATGATACTTTTTATGGCTTCAATCTCCATTCATAGTAATTGCATGGAGAAGAGCAACCTGAACAACAAGTATTGTGTGGTGAGCAAAAAAAATTCTGTTGTTATTACGAACAATACAATACTCGCTTTCACTTGTGTTATTCTTAAAATCCATTTTCTTGATACTCAGGCACTGATTTGTTTTTGCTTGTCAAGACGTGTGTATGTTTTGTTTTAGGTTTGCTCATGTTAGATCTACCTGCCAGTGGCCTGTGCTTGTGTGAGGGAGTGCATGTGTCCAGATTCGGAAGTGTAGACAAACTGTGCTTGCATGTGAGCCCTGTACCCTGTGTGATCAGTGTCTGTGTCCGGTCAGAAGGGAAGTTCAAAGAGAGGCGAGTGTGTGTGTGTGTACACTGTGTGTTGTTTCTTTCCTTTATACTGACAATGGGGAGGTGTGTCAGACTGTCACACCAATGAAAAATAAACTTCCTGTTCACTTACAAACACCAGGAAGTCCCCATCTGATGAAGTGTGTATGTATAAGATCAGAGTGTTGAGAAAGAGGATATGTTCCAAATGGAATACGACTATTTACCGAATACTGTGTAGAATACACAGTGTAAACTGCAAAAATTATGTCCTAATAAATTTAATCATCTTTTGACTTGTTTATGGTAAAAATATTGAAAAAAAGATAACGACACGTTTACTTGATAAGCAACACTACATACAATAAGATATTAAGAAGTCCAAGATATTAAGAGAAGTGCCATTTATACAAGTGTATTTTATACATTTATAGTTTATCTTATATAATGTTATTTCTCAAATAATAGTTTGTCATTTTTTTGGTATTTTCTTAACTAATTATACAAAAATACTTGTATAATAGTATAAAACAGTATGAAGCATCCAGTGGTTTAATGTTGAAAATAAAATAATTATTTTGCATTTTCAGTGCAATTTTGTGTTTAAAATAAACAAATAAATAAATAATAATAATAATAATTATACACACACACACAAACAATATTCACTTCTAGTGGCCCAATCAATAATGAAACCAAATAAACATTTGCATAATACTATTTAGAAATTTTATTTGTATTTATTTATTGATTTATTTTTGAGAGGGAGAGTTTTTAAGTCTCTCATGCTCACTAAGGCTGCATTTATATGATAAAAAAAAAAACAGAAATACTGTGAAATATTATCACAAATAACTGGTTTCTATTTTGAAATATTGTATAAAATGGCAACGCTGAATTTACTGCAGTCTTCAGTGTCACATGATCCTTACGAAATCATTCTAATATGCTGATCAAGAAACATTTCTTATTATCATCAGTGTTGAAAACATTTGTACTGCTTCATATTTTTGTAAACTGTGATACAAGTTCAAAAGCGTTTTTAACAGCATTCATTTGCATTCAAAATCTTTTGTAACATTATAAATGTCTTTACTGTCACTTCTGATTAATGCATCCTTTCTGAATAAAAGTATCAATTTCTTTCTTTTTTCCATACTGACCCCAAAACTTTTGAAAGAAAGTGCATACTCAAAATCTGCACATTGTGCATAGTATGCATACTTCATGCTGTTGAAGTAGTACAGTAATGCCAGCGTCTTAAAACAGTCCTTCATTAGCCTGATCACATGGCTGAGTAATTCAAAAACTCTTATGAATCTCTTATGGATTATAGACTATAATGTGTTTATAGTGGCTCAGCATCATAATTATTCTCTAAAATTACAGTTCCTACCAGCTGCTCTCATCCAGGTGGGTATTACATACTGGCAATATTATCGACATGTTTTATTGTGTTTTTCAAGCACCTCGTACATCCGTTTATGGTTTTCAAATTTAGCACTATAAATTTGCGAATGCTAATCTTTCTCTCTCTAAATGCTCACGCACCGAATCTCCATACATTGTGTTCCTGATTTGATACCTTGGCTTTTATGGCCCTCTTCCCCCTCTCTTTACTTTGTGCCATGGAAAGAGACAGAGAGAAAATGAAAACAAGCGAGAGGAAGACACGGAGACAGAGATAAAGAGAAAAGAAAGGAGAGAAGGATGAAGAGAGAGGGAGGGAAGGAGGGGTCTGAGGTGAAGTGCTGGTCACAGTATCACGGGGTGAACATCAGCACAGTGGGCCGAGGGTGAACCTCATTTTTCAGCCACTGTCTATTCTCTGTCTGTCCTCTCCCTCTCTTGCGCACACACACACACACACACACACACACACACACACACTCACATAATACTTCGTAATTAATAAACAATTCATTTACAAAAATTATTTGACCACAAAACAGCAGTATTCATCAAGCAGAATGAAGTACTGTTTAAAAATGCAATGCACAAAAGGAATTTTATTTTATATTTTGTATAAATGTGTTATTTTATACAATATGATAAAAAAAATTATTCATTATTTAAAGAATAATATCACTTTTTTGTTTTACTGTTATTTAAAATTTTTAAATGTTATTTTCAAATGTACACAATATTAGAAGTACACATGAAAATAAAAAGGGTTTAAGCGCATCATTATTATCTTTTTAATGAATCTTCATCTGTCAGTCACAGATGAATAGTGACAGTAAACCGTTCATGTCTTGTACATAATTCACACCTGTTTCATTCATCAGAAGAATGTGGGTTTAATGTTAATTAGTAGAAATGGGAATAATTTCTCTGTGCCTGAGAGTCGAACTGTTTGACAGAATACAATAAAATGTGGGTAGATGAGAAAGAAGCACTTTATTACGAAAGAGGAATATCTGACCCACCTGCTTTATACACACACACACACACACCTCATGCAAGCATTGTAAATGGACTGATTATAATGAGAGCGAGAGAGAGAAAACCGAGAGAAAGGAAAGCCGGCGTTTAGAGAATTGAGGAATTAAGCTCTTCATTCATTCATTAGCAATTGTGACTTCATTAGATTCCTAATATCACACCAGTATAATTACGCCTGAAGCGATAATAGAGATGGAGGTAAAGAGAGATACACAGAAAGAGAGAGATGATGATGATGATTGAGACACAAGAATGGAACAGACCAAATGGAAATATATCTGACAGTTAATTAAGTGTCTTTGATTATATATGTGTGCATGTACATGCATTTTAAGCAGTGTTTTATACAGGTATGTCACACATCTGTATCTGCGAATTTGTTTGCATATTTGCATTGCTTTTGGCTGCATGTATGTTTGTGCGTATAATTCTTATGGAAATGATCTCTTATCAGAATATGCCATCACAGAATGCAGCAAAAGAAACTTTACATTACAATCCTCAATTGTTACAGCACTGAATGTAAATTTAATTTTACTGCCTTTTTAAAGAATAGAAATACAAAGAAAACTACCGGCAAAGTAATTTAGGTAAATGACAAGGTACATATAAAACACATGCACACTATATGAGTCAAAATCTGGGGTAATAATGGAACAACAGTTTTAAAAGTGAATTTTCACTATTATTCACAACAGGATCCACATTTTCACAGGTTTAAAGAAAATGTTTTTTGTTACAGAAGACAATAAAAACAACTTTGTGCATCGAAACCACTCTTTTCCCGGTTAAAAAAAAAGATCGAACTTGATTTTTACAAGTCAACAAATTTGCGACAGCTGACTGTGGCATTTTGTCCGTCAAAAAATATGTGCACAATACACAGTAGTATTCATGAGAAGCCTGCAGAGGTCTAAAGGTCTGTCAGAGAGTGTAACATACCTAATACATAATGCACGTGAGTAAAAATTTGTTCTTCACTCAATGAAATTGACAGGTGATTTTTATAAAATGCAGATCACTATCTTCTCACTTGTTTAAAAGATTTAGGCAATTATCAAAGTATGATATCTAGGGCTGCAAAACGATTAATCGCGATTAATCGCATTCAAAATAAAAGTTTATGTTTATGTACTATATGTGTGTGTACTGTGTATATTTATTATGTATATATAAATACACTCAATAAGAGTTTATGTTTATGTACTATATGTGTGTGTACTGTGTATATTTATTATGTATATATAAATACACTCACATACATGTATATATTAAGGAAAAATATGTTAGATTTATATATAAAATACTTATATTTTAAATATTTATATTTACATATAAATTATATACAAGTATAAATATATACACATACAAATATTTTTAAAATATATATATACATATGCGTATGTATTTATATATACACACATAACAAATATACACAGTACACACACAAACTTATTTTGAATGTGATTAATCGTGATTAATCGTTTTGCAGCCCTAATGATAACGTTTCATTTTCCAATAAAATTGTAATACTGGGATTGTCAGTGTTTTTGCAAACTGCCTGAACATCGCCATCTCATTTTTGTTTTATGTTGTGCAACTCTATTTTTGTTCCTCGCATCTGCCCAGAAAATACAACTGAACATTTGCTGAAATGCCTCAACTGGAACATTTACAGAGATGTTTATTAATGTGCACTGTCCTTGTAAATCTAAACTTGTCTGTGTAAATGTGAACCGATTAAAGTAAAGTCTGGTGGGTGTGATGCCGGGTTTGTGAAGTTGTGGGTGGATCTAGTTTTTGTTCACATTAAGAATGAGGATTAACACACACATGCTGCTGTCAGCTGCTAACCAGATGCTCCATAATGCAACACACATGTGATAATGTAATGTGAGTGAGTGATGA
Organism: Sinocyclocheilus anshuiensis; assembly: GCF_001515605.1. Classification (NCBI taxonomy): domain Eukaryota; kingdom Metazoa; phylum Chordata; class Actinopteri; order Cypriniformes; family Cyprinidae; genus Sinocyclocheilus; species Sinocyclocheilus anshuiensis. The sequence continues at coordinate 500,069 of NW_015551076.1, read as the reverse complement.
CTCTGCGCGTGCGTGCGTGTGTGTGTGTGTGTGTGTGTGTGTGTGTTTGTAAGGGTGATAGGAACGGAGAGAGCGAAAGCTTTAGATCCTCTAGTAATTTCACACACATTTAATATAAACACCCTCACAAACGCACGCCTGCTCACATCACTAGATGTAAGGGAGTATGAAAACCTCTCTGTGAGGATAGAAACATCCATCAAAGAGAGAGGAGAAAGTGACTGATGAGGGGAAAACGAGAAGAAAGACTGAAAAATGAAAAAGAAAGACGTGCTTTCTCTCTCTGATAGCATATGGATAACATTCTCGCCAGCTGAATGTTAACTATACGAGCTGCCTCGAAATACACTCTAGCACACACACACTCTCTCAAACGTCTGACAGGGACTGAAAACACAGGTGTTTGTTATCACACACACACACAGGAATGCTTTGGACTGACACACACACACACCAAACGCTAAAGCCAGTATTCCTTGGAATATCACAGACACAAATGGAAGCAATTTTAGAAGTGAAAATTGAATGAAAAACAGTGCTTCATAAATAAATACTACTAATCAGAGACACTGCAAGTTCCACTATGATACTCCAGAACACACACATAGACACACACAGCAGGTGTGACCCGTCTCAACACCTAATGTGTGTCCTCAGCCTGTCCTGACTTTGCCCCCTAACCTTGAGGATGACTGCATGAAGAAGCATCAGTTCTGAATGCTGCTATTGTGATAATCCTATAATGAGGGGGTTACTTCCTTCTCAATTTTCCTCAGTGGAACATTATTTTAACAGTATTTTTGAAAAATGTGGGTATTTTTGTCCATGCATCATCCAATGTTGTTTGGTTCCCACTGTTCTTCAAAATATCTTTGTGTGTGTGTGTGTTGGTCATACAGGTTTGGAATGACATGAGGGTTAATAAACAATGACAGAATTGTGTTTTTGAGTGGACTGCCCCTTTAAGACATTAGTGGACAAAAGTAGTGCTAAAGTAAAGCCCTTCAAGACCGCAAACCAGAAAATGATGAGCTTGAAACTAGACCAAAACCACGCCGGAGCATGAAAAGGATCATGATAAAACAGAAGAAGACTGGAGCTTATACTTAAGGACATCATAAACATGAAAGTTAAATGTAGATATTTTATTACCAGTAAAATATAACAATGTTAACATCACATGAGTACCAGTGGTTTAAGTTTTATTTAAACATTGTCTAACAAGTCCACCATCAAACATGTTAGTAGCCTGGATTTTGTGTGTAATAACTCGAAACGTTAATTATACTAAGCGGACAGTTACACACACACACACACACACATATGTATACATACACACTAGCAGTTTTAGTTTCTAACTTAGAGTATCATTTCATTAAATAAAAAAATACCATTACCTAAAAGCCGATTAAAGGGATAGTTCATCCAAAAATTAAAAATGTATCATCATTTACTCACCCCCATGTTGTTTTGAACCTGTATGACTTTCTTTCTTTTGTGGAATGTAAAAGAACAAAATTTGAAGAATAATGGTAACCAAAATGTTTTGCTTACCATTGACTTCCATTGTATGAACAAAAAAAAATTCTAAAATACTGAGACAGAAAGAAAGTCATACAGACTTGATATGATATGAGAGTGTGTAAATTATGACAATTTTCACTTTTGGGTGAACTATCCCTTTGCATTATTTATGCAATTGTTATTGTGCTGTAAATGCATTCATGCCACCTCTGAGCTGCAATAAATTTCTTAAAGGGGTCATGAACTGAAAAAAAAAAATCCCTTGATCTTTTGATAAGAGGTCATTACATTATAAAAACATTCTGTAAGTTTCAGAACTCAAAACTTTCTTGTTAGTCTAAAAATGGCTTATACTGAAGCCAATCTGCCAAAACAACAGCTTGTGGAAAGTTCTATAATGTAATAGTGTGGCTAAGCACGCCTGCTTCTACAGTACATCACTGCCCGTTTAGCCCCGCCCACCGATTCGTGCACATAGTATGAAAATGACAAGAGCGGCAAACACAGGTCTATGCAGAAACCAAACAATAAACTTCTTTTGATGTACTTTATTTTTAATGACATCATCAGTAAGAACTCGGTTCTTTGTTCACTTTATTTTACCGTGGATTCGTTTACAAACAAGGCACTAAACGATACAGAATTTTCAGAAAGATTGAAACAAAGACGATGCTGCGCCGTCTATATCAGATCCAACATGTCGCAGCAACACACAAGTGTAACTTTTTATTATGTGGTCACTGTTGCTTTGTCTGTTATTACAGATTATCTGATATGTACTGAGTATTTCATCATAGCACCTATAATAACAGCAGCTTCCATCTGTGAATAACGTAGGCTGTAAAACATACAAAACTGTTAGTCAATCATATCAGTAGGTGTTTACTTTCAGGTTTACAATCTACCACGGATATTCAAACAGAGCGTTCTGATGAGGGGGGTCAAAAACAGGACAGAAAATATCCTATTACTTCTAAATTATGATGTTTTTTGGTGCAAAAACCTTGATAACATTATAAGTGGACCTCAGAAGACAGTACAAAAAAAAACAAAAACAAAGGCAGCTCATGACCCCTTTAAAATTTATAATTTATATCATATTATATTTATATATATATATATATATACACACACACACACACACACATTTTAATGATGCAGTAGAATGTAAATGTGTCAAATAGCTTCCACAAGGAAGTACTAAATAAACTAAATGCTATTTTTACGATGCTCTTATGTTGTAAAAATGACAAACATCTGACAGTTCCCGCAAGGGGAATGTAAACTTATAAGCAGAAATGTATGTCTGAACGTGCCCAGACTGACCTACTAACTCACTTTTTAGTAATTGCTATAAGTTTAAAATAACTCGAGGGCATGTTTAGTCTCCCATAATGCAGTTCACCCAGTAGCCAAATGCAGCTAGAAAGAGAGAGCGAGAGCGAGACAGTACGGCTGAGTTATGGCCGATCTTCGGTGTTTCCCCTGACACATCTGCGTTGTATAAACACTAGCGGTGGACCAGTGACCCCCTACCACAGATGCCTGTATCCGTTCCTCCAGAAAACGCTCATTCAGATTAGGAAGCTCTCACACCACTTTATTTTTCATTTATTTTCATTTACAGGTGGCCTGTGTGTGTGTGTGTTAGCGAAGCTCTTCATCTCTGTGTGGGTCGCTGTGCTTGTTTAGTTCATGCTCAGACTCTCATGTATATGGTAAGTGCTAGCCAGAATACATTGTGTGTGTGTGTGTGTGTGTGTCATAGATATTGGGCTCATTCTTTCCATGTGTGCAGTGTGGTGTCTGCGACCGCAACGCAGCCTCAGTTAAATTCCTGCTTTTAGCCACACGCCATCAATACATCCAGCACAAATAGCGGACTGAAAGCTCCCTCTGCACATCTCGCAACCGCTGCCACCAGTCCCCCTTAAGTCATCAAGGGCCCACATTAACCTTGAGCTGCAATTGCTTCAGGCTACTCCGTCAAGAACACTGGAATGTATTCAGCCTTAAACTACTCTTGAACATCTGTAAATTCGACCGGGTTAGAAACTCTGATTGGATGAGCTATTTCTCATCCTCTAAGCAACATGAGAGATGCTGAAAGGCAGGTTGATGTTGGTGTAACATGGACAAAAGATATTCAGTATTTATTGAGATGAAAGATTCAATATTTCTGTTAAATCACACAAATTTTTTAACTAAATACTGAGGGTAGTTTTACTGTAAATGTTTTTTGCTTTATATGAAGTCAAAGTATGAAATTAGCTGCAGTTATTAGAAATGTAAAGTCACATTTGAAATGTAAAATCAAAACTATGAGAAATAGTCACAATTGCAAAATATAAGGTCACAATTTTTAAGAAATAGTCATATTTGTGAGACTGTGAAATCGTCACAATTACGAAAAATAACATCAATTGCGAACAATTCTGCAAAATAGCTGTAATCGTAACATGGAGTCACGATAACAATAAATGGTTGCGATTATGAGAAATAAATTGGAGGTGTGAGATTTAAGTCACTGTGAAACTTAAAATTATGCGAAATCACAAATCACAGAGAAAGTTGCAATTTTGAGAAATAAAGTTGCAATTGTGAGACTGTGAGATGTTAACAATTGAGAGAAATAAAAGAGCAGTCCTGCAAAATTGTCGTAAATGTAACAATCATAATTTCAACAGTCAGTTATGAGAAATAAAATTGCAAGTGATATATAAAGTCATTTTTAATTTTTTTATTTATACAGTTATGAGAAAAAGTCGGAAATAAGAGAAAGTCGCAATTTTAAGATATCAAGTCATAATTATGAGAAATACGGTTGTAACTGTGAGAAAATCTCAACATAAGAGTTACAATACATTGAAATCAAAATTACAAAGAAAAAGTAACAACTGTGAGAAATAAAAGCAATTATGTGAAATGGCAGTCATTGAAAAACGCAAGCGTAAGATAAAATTACACTAAGCTGCAAATAAAATAAAGTCTTAATTCTGAGATATCAAGCCACAATTGAAAGATTTCACAATTTCAGCGAAAATTTAGCTGTGTGGGATATGAAGTCAAATGTTGTGATAGAAATATTATGAGATAAGGTCATAAATAAGAATCAAAATTGAGTTAAATTTGATATTAAGAGAAAATGGTTATGAGATAGTGACACTGTGTGATAGTCACAATTAAGAAACTAACAATTTTAACATATAAAATCACAATTACAAGAAAGTAAATGACAAGAAATAAAACTATGCGTGAGATCAAATCATGAGACATAAACGCACTATAATGAGAAAAGTCGCAAATAAGTGAAAATCACAATTTTGAGATTTGAAGTTGACTCAGCTTTGAGATATATAATACAACTGAGAGAAATAAAGTCAAAATTACCATTTTATTCCATATAAATCTGCATCAGGAGTCAACGCAAACTTCCAGTGCAAAAGAAAACAGTCATTTGACAAGCTTTCACAAGTCCATTCTTCAAGTATTTTTGATTGTTGAACGTCTTGAAACTCGGCCAACAACTCTAATCTATCCCCTTTATTTAGCAAGACACTATGAAGACACAAAGAACCGTGTGTTTGTTTACGGCTGTGTGTGTCAAAACTCCTGTAACATTCCAAGCGAGGCCACGGCTGGGTTATGGAGGGGTCAGAGGTTCTCTGTGAGTGTGTGTGTGTGTGTGTGTGTGTGTTCAGCAGAAGAATGTCAGAGGCCCACTGCCCATCAGTCTGCTAGGGAAGGAGGGGAGCGGAGGTGAAGGATGGGAGTATGGGGTGAAGGGGAGGTGAGGGGGCACTCGGAGAAGGTCAAACGGTGGTCAAATACAAAACACACACACAGTCGAACCAGTCGGCCCAGCTCGCCCTACATTCCTACTCACCAGAAGACCATTTCCTTTCCACAGACCCTCTCCTCTCAGAAAGCACACACACATTCAGAGCTATTTTTGGTGTTCATACAGGAAGAAAACCAGAATGCATGGGTATGTGGGTGGCAACTCCCACGGTGCCCCGTGCACCCCTCCGCCTCGCCCTGCACAATGCCTGCGCCTAAGTCCTGATGAATGAGCAGTCACAACACGAGACGCGCATCCCAAACTGGGATCAATGCACAAAGCGTTGTCTTCTCCTCCAGACTGGCACCTACCAGAAGACCCCCACTGTCCTTAACACCCCCCAGCCCTGATGGCTAAAAAATGAGACCGACCTTTGACCTGAAGTCGTTCTCTCTCTCCATGGGCGCAGATGACAGCCCACAAATCAGGCGTGCCGTGCCAAGCTTGTGTAGGAGATTCCACTTTAGCAGAGCCTTTGGTATCTACACTGTGTTAATCTGGATTAAGTGTACCTGAATAATGTGTTCACACTTAATACCTGTGCACGCACACATTTGTCAACAGTTATAGCTGAGAAGGGAACATTTCTGAAAATTATTTTAGTACACTACACTGTAAAAATGATTGAAATTTTAATAGATTGTAAAAATGTTACAGTACAAACCTGTTAATTGGTAAGCATCCTTACTACCCTGCAAAATAATAATAATAATAATAATAATAGTTTTTGAAGGTTTTAAGAAAAACATTTTTGAGTATGTTTTACAAGCAAATGCAATTCGTTTTACTTCAAAATTTCACATTTTACTGTTACTTACAAATTATTTGTTAAATTAACTAGCAATTTCTGAGTGAATTGCTACACCAATCACACCACTGTGTCTCTACACAATTTATTCCAGCGTCTGGAAAACTCATGTATTTTGCAGTACAATACTCTTAAATTTACAGTTTCTGGAAGTGTAAAAGAACAGGCTGTCATATAATTTACAGTGGAAAATCATAAACTGGCATTGCCAGAATTCCCTGTGTGACATTTCAAATTTAATGTTTTTTTTTTTTTCACTGAAATAACATATTACATCTTAAATCTTTGTGATAAATATATAACATACAAACATATTTACACCTTACGTTGTTAATTATTGCATTATTTTTAGCATGATGGTGTTTTGTATTTTTGGTGGTTGTCAGTATATTATAAAAGGTAAAGACAGATTTTAGTATTTCACTAGGTTGGTATGTTAACATTAAATCAGTTAATTAATTTATGTAAAATTTGTACAAACTTAAAATGTTGCTATCATTTTTTTTTACAGAAAAGTTCTGGTAACCACAGCTGCTATTTTATTTTTTTTTTACCATGAATTCCTCTTTTTTGTTTGTTTTTACAATGTACCACACACACAAAAAAAAGTAATAAAAACTTGAAATTAAAGATTGTAACTCAGTTTGTCCCATAACAACTTGCTGAGTTTATATTTCTCCCAGCGCTGGATGTCATATTGCGTTTTGTGCATGTGAGCGTGTGTGTTTTAGACAGTAAAAACAAAGGTATTTTATTGTTCTAGTCTATAAGGAGCAATAGCTTTGTCATTACTAATGTTCGGTGCATGCCGACGATGACACCAAATGTCTTTGGAGAAACGGAGGGAAATTTCCACTCCACGTTCACTAATTGTTGTTTACCTCTGGCTTTCTCCTGCTCTAATACATATCTGTCAGGTGGCATGTGTACAAACGTTATAGGACGCTCTCGTCACCAGCCTACGTGTGCCGTGTGGACGATTACATAAAGTGCACCCACACACTCCTCTGCAGGTGGTCTGTTATGCCAGTACACAAACCTGTTGTGTTCCCACTCTGTTATGGCAACACGGCTAGAAAACAAAAGGATTTTCTTCACAGAAACTCTCTCCGTCGTCTCAGAGATGCACACCTTTATATACTTGCGAGCGGCACACACACGCCCTCCCAAGCAGACACACAGGAGCCAGTCGCACCGTGTATGAAGAAACCCGTTCCACGCCATATAACCTAGACCTGAATCCTCAAACACACACAACAGCAAAGAAGTCTAAATCCTCTTGTGTGCACAGCGTACATGCACAAACCAAGACGCCGCATGTTGTTGCATTTTGGGTAAAACATCTATTGTACTGACACTCAATCCCATAATGCCTTTTTTCTGGCGCATTGCCTCATTTTAAGGAGCTAATTTTGAGAGCAATGCTGAAAGTGGACAGCAGACAGTGTAAACACAATGACTGCACTAATTTGCACCCACCCCCCCTCCCCCCAAAAAAATCCCCATCATCATCATCATCATCATCAGTGTGAGACAGATAGGGAAGACTAAACCCCGGTGCTAATAGATTTAAACAGCACAGCACGGAGAAAGTTTGAGGTGCCTTATTCTCAGAGAATGAGCCCCCTGCTGTTCAACCAGGAGCCGAATTACAGGTTGGTGTAAATTTAACTTGGACTAATTAGTTGGCGCTGTTGTCGTGTTTACATTTTACATATGAGTGAGAAAGGAAGTTAACAGAGCAGAAGAGTTTTTGCGCCGGAAACAAACATGTAAATAATGAACCCATTGGCCTACTTCTACTTAGACGTTGCATATGTTACTACACATTCCTTAAGTAAGCTGAGGTCCTCCGATATCAACACTGCCAGGCTCCGGTCTCAACTGCGCCACCTGCTGTTCATTTCGTTTACATCAAAACCTTCCAGAGAACGCTGCTTCGTGAACAGACAACCTCTTAGCTAACAAATCAACCACAGATCGATGACATTAATTATTTCCTATCTCCAGAAGAACGAAGACGACATTTTAAAATTGGACTTTTTATAATCCGCAACGTTGTTTGAGTCAAAGTTGATGCTCCGCCATGAACGCACTCCAAAACATATTTTACCCTTCGGCTTCATTAGGGACTCATAAATATTTCAGCCCTCAGAAATCTGGAATGTCAATTCATCAGGAGTGACAGGCCTCTCTTAGCTCTTCTTTTTTGATATTCCCTACTTATCACCCAGACACGATGTTGATTTATTGTTTCCGACAAAATGTCACGCGTCCGGATCTTTTTGGGCTGCTGATCGACGACGTTATAAATAAGTCTTCCTAAATTACAGTAGGCCTCGTATACTGTCTGTGTTTGATCACTCAGTTCCTCGAGATATCTTCTCACCTTCACTATAAATTACAGTCAGCGACGACGACAAAACTTTTCCTCTCAAGTCGTTGTAACTTCTTGTTCATTTATGTGCGGTTTACTGTAAGAACAGGCACTGAAGCCAAGGAAACTTTTTGATGTTTTATTTTAAATGACTACTGAGCTCCAACTCTTGCAGATTTATAGATAACGAGCTTGACGTAATGGATGTTCCTAGATAGCTTAAACATTTAATCTGCGTCGTTTATTTTAGGCCTATGTGGATAACATAGGCTATACTTTTAATGTAAATAACTGTGTGTCTATATCTTTTTTTTTTTTTTTTAAATGGTTTGATAATTATTTTGGTGACTTTACTAGCGTAGGCTATTTTAAATTTGTTTGTAATCCGCTCAAATAGTGAAAAATAGGGGAAAAAATAATAATAAAGAACCTACATAAAATCGTTCATCAGTTAAACAGCACAAAATCAGTATGAAAGCCAGATAAATGTAAAAACTTGTACGTTCATGAAAGAAAGAAAAAACATTTTGATACGTCTGTGTGAGTGACATCAATCTGCAAAGTGCAGAATTACGTTATAATTTTACACTCTTTCATGAAGACAGATTGACACCGCAGAGATAGATTTTAGGCCTAACGTGAAGCCCAAACTTTCTTTAGGTAATAGCTTCTCCATCACTGCTACGTGTCGATTAGTGTTATCATACAGGAGAGATATCATTTTAAGTATTTACCCTCACTATTTGAAAGTGAATAATCAAGCATAACAGAAGCGCAAAAACGATATAAAAACCGATCAGTCTACTTTATAGTGGGAATTATCTTTAAACGTGTGTCTCATAAAACTAAAAGACTGGCTAATTATTGCCCAAACGGCGATAGAGAGTGCATAACGTTCAATTATTGTCAGACAAAGCACTTACAGCACGGGATTTTTTGTTGAAATGAGGCTAGAATTCACACTTGTCATTCTCCTAACTGCCGAACATGTTCATTTAAATTCACTCGCAAATATAAATACCATTACTGCTTGTTTTACGTTGTTCCAAAGTCACACAGGACGATAAAAACAATTTTCCGAAATGATCCTGAATTTTATTTACATATCTAAATGAGAATTGATTCGAGGTCAGTATCTTCCGTTCAAATCAATCATCTGCTAAATTTGCTAATCAGCAAAATGCTTTTCATTATTCATAATGTTTTATTTTCTCAAAACAAGTAAATGTTTGTATATTGGATCAATCAAGTAAGCAGTAATTTACAGTAAAAAATACATATATTTCTAGCAAAATATTTATGTTTGTTTTTAATTTGTCATTAAAAACAATATGATTTTCGTTGGGCTTAAAATAAAATATAGGTGTAGCCGAACAGTTAACAGACCGTAAAAAAAAGTGAAAACGCATAACGTTCCTGGAAAAACTTTTTTTTCTTTTTTATATATTTGAAAAACGTTTCCCCATCAAATTAGTCACTGCAGCGTAACCGTGCAAGAAGCTATTTTGTCGTCATGTGACAAGAAACCAATAAAACAGAGAAGACGCCTTCAGACCCTCGTGACTTTAAGAAAATATTTTGACCTAAACTGGACAAGTGGCATAAGAAAAATAGTTTAGTAACTTTTACACGTTTACAACACTTCACATTTTTAAGAGTTTTTTTTTTTGCTTTTTTGCTTTTTTAAAGCAAATGGTCAAACGTTTTTTCAAAAAGTGTTCAACATGAATACAAAAAACTAATTTTCTAAAAAGCTAACCCTTATACGTTAGGAATAATACTAAAACGGCATCAATGGAAATCAAGAACAGTAGCTAAGAAATAAATCTTGTGCATAATTAATATAGCCTAACTATATGTAGCCTATCAATCTTTTTTTTTTTTTTTTTGTCTTACTATTTTCTCTTTTAACGGAGAAAAAGAAAAGAACAAGAAAAAGAAACGAAGTAGGCTAGTACAATATCAGTAAATGACCTAAACCTGCTGATTTGACAATGTCCAACATAAACAGAGATAGGGAAGCGAAGGCCAGAGAGCTGAAGTGAAGTCGTGATTTCCGCGAGGAGGGGGTCTCGCGAGGGGCGCTGAGAGACCGCGGATGAGGGGAATTGATGTCAAGGACTTTTTTCCTCCTTACCGAGAAAGTGCCGTCGAGCGACTGCTGGAAAAAAATTTTCTGCACGCCTCGAGTCTGCGGCGCTCGCCTTCCCAGCCTTCTGAGAGCGAGTAGAAGAGAAGAGAAGAGAAGAGAAGAGAAGAGAAGAGAAGAGAAGAGAAGAGAAGAGAAGAGAAGAGATCGCCTCGCACGCGTTTCACCGAAGGAGCAAAGTGCTTCTGTTGTTTGGTAAGTGTGGTCCGTCATCCGTATAGCTCGCCTTAAACGGACATCAACAACTTGAACTGACTCAGCTAAACTTTATAATTGGTGAGGTCTGTTTATTTAATATGACGATATAATCCTGTTGGTGAGGGAGATAATTTATGAATAGCAATAGTGTAGTTTGTTTCTTGACACAGGAAATCTTTGCTGATCCTCTCTCATTTAAGGTTTGGGGTTTATGGCCTGCTGATTAGTGAAGCCTATATGTGTCTCCAAATTCATAATTAATATTGCTACATATCTACACACTGCATTATAAATTAAGACAGGCCACTTTTTATATAAGTATTTATTTTATATGTATTCAGATTTCATTCTTTAACCTTCAGTGCTCATGTAAGAGTTAATATGAGCTCACATAAGTCAGAAAAGTTTTCCTTATTTGTAGAAACATTTTAAAATATATAGGTATATATAGCCTATTTTCATTTTATGGAATTTCTGCATTTTTCTGTTTTGGCCTGTTCATTTCTGTTAATTTAGATAATGGTTTCATAATGATTTTAATACATGAAAATAATATATTAAAATAAAATAAAATAAAATCACGATACTTAAAGTGGAAATTAAAATTGCTTCCCCAAAAAGTATTTGTATTAAATGTGTGTCACTATAGTAATTTACTTTGTTTTACACTCAACTTGTAATTTTTTCATAACTTTTTATACAAAGTTTAAAGAAGACAAGGTAGTCAAAGACGCCGACCATCTTTCTAAAACACATCTCTCTTTCATGTTTATATATAAACATCTCTGTAAGTCACCGTGTATGGCGCTTGTTCTTTCACAAAGTTCAATAATGCAGAAGTCAAACAGTCTTGTGATTTATAATGTTGACAATGAAAAAGAAAGCTGAATTTCAGGGGTGTATCCTCCGACTCCAGGCAGGTATGGGCAAGTGATAGATCTTTTTCCTCCAACTTAACTTAACTGGTATTAGCAACATCAATGAACGGTAAAATATTCTGCAGGCAAAGACTACAATCCCTCTGTATAAACCAAATGTTACTGAAAAGCCTTCTAAAAGCTAATAAATACTCCTGTTCCACAAAGAACCGAGTCGTCTTTGAGATCTGAGATTACTTTTGGCTTATATCAGAGGTACAACTTTCTGGAGCCAGCTGAGAACCGAACTGAATCAAAGATATACGGCCTGCACCCTTTTGTGAAGCGTTTGGATAGCGTCAGCCCGTGTGACTCGGAGTACAGAGCGTGGACATTCACTGCACATTGTGAATGCTGGCTTCTCTGAATGGCATTAGAGCTGATAAGAGCTCGGCTCAGTGACTGACAGTATTTTACTGGGTTAGCTTGATGCATGGTACCATGGAGAGCAACAATCCTCAACTGAGATCACATTTAAGGTATGGATGGCCCATTAGGCTGGATTCTTCACACATATTCCAGACCTCAGGAACAGACAGTTTTGTGAATGTGTATCATGCACAAGAGAGTGTTCACGGGACCATATACAGTATATCCAAGTGTTTCAGCTTTTTGTACTTAATGGGTTGTGTTAACACACAAATAAATTAATATTAGAGTTTTTTTATAACTACATACACACATTTATATGATATATATATGATACATAGTATCATAATAAATGTCTATAATAATATGATGAATAATATATTTGAGATCTGTTTTTTACAATCATATATTATTTATACATTTATAAAACAATGCATATAGAAATATATAAATACCTATATCTATCATATTTACTTATGTTAATGCATTTATCATAGTTATATGATATATCAGACAATATAAATATCTGAAATGTAAAAATAATATACACACGTGGTCAGAATTGTTGGTAACCTTGGTAAATATGATCAAAGAAGGCTTTGAAAATAAATCTGCATTGTTAATTCTTTTGATCTTTTTTTTTTTTTTTAAATCACAAAAATCTAACCTTTCAATGGAGAATAAGAATTTAAAATGGGGGGAAATATCATTATGAAATAAATGTTTTTTTTCCTCAAATACATGTTGGACACAATTACTGGTACCCCTAGAAATTCTTATGAGTAAAATATATCTGACATATATATATATTCCCATTCATATTCACAATTTTGAGCACACCAGCGTGATTATGAACATGAAATTATCCAGCCATGGCTTCCTGTTTCACAGAAATATAAATAGGAGGGAAAACAAAGGCCAAATTCCAAATTAATCATCCATCACAATGAGAAAAACCAAAGAATATATTTCTGATGTGCAGCAAAAGATAACTGAGCTTCACAAATTAGTGAAGTGGCTTTAAGAAAAGAGCTAGATCCCCATTTCCACCTTCAGGGCAATAATTAAGAATTTCCAATCAACAGAAAATGTTATGAATCTGCCTGGAAGAGTACGTGTGTCTATATCGTCCTAATGCACGGTGAGGAGGAGCGTTTGAGAGGCTAAAGACTCTCCAAGGACCACAGCTGGAGAATTGCAGAAAATAGTTGAGTCTCAGGGTCAGAAAACCTTTTAAAAAATGATCAAACAGCACCTACATGTTGTTTGGGAGGGCTTCAAGAAAAAAAAATCAAGAAAAGAAAATGCTTCCGCCAAAAAACAATCCCCAATCTCCAATGAAAGGTTAGATTTATGTGAATTTTTTAAATAATAGATCAAAAGGATTAACAATGCAGAATTATTTTCTATAATTAGCATAATAAATAGTATGATATATATATACAGTATATTTCATATTATTTATGATAGTGTATTTACCATATACACTTTAGTTCTGAAAATGTGGCACATTTGCATTTATACATGTTTTTCCAGCTAGTTGTTTTGACTGCAATTATTTGTTTCTAAACTGTATGGTAATGTTGGTTTCAGTTTCAACATTTGATATCCACATTGCTAATTCAATTTACATGAAGTTCAACTCAGACTTCAAAAGGACATCAGCCACACCCCTCAGCCAAAAACAAACTTCCACCTGCACTCAGACAATAACTTCAACAAGCTCACCTTCTGTCACCACTCTCAACAAATAAAAACCAGAAAAGAGGCAAACAAAGAGAGGCTCAGTGGTCATATTAAATGGGATGATTCAGTTAGCCCCCCGCCATCTCCCCTTGAAATGATGCGATTCCACCTGAGAGTGTGGTGATTTGGGTCTAATTACCCACCTACGATGGGAGGGGAGGGGGGGTGGGTCAACATCTGTGCTAGTCTAGGCTGAGCTACAGCCACAGACATCTTGGCGCTTTATGGTTCCGCTCACGTCTGTTTACGAGTATTTTTCATGAGTCTTTCACCCCAGCTGTGAACTTCCCATCTCACTTCGTCAAAGCTGATTTTCCTCTCTCGCGCGTCGTATTTTTCACCTTGCTCTTCATCGAGCTGCTCGAGAGGAAGGAGGAAGTCTCATATGTGCATTAGCTGTGATGAAGCCATTAGCAGAAGCTCACACTGTTTCCACGCAGACACAAAGTCATCACGGATACCCGAGATAAATCGCACAAACCCATTCATTGTTTTCTACAGCCGATTTTTTTCCATAATAATCTCATTAACACATTGAACATACAATTTGGCCCAATAAACGTTCCCTTATTTGTGGATTTCAACTGTTGTGGCCACAATTTTGCTACGCGTAAACACATTACAGCACTTCCATTTCTCTCTCTCACGCTTTTCTCGGATGTGAGAGACACCTATTAGATAAAAAGCTTCGTTTCCAAATTTTTCCTGAGAAGAAGAATCACAGCGATGCATACATAACAATTCCCAATATTTAATATTGCACAGACATTGACGTGTACAATTGACAAGGGTTCACTAACTTTATCTCATCGCCCTTTGTTATACGAAGTTAGAGAGTGGTTAACGCAGTGGCTTAGCCAAACAGTGTCAGACTCAAAATGACATGCTATTATGAAGCTTCGAGAGCTGGCCTCACATTTGGGTGTTTCATCTTTATGACCATCTAGGGAGTAAGTGCGAGAGAAAGACAGACGGATTAAGCAGTGCACTTTCCTTGCGGGTTCTGGGTGTGTTCTTAAAATGGACGGAAAGCATGTGTCGGTGTAAATGAGAGAGAGAGTGAGTCAGTCAGACAGAGGAGAAGAAACAGCACAGCATGATGAAATGTTTGTGTCTTGGCTTGCTAATTACACTTCGGCGAGAAAAACTTTCCGCTCTCGTCCTTTCAGCGCCGGGCTCTGCCCAAAACCATTCCCGGCCAAATGAGTTTCCACACACTTGGTAATTTAAGGCTGATTTCAACATTTTTTTTTTGTTGAAACTATGGAAAACCATGCTCTCTTTTCACACACTGCTAATTTCTCCGTGCCATACTTTCCACAAAGGCCCTTTCAAAATCCAAAGAGGAATAAATCGTCTCCACACGTATAAATTACAATGCATGCAGAGTGTTCCCAGAGTGTAAATACGTCCCCACATCTTTAAACTCCTGAACCGAAATGAGGGATTTGGGCGTAAACTGTTAAAAATAAATGTAAAGAAAAGATTTAGTGTGATTCGACATGCTGTAATGTTCCATTTTAGAATGGCCTGTTCTGAAACAAGACAATGATAATGAAGATAACCCTCTTTAGCTATAAAAACATCAACACTGCCTGTTTGAGGACAGAAGATCTCAAGAGCACCGCTGGAATTGTAATGCACTATTATCACCGTTTGCACAGTCTGTAAAAACTATTTATCTCTAGTTTCAACCACCCATAAACACAAGAGCGTGCCAAGGTGAAAAGGATGAACTATGACAATGGTTTACTTGATGATATGTTGTCTGTTCATCTTCCACAATGCCTTTACATCATTCAATTATACCATTAAATCGTCTTCAAATATTGGTTGATTAAAGTTGAACGTAACCTTATGTATGTATTTTTTTAAACACTCAAATCAGCTTTACAGAAAATAATAATGTTGCATTATATGTCATGCATTATAGTCGCATTTAGCAGATTAGAGCTGGGCAATAATATAGTCACATTTTGCGACAAAATAAAATCAGGCAGTTGAGATTTGATATATATATGTACTGTATATATATATATATATATATACACAGTATATATTACTTATCTCCCTATACTTTATGTATGTGGATAAAGTTAGGCATACTTGTACATCCAACTTTATATAAAGAGCTGGGCAATAATATAGTTATAATTTGTGATGAAATAAAAAAAAAAATCAAGCAGTTAAGATTTGGTTTATACAGTATTATGTATCCTTTACGCATGTAAACTGTATGAATACAGATAAATTCAGACAATTATATATCTAAATGGACGATAATATAGTTACACTGTGCGACAAACTAAAAAGTCTGTTTAGATTGGCTATATAGCTTATATTGCTGTACATGAGTGTACTTTATGTATGCAGATAAAGTTGGATATAATATATAACCAACTTTATATACAGAGCGTTGCAGTAATACAGTTTATATTTTGTGACAATATAATCAAGCAGTTGAGATTTGCTATATATATATATATATATAATATATAAGGTTGGACTTAAATATACAACTT
The DNA here is from genome assembly GCF_001515605.1 of Sinocyclocheilus anshuiensis. Classification (NCBI taxonomy): domain Eukaryota; kingdom Metazoa; phylum Chordata; class Actinopteri; order Cypriniformes; family Cyprinidae; genus Sinocyclocheilus; species Sinocyclocheilus anshuiensis. The sequence goes on along the minus strand of NW_015551076.1, from coordinate 483,618 downwards.
TATATAAAAAGCCAGGCGATAATATAGTTATATTTTGTGATGAAATAATGTCAAGCAATTGAGATTTGCTATATAATATATATTGCTTTGCAAAAGTTTACAGTATGTATGCAGATAAATATACTGTATATACAACTTTCTATAGAGATATGCAATAATACAGTTCACATTTTTCAATATATAAACAATCACAGCCAAGACTTGCTATATAGTATATACTGCTTTATGTGATTATACTGTATGTACACAGGTAAAGTAGAGTGTACTATATTTGCCGGGGCGAAATTACTGTAGTATATATTTTTTGATGATATAACAATCAATTAGTGGAGATTTGCTATATAGCGCTTAAAGTGAGTGCACTGTATGTATATGAAAATCACAGAACAGTGTGGTCCAAATATATGCACTCACTCACGTATTCATTTCCGGATTATTTATGATCAGACATGAATCTGTGGCTTTCTAAAGAATGAATACATACCAAATCGCCTTGTGACAATGTTTGTACAAAGAAAAAAAATCTTAAATGGATATACAATGTCTTATTTAAAATCTAAAAATGCCAACAAAGTGTTTGTCAGGAGGGTAAACTAATTATAAATGGGATGTGAAAGAGCAATCCCAACAAGGATATGTCTACAAGTTTGCATGTGTGTGTGACAGAAAAAAAAACACACACAAGAGAAAGGAAGACAAAGAAAGGAAGAGGAATTTACGATCACGTATTGAAGGAGAGATGGGGGAAGGAGAGTTTGCATTTCGTTGCTGTGCTGTTGTCTTTTCCTTTCAGCCATTTTGAATCCGTCTGCTAGTGGCTGTTTTCCCAGAGTTCAGGAGAGGTGTGAGTTTCTGTATGTATGTGTGTGTGTGTGTGTGTGTGTGTGTGTGTGTGTGTGTGTGTGTGTGTGTGTGTGTGAGTGAGAGAGAGAGCAGCAGTTCTCGGTGGGGAGCCAATTAGAGGATCTGGAAAGACGTGTGACATTGTCCAGCAAAAGGAAGTACAGCTGCCTGACTTCTGACCTCAAACTGGGTCACTTTGCACCGAAAGCATTCCCTGTGGACAACGTCACCTTCACAGCCACACTTATTAAAATATAAGCTATTATTAAAAGCATAACATTTTATTGCTACAAATTTGTACTTATTAAATAGTGTGTTGTTCCTGTTACACTGTGTAAATTCAGTCATTTAGGATAAATCTGATTCCATTATGGATGATCTTACACCATTTCTACACTGCAAGCAGCGTTTGGGTTAGGGTTAGGGAAAATACAATAAAATATTGTTTAGTGGCTATATAGATTGGCTGTATAATAAAAATTAAAATTTTAGGATAGCAAAAATTTTACATTGGATTTACAACTGCTACTTAAAAAAACTACTTAAAAAGATAAAAGAATAGGGATGCATGATATATCAATAATATATTGGATATCGGACGATATTAAACATTATTTAATTCATTAATATCGGCCAATATTCAGCATTTAATTGTGCATGCTTATTTTCTCTATATTTACATTATTTTTGGAATTATCTAACACACTTAAATTTAATACTTAAAATACATGTTTATAAACTAGTAAAGGAATTAGTTCCTAGTACTAGGAATTTAACAACTAATATTTTAATAATACCATTAAATGTAACTTTAGATAAACAGAATCAACAATCGTAAAAGATATGGATATGGGCCTGTATTTCTACTCAGATTTGTATAAAATTTGAAAAGACTACTAAAAATCCATTTTTTAAAAATACCTTAATGGTATGGAATGATGCTCAGTGTACACTGGGAGAGGTCCCAAATCTTTCCTACTTTTCCCCTATTTGGGGAAACAGGGACTTCAGACCAGCGAAAAATAACTTTGGCTTTAAACAGTGGGCTTTAAAAGGTATTCATAAGATTGGGGACTTATTCGAGGGAGATACACTGATGTCCTTTAAAGACCTTAACGAAAAATTTGGAATCCCAACGACACACTTTTTTTAAATACTTACAAATTCGCAGCTATATCAATGTTAAGCAAAACTGTTCACTATCTAGACCTCTACAAACAGAACTAGAAAAGCTTATGTTTCGTGAGGATCTTAGTACAAATCAAATTTCATTGTGTTATTGCAAATTTGTTAACAGCTCTAAAGAATCATCGTAATCCAAGAGAGTTGCTTGGGGTATAGATTTACAATATGACCTTTCAGATTTAGAATGGAGCCAGATATGTGTTAAAGCCCAGAATTTGTCAATTAATACTAGATTTAAACTGATTCAATACAACTGGGTAATGAGTACTTATGTCAAACCTGAAAAATTAAATAAGTTTAACCCAAACATCATACGTTTTAAATGCCAAAAACATAAGAGAACATTCTTTCACTGTATCTGGGACTGTGAGGTGATCAAGACGTTCTGGCAAAAAGTGATAACACTAATTTCCTCAATTATTTCAAAACCAATTGCAGTTACCCCTGAAATGTGTGCTTTGGGTGAATTTCCTGTAAGTTGATCATTACCAGGTTATCACACTAAAATGATAGACATTTGTTTAGTTATTGCATGACATTTGATAGCGTTCTACTGGAAGAGCATAGAAGGTCCATCCATTGACCATTGGTTGAAAGATTTGGCACATTATATTGTATTGGAAAGAATAACCTACAGTATAAAGGGCAAACTAAAGGACTACCATAAAATTTGGGATTTGTTTATACAGTTTCAGGAAAATAACCAAATATTGACACAGGCAACAAATACCTCTCAATCTACTGATTAATGTATATGTACTTTTGTATGTGAAAATATGTCTGTCTTAGCCGTTGCATAACAACTTTGCCTGTATAATTGAATTTTTGGATGCTTTGGAGGGTTGGGGGGTAGGGAGTTAAGATATATATATATAAATGTATATAAATTATCTTCCATGTCTTTATTACAATAAAAATATATATAAAAAATGTGACTTTAGAACATTTCAAAATGAATATCCTTTTTTTCATCTTATACATTATAATGTTTGATGCTAGAATTCACTCGGCATTTAAAATTCAGTTTTTAGCAGTTTATATGTTTCTGTATTTAGACAAAACATCACACATAGAATATTAATATCGGCAGTATATCATTTATCAAACATTTTTTCTCAATATATAATGATCATGTCACATCCTAATCATTAAAATGCCTTTACAGTACACAACGCCACATGGTAAAAACATAAATAAAGAAACCTGGCCTCTCAAAGATCAGTGCTACGTGGGCCGACTCTTGTGCCAGGTGAGCGATGTCTGTTCAGCAGCTGATCTCAGAGAGACTGCCTCTGCTCTTTGAGCCACTATTGATGTATTTTTTACAATCGTTTCAAATGAAGAGGCACACAGACGTCTGAGAATAATTGCTGCAATAAATAACATGGAGTAATTTGGATAGAAATGCTCCGTTTCAGTCCTTATCCTCTTTTCATGCGTTCCTGATTCTCTCTCCCAACCACACATGGCGCGAGTGTGTGTGCGAGTCGGAGTGATTTAGTGTGTCTGTGTGTGCTTTTTTAATTCCTCCTGAATAGTTGATTCGGCCGAGGCAAGCTCAGCATCAGCTGTGTGTGTGTGTGTGTAGGCTGATAGTGATTGTGTTTCTGGTTACTCGTGTGAATGGGATGACCATAAATCTGTAGGCAGAGATTTAGGGAGCTCTCGGCCCAGTGCCGAGCATGGTCAGAGGGGAGTCTTTTCTTTTACACACACACACACACACTTACTCTACCAAGCGACACCCAATCCGCCAGGCCGTAAATTCTTTTCAGCGTCCCGATCAAACGTAGCAAGCTTGGCTAAACTCCAATTCTCTTTCTTTCACATTCTCCGCCCCCCCATTTCTTATGTCTCGCTAAAATACAGTTTGTGAACGTGTGTACAGATTCTACTCAAACACTATGAAGCAAAGCCCATCGGCCCGTTTACACACGTTCAGCACATTCACAGCGCATTACACTTCATTTCATCACACATATGTACACAGTCTGTAGGAAAAACCCGACTTCTGTAAAAGCCACTGGTGAAATACTGGATCAAATACAAATGGGCATGTTTTATGTGTGTTTATGATAAATTGATTTGTGTTCTTTTTGTGTGTTAAATAGACACGTAAAAACACAGAATTTCAGTTAAGCGGCTTTCTAACTTTTCTAAAGCAGACAAGTTTCAATTCACTACTGTTGTAAACTGCAAAACCATAATTTGACTAAATATCTGATGAAACATTGCTGTTAATATGTTGATTCGAGTAATATTTTTTGTATCCCAAAAAACTTAAGTTTTTCCATCTGTGAACTACTTTTGTAATCGAAAACCAGGGCTGTAGCCATCAGTAGTCCAACCTGTATAATTATCGATCACGCTCAGAGAGGAGAGACCAAGTGACCTCTCCTTCAATCTGATTACATGGACACTTCATTTAAACTCAGAGTGTGGAATGATTTGGTTTTCTGTTTCCATTAGAAGAGACTAATGTCCTTTTTTGACATCCCATAATTCCTCATGGCTGCATCCTGGGGACACCCTTCCTAATGAATTACATTTCCCCATTAAGATCTGTTACATACAGTATGGTCATTTTCAAAGGCACCAATTTAACCCTTTGCTACATACAAAGAATATTAACTTGATTATTTTAGACTGCAAAAAAAAGGGTTTTTGTACCTTTAATACAATTACTCACTTCTGGAAATTATCTCTACGTCATACACTCAAGTCATGATTTATAGCAAGTTATCACATAATTGTAATGTAGGGTTTTTTTCTCACACAAGCAAAATGACAGAAATATCACACAGACGATAAAACTCACTTGTAATTTTGTTGTGATTGAACATCGGTAATTATGATACATTCAAATAATCAATTGTAACAAATTGTAAACAAAAAATAAATAGATAATAATCATCATCATTATTATTATTGTTGTTGTTTTGTTGTAGCTATTTTATTATTATTATTATCACTACCATTCATAATAACAAAAACAATAGTAATAAAGTTATCACATAACTGTGATAAAATGACTATGATTAAAACTATGACTATGATCAAATATTACAGACTGTAAAACTTTCAGATGTAATGGTTTTGTGTGATTTCACATTTAAGCATGGAAAATATTATTATTGTTGCTATTAATCATAAAAACGATAATTATTAAATTAAATAATTTTACCAAAAACAAAAAATGCTAAACAAAACAAGTTATTATTAATCATAACATCAACAACAAGATCAGTAGTAATTATAATAAAGAGAATAAACAAAATAATTAATGTGAATAAATTCTTTATAATAATAAATTCAATACTTACTGAATTTATTTTAGGATTTAAATTGAATATAAATTAACACATTAACTTCAAACCAGTAGCAGAACTGATACATTTGAGAATATATCTACTACATATCTGCAAATACATTTGCATTGAGCGTCTGCCACATGCATACATTTAAATGTTCAGAACGGATGTTTCAGCATTACAGCTCTTTATTTTTCACTTTCATTTTGTTCCTTTGCACATCCTCTCTTTTTTGTTATACAAATCTTTTGCCATGTTGTTATCTACATATCACCTCCCTCTTCTCACCCGAATATTTGCCCGTTCCTCCCTGTACAGCGTTTCGTGTGTATGTGTGTGTGTGTGTGTGTGTGTGTGACAGCAGCCACTTCCATTAATGAGGAGAGATGTGTGTGGGGTGGCCCCATCAGCCGGATCACATGTCCCTAACGAGCAACCTGGCGACTGCACTCCCCCCCCAACCCCCAGCGGCCTTCTGTTTCACCTCACCAGCAGAGTTCATCCAGGGATCACGGCCCTGCCTCGCACTTCCTGTGAGACGACAACTAGCCAACTAAAGGCTGCTGGAAGACGGATAGAGAAAGACCGAAAGAGAAAGATAAGAGTACTAACCCCAGGGCTGGGTTTGAAATTAAAAAAGTGAAGGGAGAGTGAAAACAGGAGAGAAGGAATGGTATAAAGAGATAAGGAGGAGGCTCAGGGATCAAGGATGAAAAAGAGGGCAAACCTTAAGTGGGAGTGAAGGAGGGGATCAGATCTGATCTGTAAAAATGAGGGTACAAAGAGGCTAGTATGAAGGAGGGGGGTTTCCACATCCTCTCCTGAACTGTAAATCACATCCTGTGTACACACATACTGTACATGCACACAAACGCACCATATTTCAGTTTCAGAGTATGAATAGGAGCATGAATTTTTTTTCTGCTGTCGAAGCAATAGAACACAACCAGTGAACATTTATTGCTCTTTTATCAAATAAGACAAATTATAAAAACAGAGGTAGGACAGGTTCTGGATTCTGATTGGTCAATACATTTCAAAAACACAACACAGTAAGTTTATCACTACAAAGCAGTTTACTAACTTCTTGCTATATCACAACCATATGCATCTTCCTGTGAGTCACACTAGAGGAAAAGTTACCAGAAATGTAATTATATTCATGTAAATATATATACACATTTTTACAGAGTGGATCTTTTACTTATTTTAAATGTACTGTTCTTATTCTTTCTTAGAGTTGCCGCAATGAATTCTATTGAATTGCATTAAATGACAACTTAGATGTACGCATATATTACCCCGTAAGATTCATATGTTGTTGATAGCATACTGAAAAAATTCTAATAGCTAAAATGTTTTACTTTGGAACGCAAAAAAGTAGCAAGTCTTTGCAAGTCACATATACGTAACAGACTGCATGTAATATCTCAACCAATATAACTTTCCTCTTTATAATCTCTCATAAGCACCATCACAAAAGGCCTCATTTCTAGAGATAAACATCCCTTGAAAGTCATTTTCCAGCCTCAATATTAGGTCTTTGTAGAAAACCCTAACAAAAATAACTGTGCTAACCTCAGTTTCAGATATAAATATAAAATATGGTAGTTCCTACAGTTATTGCTACTCCTGTAAAATCACAATAAATGTATACATCATGCTCTTGAAGTAGTGTAAAAGCTTTATGAATCATACTGTTTGTTTAAATTTATGTCTGTATGTCTGTATGAATGCTGACAATAATAGCAAATCATAATAAATTAAAATTGCATGTCTTAAAAGTTCTGGAAATTGCTTGCCAAATCAGTGTTTAATAGAAATAGAGATGCACTGATATAAAAATCCTGGGCAATACCAGTGATTATGTTCATGTTGTGGCCAATTTTAAAATTCGCTACTTCTAATTCTATACTATATTGTTATTATAAATCATTTACGACAAACATTAAAATCAATTACTTTAAATGTTACAAGTGAATTTAGGAATGACTAGGAATTAAATATTAAATATCAATCAATACCAAAATAAAATAAAAATAAAAAGTAAAATCTGTTTTAAATAAATAAATAAATGTTTATATTTAATTATAATATATATTTTTTTCTTTCTTTGGATGGCAGTAGCGGCTAAATTTCCAGACACTTATTGAAATATCAATCATCGATGGCATATGCAGCTACAGTATTTTGGCAAATTTGTAACTCCGTGTGTCACCCAACAAAAATGTAAATATTTCAGATTAATTCAACCTACAGAAATGCCAATTTCCTACATCACAACAACTCAAAATATCCAGTTGATGTGGGCGAGGACCGCGCACGTTCTTGAGCCGCCGCATTAGCCCACGCTATGCTAATGCAGTCATCCCTCACGCTTCCTCCTGTGCAGCTCACATACCTCTGTCTTCCCCGTCCAAACCTGACTACCTCCCCACTGCTTCTCTCTCTCTCTCTCTCACACACACTTCTTTCAGCTGAATTTAAATTGGGTGGAACAGCTGAATTTGTAACAGCGGCGACAGTAATGCTAATGGCGGGTAATAATGGCCGCCTCAGACACGTCAGCATTAGTGAGGGCGCTAGCTGAAATATAGCCAGCGACGAAGATCTAAATCTGCTTAGCATCGATTCTGCTGTTTTGATGAAAATGCACACTGGACCTAGAGGGCTCTCTTAAATCAATTGCGCTCCTCAGAGTGGGACCCCGCGGCAATTTGACGGACAGGTGGCGCAGCGAGTCTCCAGACGGCCTAATCGCGACGCCAGTGGTGTTCATGTTACACGCAGATATTGTGTATGTATTGAACGCCGCGTATTTACCTGGTCTAAGTGATGAGCGCGAGAAGGTAGAGAGAGTCGGGACTCTGTGTTTAGATTCGGTGGAAGCGTAACAGACAGGAAGACGGCCCGACTGAGAGAGTGCCCACAATTATCTGACCATAGGAGTACAATTATGAGTGAAATATGGTAATTGCCCGGGCCGAAAACGATTTCCAAGTGATTTATTTTTATGGAAAGCATTTTTTTTTTTTTTGGTTTTAAAATGATTCAGACATTTGAGCGCCCATACGCTGTGAGTGCTAAGGGTTTATTTGTACCCCAGTAGAGAGACGGACTCGTGACCTTGCAGTAACCCTTCCATGTCGGCGACCTCTGGGTGACCCCCACGGGAAGGATAGATGAGCTTCCGTGAAAGAAGGGAGTGAGAGGAACGTCAGAGAGAGGAGTGCGTAACGCCGCGCAGACGCCATTGTCTCCATACCTCCCCTCTCACCCACTTAATTTCACTCCACACACACTTACACACACTTTTACAGTTTATACCTGAAGACATTTAACCAGCTCATTCATTTTAACTAGAGTTGTAAAGGGCACATTTTTAGTGTCTAGTGTTACAAAAAGACATACGCTGCCTACTGTCTAAATATTGTATCAAATGGCTGTGCAGACACACGGGGGAATTATACAGCCTGTCTCACATACACACACACACACACACACACACACACATACACTTTACTCTCACAGTAGCTTTGTGTCTCAAAGGGGACAGACTTCTGTGGGAGACAGTTAAGGTTTGTTGAATGTGGTAGCCGTAGTTCGTCTTGTTACAACTACAAAAAGTCATACAGGTACAATGACAAAGCTGTTTGTCCGAAAACACACACGTGTAGGTTTTATCTGAGCATTTAAAGGAAGAATTATTTAATGGAGAGCAAATGGGGGAAAAAAAAGACCCAAGTCATTGCAAAACTTATCTAAAGTTTCAGCAGAGATCTCAATAATGTCTCAAACCGTGATTTGCCAATAAGGGAAAAAAACAACAACTACTGTTTACATTTTTTTTATATTAATTTTATCTTTCTATACTCTGTTGACCAAGTCAACAACTGTCGTCTTTCTCTTTTTTTTCCCTAAATAAATAAATAAATATATATTTACTACAACTACTGTATATTTACTATATATTAAATACATTTATTGGAGAAAATATTATAAAATTATATTAAATCTGTTAAATATAATAAAAATGACATTAAAATAAAATATATTTAAATTAACATACATACACACACACACACACACACATATAAGAGCAACTAAAAATTTCCTTTCCTTTTGCCTTTTGGTCACAAATTTCAATATTGGAAGCAAATTTCCAAATGACTAAATAAAGTATTTTCTTTTCCTTTTCTCTGTATCTCACAAAACTCAAGTTTTTATTCATTTTATCCTTTTTTTTTTAAATGAAACGAGCTGATTTGTTGTTGACCTTTTGAAGATAACATCATTTGCTCCTGTGCTGATAAACAGTGCTATTTTAAAGCGTGTGACTCTGTGGTTGCGTCTAACCGTGATGTTAAATCACTTCACGTCCCCCGACTAGCCTCTGATTGACTTGAAGCTCAATTAGAGGCGATGCCGTTAGTCCCCTGAGTGGGTTTATGTAAATCAAAGCCTCAGATGCTGACAGCACACTATGTATGCGTGTGTGTTGGGGGGTTGAGTAGGTGTGCAAATCAAGTGGTGCGCCAGCATGAGTGGTCTAATTAATCAGGGATTGTGTGTGCATGTGTGAACCTCACTGACAACTCGGTGTATATACAGTATGTGTTTGTGTGTGCGAGTGTTTCAATATGAACATCCTAATTATCTTTGTCCTCCGCTTCTGTGTGTCTAAGTGTGCATGTTAGCTTGTTTTCTTAATGTCTAGTCCCTTTCATTGCAGATGTATCTCAAAGTGGCTGCTTCTGATGTTAATGCAGAAAATTATCATTTCTTTTTAACTATTCGTTATAAAATCCAGCTCATTCATTAAGTTATTTTGCAACACTGGTTATGTGTCTGATTCACCAAGAAGTACCACTTCACAAGAGTCATTTGTTCATGAATCGGTCTACACTAGTTGCACATTTTTAAGTACAGTTCATAAGGACAACTCGATAGAAAGATGCCATTATTTCATGGTACACTGTCTTTGTTATTGCATTGCATGCTATATAGACACAGCAAACTACATGATTCACAAATATGATCTCTTTTGCCGTGGTGCTGAAGATTCAGCAGTGGGAGTTTTAGAAACACAACGCTACAAAACTGACCTTAAACGCTGAAACTGTTGTCCACACTTCATTCAACATATCCACAAAACCCATTACTTGATATTGACTTGGATTCATCAAATAAACACTCTGACCTCCAACCAGTTGCTGAATTTATGAAGGACATTTGTTATGATGCGAAAACCACACAATACTGACTACAAATTTAGCCATAAGATTAGTGGCAAAAAGGTAAGCACAAAGTAGTTTTGCTTTCACAAACACACAGCGTCACACACGGCGGCCTAGAGTGAGCGGCGGCCGGTGGGCTAGAGTGAGGAACGGCCGGCGGGCTTGAGAACGGAGCGGCCAGCAGATTTGACGAAGGAGCGACCGGCGGGCTTGCGTCAACCACATGTGACGACCCCGGGCTGGACTCCGCTTCGTCCACGGTGAAAGCCGATC
>NW_015551076.1:466011-472447 GCF_001515605.1 Sinocyclocheilus anshuiensis | reverse complement strand
TATGCACCAAGAGCTTGTAACACTCCAAAGAGAAAGGAAAAATTGAAATAGCATCATATGACCCCTTTAAAACCGTTACTCTTTATCATTATGTTTAGTATGATCCAAACAAGGTTATAAGGATTGCAATATCTGCTGCAAAAAGCCATTTTAACACTTTATTTCAAATATTTAGGACACACAGCATTGTACAACTGTGCAGAAACGTTTGTGGTAAACATGAGGCTAATGTGCTAATCCGATTGCTCCATTTGAGTTGAATCAGAATAGCGCCCTCTACTGACTGAGGCTTAACCGATGGCTGTGTACGAAATCGCATACTCTCTGAGTATGTACGTGTTTTAGTGGCCGTAAAAAAGATTGTTCTATAGTATGAGTGAGTACAGTATGAATATAACCCAGACGCACTACATTCGTCATGTTGTCTTTGTCATGTGACCTAGCCTACTGTACCAGTTGCATTACTTAACTGCCATTCGCAAATCCTCTCCCGTGGCCTCATGGGATAGTAAAGTATCCATCAGATGCACATTTAAGATTCTCACTAGAAACAGTAGGTCATCCAGGGACTTTTTGCCTACTCTTTTTAATTCGAACGAACTACTCTGTTCACATACTGCCTCCTATAATGTAGGAAAGTCTGTGATTTCGGGTGCAGCTAGTAGCTATGTTGTGAATTTAACTTATGCGCAAAACTGGAATTTTGCATATAACATTTGCGAATACGCACCGTTTCCATTCGACGAGTCAAAGAGAACAAAAAAATCGTCACTTCCTGATAAACTGGCACTAAATATCACTAAGAAAAGTAAGAGAAGCCACCTTATATAATAATGTTCATATATAACAAATTACTTGCAGAGGCTGATGCCTGCTGTTTGGGAACGCAGTCGTGTAAGACAGTTCTGGGAGGCAATTATACAGAAATGGTTTGACGCCAGACTTTGCTCAGGCATCTCAGAATGACCATAACAACATTACAGATGCAGTGCAACAAGATCGGTTCACTGGTTAGTCAAATTATGCCGTCCCATTGTGCAAAGTCACATGGCCGAATTTATTCGGTAAATGTCTTTCCATCGAACCTATTATTCGAAACTCTTTTTCGTACAAGTCAAAAAACATCTCAAGCAAGTGTAAACTTTTTTGCAAATTAAGGAATTTTTTTTTTCTCGAAATTTGGTGTCACTCGTTTCTGATGTGATACTTCAAAATAGATTCTGATGTTACAAAAGTTCAAATCTGCAAAGTGAAAGTGACGTGACATGTGGCCAAGTTTGGTGACCCATGTACTGTTATTAATGTTTTCAACGCAAACCATATTTCAGTAGCATTACGACCACTGGAACTAGTCTAAACAAATAGCCATATTACAGTGGAAATTGAAACCCCTGCAGAGCGCGCGCACACACACACACACACACACACCTGACACCTCAACACAAACCCACCTCACCAGTTAACGCAGATAACCGGGCCGATTCCCGCGAGACTTGAACCCACAACCTTTGGGTTATGAGTCCGACTCTCTAACCATTAGGCCACGACTTCCCCAATGTCTTAGCAGAGGATGGTTATAGCATCAATGTTATAATTGCATTATAATTGCAATGTTATAGCATCAATATTGAAGTAGATTATGCATTGATTTAAAAAAAAAAAATTACAGCGCAATTTTGCCTGGTAGCTGAATGTAACCTATGCACTTCTTTTTTATAGAGTTATAAATATATAACACAATAAACAAGAAATAAGAGTTAATTAAATTGTGTAGTAGGGTCCTAAAGCTGCCCTCACAGCTGAATGCCAATGGTGACCAGACATATGCCCGTTTAAAACGCTGTAAAACCGTGGCCCTTTTTAATGGGGCGTTCCGGGCCCCGAATGATAGATGGAGACAGAGATGATTAATCTTTTTTTTCTCCTCGCTTTTATTTTACAGGGGCCAATAAAGGTGTCTGTCATAAATTGTTTGGAGATCCTGCGCTCCCGGATGCTCGGCAATAATGAAGCACCAGAGTACAAGCCGAATAAATCTCACCCACACGCACACAAACAGACCCCCAAAGTCCCGCCATGATGTAACAGCGGCAAGATATGAGCCAGCATATTTACACATTAATTTTGCTGCTGAATGAAGCTGTAGACTTACAACAGATTTACACGGTAACACAGAGTTTATCATCAACCGACCCAGTTCTGCTGCTGTGCGTCTGTGTACACACACAAACACTATTTTCCAACACTAGCACTTATTCTCGCTATAAACCCGATAAGGACTTCTGGACACAACAACACGTACCCCTCATGAATCACTCGAGTGTGTTTGTACTGTATGTACAACAAAATACTAATAACCATCAAAACTCATGTTATTATACTGCAATGCAAAGGTAAAATGTGGCAACATCTGCAAAGAAAACAGGTCTCACGGTTTTCCATACTTTATGCTAAATATGAATAATAATATAATAGAAAAGGTATTTTAAATGTGTAAAAAAATATATATTTTTTATTCTACTGACAATTAAAAGTAATTTTAGACATAGAAATCTGAACAGAAAAAATAGGGATGCAAATACAAATTGTTTTTGGACTGATTGTGATGATTTCCAATCAGTATTTAGAAGGAATTTTGAACTAATTTATTATTATTGTTGTTGTTGTTGTTGTTTAAATGTAATATAAAATCATATCATTTATTATTATATATTTAAATAAGATTTTTTTTAAACTCAAAATAAAGTTTAAACAGAAAAAATACACATTTATGACATTTTACACTACATACATTTTATATAAATAAATATAATAATAATAATAATCATCATCATCATCTAATCTATTATTATTATTTATTGTTGTTGTTTTTTAATGTAATATAACATTTTATAATTTATTATTATTTATATATTTAAATAACATGTATTAAAATTTAAATTTAAAATAAAATTTAAAATTCAAAATAAATTTAGTTTCAACAGGAAGAAATGCACATTTATGACATTTTATACTACATACATTTGTAAATATAATAATAATAATAATAGTCATAATTATTATCTAATCTATTATTGTTATTGATTAAATGTAATATAAAATTATATAATTTGTTATTATTGATGTATTTAAATAAAATTAATTCAAATTGTAATTATAAAATTTCAAAAAAATTTAAAGTTTAAACAGGAAAAAAAACACATTTTTGACATTTTACACTACATAAGTTTTAAAATATAATAATTATTATTATTATCATTATCTAATCTATTATTATTATTATTATTATCAACAACAATATTCATTTTATATTTTATGCTTTATAAATATTTCAACATACATTTTCCCCTAGCAGCCTCTTCTCAGGAGAAAAAAAAACAGACTTTGGTTTGTCCTGTAACAAACAGGTTTGGCTCAACTGTGATTCACAGGAAACAGAGTGTGAAAATGAATATTAAACAGATCAAATTACAACCACATAACAATTAAGCCATTTTTATTCATTTTACACTCTAAAACATTCTGGGTTAAATACAACCCAGCGCTGGGTAAAATATGGACAAACCCAGCGATTGGCTTGTTCTGACCCAATCAGTAACCCAATTGAAGTTGGGTTACTTCCCAGAAGGTTGGGTTAAACATTTCACCCAACCGCTGGGTCAAAACAACCCAGTTGCTGGATTTGTCCATATTTCACCCAGCGCTGGGTTATATTTAACCCAGCATTTTTTAAGAATGTAGCATTGTAGTTGCTTTGCCTCTGTACAGCAGAGTAATAGCCCAGTTCAAGGATTTACATGCAAATCAATAAACCAATAACGCAAGAGAAATTATCAAGTTTTTTTCTCAGTGAAGGACGTAACGAACAGCTGTGGTTGATGATATCAGTCTGTGAGAATATCTACACTGTACACTCTAAAAAATGCTGGGTTAAATACAACCCAGTGCTGGGTCCCAGCACTGGGTTGTATTTAACCCAGCATTTTTTAGAGTGTATTAGTCATTTCTCCATCTAAACCCCACCTCACCCTCGCACTGCACTGCTGCACTCGAAGCGAGGTCAGCTGAGGTCACAGGTGAAAGCGTGGAGGTCAAAGGTCTGACAGGTCACACTGGTCTGTATCTACTAACACATGTAAACAACCCAAAGGCTTTCATCTTCTGAAATCATCTCAAGTCTCTCTGTCCGTCTCTGAATTATCACATCATGTTATCCTCATCTGCATTTTGATTCTTTATACATGTTGTGTTTTTCAGGAGCCTCCCTATTGGATGGAAGTTAACTGGATGTCCTGTTTTCACTGGATTATCAAGAGCTCACTTCCTGTATAACCATTAAGACACATCAAGACGAGAGACCAATGCTTGCGACCATTTCCCATTGTTGTTGTTGCTTCCGTACTCTGTTCCTGGTTTCTGTATTAGTGTGTTTTCTATACTATACTATAATCTTGCTATAAACATTGTATTTTGTACATAATGCATTTTCCCACAAATCACTAGGTAGGAATAACAACAGCATTTCTTCTTTTACTTATATTTCTTTTAATCAAATATAAAGGTGCTGTATATTAATCACACCATTCTCATCTCTTGGTCGTGACTTTGGATTAAATCTTTTTTCCATTTAAAGGAAATTCTATAAAAGACAGGAAATAATGAGCAGAAAGATGGTTTAACAGGAATAGAAAAGTGTGCAAGCCAGATTCAAACTCTTATCTCCCACACGATCACCATACTTTAAAAGTGTTTAATTTGGTAAAAATCTGCTCAATTAAAAGGATTTATTCAAGACCAAAATATTATTTAAGAATCAACGGAAGTCATTTTTAACAATCAGGTCATGTAGAAATAGCTCTTGTGGTCATCAGAGTGGTCAACTACTGTATATTGAAAAAAGATTATATTACACATGAATGTATTACACATGAATCCTCACAACATAATATTGTACAGTATAAAAATTATACAATTTAATTTTGATAAATAAAATAAAATAGCAGCATCCCTGATTTTACATTACTTTTTTTTATATATATTTAAGGGAGAGCGAATATTTTAGGTCCTGTGATTGGTCACCATTTACCAGCTTAACCGCTCTTTTGCCTTTACATGTTCATTTTAAATGCTCCCGCAGTGTGGCAAATGAATTTTAAGTATAAATCTTCCAATCAATTAACATGAGAACATAAAAGCTGCATGCATAATAATTCTAAAATAATTAACAAAATGCTTGAAATATCTTAAGATCTTAAGGCCACATATAACCATTTTTATTCAATCTTATCTCATGTATATTTACTCATCCGGTGACACACACACACACCGGTCCCTTACGGGTATGAGAAGCCTCCCGTGACACTTTAATCGATGGTGAAGCTTGTCGGCGCTTTGACACAAATCAGGGAAATTAAGTTTAGAGGCTGCTGAGGAGCTAATGGCAGAACAATGTGGCATTATGGTACGGCCTCAGACACAGAGCTAAATCATGGTGGGCTCTGTGTGTGTGTGTGTGTGTGTGTGTGTGTGTGTGTGTGTGTGTGTGTGTGTGCTTGTGCTGGAGGATGACGAATGTTAGCATGGCCATTCATCCAGTGGTTTGCGCTCAGGCTAACTTCACAACAGCCTTTCCTGTCTTAATACTCCTGTCTCACAAGTTTTACATTATGCAAATGATCTATTCTGTATAAATCTGACATATATTGATTTGCTCTGGAGGCGAGCCCCTGAGTCAGGGCATTATAAAACACCGCTGAAGCATTTATGATGACACAATGTATTTTGGCCTGCGCACGTGTATATGATAGGCAATTAATGCCAAGCACAACTGTGATTTCTGCTTATGTGACCTGGCAGACCCACAACAACTGACTGGACAATCTGATCGCTCTCAGCCAGCTCTCATTTACCTACAGTTGTGTCTGAGTCATGTCTGTTTCCCTGCCAGTCAGTGTTTCAGACAGGCCACTCAACTCGCTTCTGCAGCCAAACCTGAGAGAGACCGTTTCTCACCATGTTTTTACACTGCACTTTAGGAGTAAACTGGTAAGACTTTGTAACGTTTATCAGTATCATTAACAAACACAAATCTGCACTGAAGGAAAATCTGTGGAATTCTGAAAACTACTTTTAAAAATTGATACCTGCAAGCAATATGAAATTTAAAAATAATAACAAAAAAAAACAAATGTTCAATGTTCAGCATTTGTGGTGTACCATTAACAGAAAGCCCTTTTTACCCATTCATAGAAAACAGATTCAGCTTAATAATTTACCCAAAATACAATATTTTATTAAGTAACAAAGCTGCATAAATTGCCTTTTTGGAAACTAAGAAAAATTATACACACACATGCATGTACATAAAAGTTTTATGTATATACATCATATATTTCTTATAAAATATTCTAAGAAATATGTATATACATACATATTA
>NW_015551076.1:409270-465936 GCF_001515605.1 Sinocyclocheilus anshuiensis | reverse complement strand
ACACACACACCTACCTTATATATGTAATATATGTAATATATAATGAGTGTATATATATATATATATATATATATAAATATATATATATACTGTATATACACACACACTAAATAATAATTGTATATGTATATATAATGTCAGAGTTTCATAGTTTTTGCTTTCAAGAAAATATACTATTATTAACAAATATTAAACTATATTATTCAAAACTTTTTATGTCTACTATTTAAACATTAAATATAAACAATTATATTTCTTATTATTTAACTACAACTGCTACCACCACTGCACAACAGATAAGTCTAAATAAATTGGTAACTGAAATTAAACAAATGCTGGTAATAGAATTTAACATTACACTGAACCCATAACATTACCTATTCGACTCCTTTAGGGATAGTTATTACAGTGTTAGCTTTAGTTTTATAATGAAGTGGCCACTGTGTGCTGAAATCAGTAGCTAATATAAAATAAAGACACACCATTGTTGTGACCTCAAACTAGCACAACCGCAATCCATCCCCTCCTCCTCCTCATACTTCCAGCAGAATAAAACAGCAGCAATCTCTCCCTCTAGCTCTTATCTAAAGGGCTTCCCCGTTGCTTGTGTCTTCTGAGAGGCCTTCCAGTAGCGAGCTGATAAGCGTTTTTAAACATCTGAACACGTTCATCTATTAAACTCGAGAACAAACCTCAGATAGTGCCGTGGACCCGCCGTATTATTACTAACACGTCTGGGATTCAAGCCGAATGCTGTGGAGAATTGGTATGCAAAAGCCGTCAGACTCTCGACAATGACTTGAAAAGGCTCTGGAGGCGTTAAAAGAAAAGGGGCTGTTCATTTTCCCTCATACAAAAGCACTGTTTTAAGGCACAGATACCTGTTACCAGTTTGCTATGACAGTAATCGATGCAGTTGACCTTGAAATATCACATTTAAGCAGACAGCGATACACACTTGACGGTCTTCTTAGCCCCCTAGTGTAAGACACACAGAAGGACAGGTAATGTGACCACCTGAAAGAAGTTTCGCAGCCTCGTGAATATTGAAACAAAGACGATGTGTTTCCAGCAGGGAATAAATAATGAATGTATAAGGAGGAGGAGAAAGAGGGAAAGAAAGGTTGGGGTGGGGTGAGCGAGTGATCGTCAAAACTGAGCCGACACTGCTCTCCTGTGGTGGACGTCTAGCATGCAGCGTGACGCTTTACAGAGCGCCGTTCATTTCAGTGGCAGACAAACAGATTCAAGGCCATCGATCTGTTTGTCAATTACCCTCTGAATCGTTATCTGCGCGGCACATCTGGAACAAACACCATTAATATTATCTGTGTCTGGTCCTCTCGGAAAACCGCATCCGACAGCTACTGGGTTATATGAACATTTGTGATTTTATTTTTTTTAATCATACTACAAGGACCGTACAGAAAATACATTTTAAGACGCATTTTAAAAATGCTTAATGTCTGTATAATTTTGTTTAATAACTGTCACTCATGGCCTAAAAAAAAAAAAAAAAGTGTAAATGTTAAATCTTTGTTTAAATAGCCACATTCAGACCTTATAGAAAAAGCATTTCTTCCCCTTTTTTGCTTCCCATTCAATTAAAAATAAACTGTAATAGTTGTATAACGAGTTAAAGCTTAAATCACATTTGCACTTCCTATCGTGATAAATGAAACCCAAATAAAATAAAATAAAATAAAAACACCAATTTAGGTACCAGATTCTTCAAGCAAAACCATTTAATCTGCTCTCCACCTTTGACAATATCCATAGATTGTAATTATCCATTATTAGGGAAAAGATGAGTAAGGTTTTGGGATGAAAATCTGCCTGAATTAATGGTTCTATTAATCACTGTTATGTCTCTAGCTTCCCGGGTCCCTGTTATTTATGTGTTTCCTGAATGGAGGTCTAATTGCAGACTTGGCTCCTCAGGTGACTTTTGAAAACCCTAGGGCTTTTGCATCATCCTACATGTTTAAGAGTCACCTTAAGAACACAAAAAGTTTCTTTTCTGAATGCAAGGACAAATGTTGGATGTTGAAAAAGG
This sequence comes from Sinocyclocheilus anshuiensis, assembly GCF_001515605.1. NCBI lineage: Eukaryota > Metazoa > Chordata > Actinopteri > Cypriniformes > Cyprinidae > Sinocyclocheilus > Sinocyclocheilus anshuiensis. Next base: position 463,880 of record NW_015551076.1, on the reverse strand, counting down.
CCCTGAGCAGTGTGGTTACAGGTGAGGACAGCCACGACACTGACGGCCCTTTAAACTTTCAATGCCACACTTTTAAAAATAAAGGTGCTTCACGATGCCATAAAAGAACCTTTTTGTCTAAATGGTTCCATAAAGAACCTTTAACATCTGAAGAACCTTTCTGTTTCACAAAAGGTTCTTTGTGGCGAAAGAAGGTTCTTCAGATTATAAAAAGGTGAGAAAGAGATGGTTCTTTAAAGAACCTTTGACTGGATGGTACTTTCTGGAACCAAAAATGGTTCTTCTATAGCATCGCATATTTTTAAGAATGCAGTCTAAAGTTTGGTCACACCAACTCATTTTTTTTTTTACTATTTCCCCCTTTTTGTTTGAATAATAATTCATCAAAACTATTAAATGAATGACATAGACAAAACCCTACTTTTTTATATTTTACACTTTCATATATTTTAGATTATTTGAAGCTGGGCAAATGTTGCTGGGGTTTTTTTCCCTCCATTATTCAGACATGCATTTAAAATATTGTTTGTATTATTTATTTTAAAACTATTTATTTATTTAATTCTTTTTTATTTACACAATTCTTAAATTCTATAAAATGTAGTTTAAATATTGTCACGCAAGGTATGTATAGAAACTAAAAATGTAAATGTTTGAAAAACAACATTCAGAGACCTTAAAGAAAAAGCTTCCCATTCAATTACAAATAGAATGCATTGAGTTCTGTGTAATGTGTTGAAGCTTCCTTATCATGTTAAATTAAAATAAAATAAAAAATAAATAAAAATTTCTTTAGATTTTAACACCGATTTAAGTAAAATATTTTTTTTTAATGTAAAAAAAGAAACTCCCCAGTATATCCCAGTCATACCACCTCCATCTCTGAAACTCTGATGCTGCAATTTAATTAAAAAAAATAATGATTAAATAAATAAAAATATGAATAATAATATAATTATTTATAATAAACATTACAAGTTAACATGTTTTTGGAGGTAATATGTATTCATCTATATAGCCTATTCAAAACTAATTTAAGCAATTAAAGCTCAACTGGTAAAATCATGATGAACAAATGCATACAAATACACAATATAATACAATATTACTTATTACACAACAGTTAAAAGATGAGTTTACCATTACTATGTTAATGTTGCTAAAGGCGGACATGTCTGTGGATAAGCCTGCAGTTCTGGATGAGAACAGCAGGTGGCGCACTGCTATATCAGGCTTGAGTAGAACTACTGACAGCATTCGAATGCATAAAACCCAGCCAGTAGGAGAAAGGAACAACGTCAAATCCTAAAAGAAGAAGAAGAAGGAACAATGTCCTGAGCCAGAGATCATAAAAAGGAGTCGTGCTTTCCGACAAGTACTGGGTCAACAATTTGTTGCTTTTAAAGCGACTCTCGTAACTACGATTTCATTAGAATAAAAAGTTACACTTCAGAGCAGAATGAATGATACTCCACTTTCAGCTTTTGAGTGAACGCTCTCAAAGCGAGCAGATACTAAAATGACATCTGGGACGCAGCCAGAGCCTGAAGCCCGCCAACGAAGAAAGACTGATAGAAACAATTAGACTCAATCTCCTCCAGTCCTCACCAATCCACCAGAGGTCTATTTCACCCGCTGGAAATAAAGGCCATCAGATCATCTCTGGCAAAAGAAGCAACTAGAAACAAAGAATAAAAGTGACATTTAAGACAGGTTTGTTGCGTTGGGAGGATGATGATGTACCGCAGCGAAGAAGCTCAGTTTTAGCGTCCCAGCGAGAAGCCCGGATTATCCTGTCGGAACAAAACCCATCCAGATCCCTCAGTTCCCGTTCGCCGCTTTGATCTCCACAAAGCCGTTACGTCCATGTGAGATTATGTCCTCATCCACTTCCAGAGGTGACAAAGATCACGCGCAGAATTTACAGAGAGAGAGCGCGAGATACTAATATTTACAGAAGTGCAGATGTTAATATTTGCCGCCATTAATTCTGCTTCAGACGGAGAGACTTTGAGCAGACGCAGGCCTTGCCCTGGGCTCAGGCCTCTTTCAAGAGGGCCGCGCTGTGTTTGGACAGCACTAATCCTGTCACTGCTTAGCTCTCTCTCTCTCGTGATAAAGAGCAGTCAGGGAGAAAAAAAGAGGAAGCTTTGTTACGTTTATAATAATGATCAGTTAACTAGACATGTACATATTGTGAAGAAAATGTAAGTTGCCCATGCAAAAGTCTAGTTTTCTGAGTGATTGCTAAGATGTTCTGTAATGTCAAAAAAAGTATATAAAAATAATAATTATTTAATCAGAATAAATAAATGATAATAATGTTTGTGTGTCTTCTTCTGTTTTATTTTTGCCTTGTTTTACAGACAAATTGCATGATTATCTACTAATACCAAGATAAAATAAGTATAACTCAGGACTATATTATAATGTATAATATAATATAATATAATGTTTTTTTTTGGTCTTCCTTATTCAAGCATAAACCTTGCTAGATATTATTACATTAATGGTTGCAAGAAGAAGAAAAAAACTAAATAAGAAAAAATGACAGTTTAATATTTCGAATTAAGAGGTTTGTTCAAAATCCTTAAAACAAGATACATTTATTAAGACTCATTTTCAAAGAATATATTTTTATTTAAGCCACTTTCATTCAGGATATATATTATTTTGAATATAATATAATATAATAGCCTTAACATTGCCATATATTATTAGATTTATGCTTACAACAACAACAACAATTTCCACTTTGTTCAAATTCATAAACCTAAATATAAGTTGTAATCATAACAGAAATTACATCATCATAAATTCTAAATGTTCTTATAGTTCGTAGCGAGGCGTTTTCCAAACCCAAGACTCGATTTCCTGCATGAAAGATGATTTTCTGTCAGATGTCATTTTTAGTCTGGTGCTAAATTAAATCTAGGTTTGAGAAACGCTCCCTTTGAAGCTGAATCAGTACTTAAGACGGACAAGACCGACAGAGCTCGTCATCTCGTTTCTCTCAAGGCATCGTGTGACGTGCCGTCAGTGAAAGTCAAACGATAACCCATTACCACAACAGTGCGGGTCAAAGGTCACCGACAGGACCCTCAGCTCTCCTCTCGCACAAACACAAACAAGCACGCGCACAAACACGTAGATTTTCTCATTGGCGGCACCGCTGCTGAGGCGCAGTGGAAACGGTAATATTTCTATGGCTCCTCTCTGCTGTTTTACGCCCGCAGCAGACGCAGCAGAGTCTCTCCACCACCCTGATGACGGCCATAAAATCAGCTGCCATAAAAATTGATTTGAAGCGAAAGAAAGAAAATGGAGACATACTCCAAAATAATTATACACATGAACGCTTAAATGCCACCGCGGTGACGCTGCGTGAGTTATGGCACATATTTACCCACGACGCACCACTGTGACAGAGTACACAAATTTTGAAAGCCTTTCTTATTGCGTTCATCTGTCTTCATGTTCCAAGATCACTTTGATTCTCCTGCTTTTCTGACACAAAGTTTGCGACGTGTTGGTTGTGTGCGATGTTTGTGGTTGTGATGTGTGTAGAGTTTGCTGTGATGACTCTATCCACAGGGGCTCGCAGTGAGGACCATACTGCTCACAGTCAGTAAAGCCCATATACTTCACTAACCAACAACACTTCAGAGGGGATTTGCTCACTTTGCTAGAATCTGCTACACAAAGAAAAAATTGGGAGAAAATGAAAGAAGAAGGCTGTGATCGTAAACATGCACTAAGATAATCCACTTCAGGTAAGACTTTTCACATAACCAAAGTGAATTTTGTAAAAAATAAATAAATAAATAAAAATAAAAAAGCTTTAAAATCTGATCAGAAAAGCCACATTCAAAGACAATTGTAGATTTATGCAAACCTGTGATGACAAAAGCCAAATTCTTTGTTGTAAATCATATCAATAATATCCATTTATGTCATATTTCTCTACAATATCATGAAATTAATTGAAACTAGATAGATACTCCTTAAATATAGTTACTTGTCTTGGCCTTTTTAAAACATAAGTCTAACTATATTTAGTGAGTCTTTAAGCATAAAATATTTAAATAGCTTGAATAGCAAAATAACAAAAAAATATAGAGGGATATCTAAAATATTTTTTAAAAAATTAGAAATTAAGAAAAATGTTAAATAGAATTATATATTACAAATTCTAACTTTATAAAATCTAAATACAATATCTATCTGTCTATCTATCTATCTATCTATCTATCTATCTATCTATCTATCTATCTATCTGTCTGTCTATGTCTTTCTGTCTATCTATCTATCTATCTATCTATCTATCTATCTATCTATCTATCTATCTGTCTGTCTGTCTCTATACACCCACATTTTGATTCTCAAGTGAATTCATCTTATTTTAATAATATTTTTTTAAATATGCATATATTACAATAAAAATACAGTTTAAGCTCTCAAATTAATTTATACAGTCCATTTAAAAACAATAGTTGCTGACCAAAAGCGCTTTTCAATAGCATTATCAAAATTAAATAAATCTCTTCTATAAAAATGTGTATAATCACACATTATATCACAATATAAACTATTCAAAAGCTAAAGAATGAAAATGTTATTTATCAAATTGCTGTAATAGAAGCAATAAGGCGCACGTGGCTTTAATTACAGAGGTTTTACCATGGTTAAAGAGGTATTAGATATCCACATCATGTCTAAAAGCTGGTAAAATCACTTTGCTTATTTAAAAAAAAATGACGTTGAATTAACTACTCTGGAAGACTGTATTTCTCCTCTTCTCTTTCACTTCTCCTGTAGAATTAGTCTGTTTTCTCCACTCCCTGTTTCTCTTTTTCCCTCACTCGCTTCCTTTCTTCAGATCAAATGTAATGCGCTTCATCACTCATTTCATTCGGCCTCTGTGTGACCCTACACAGACCCTGAGTTCAGCTAAACCAGAGCATGTCCTTGATCCCACTACCTTCACTCATTTATCAGTCTCTACGATCTCATTCAGTCACACTCACACTCCTTTTTGTCTTTCTATCCCTCCATAACCCACTTTTTAGGTTTCTATTTGTATCCATCACACGTATACACAAAAAGCAGGCAGAAACACATTCTTTTTCACACATTCGTTACACGTCTTCAAGATTATTTTTATGTAATAATGATCACAATAAAATCATAATTATTATTTTATAATCATACTGAATTGGTCGAAAACAGTGGGAATGTAGCCTATGAAAAGTTATGTGGAAAAAGATATTTTCCTGAAAGAGGTTCGAGTTGTTTTATTGTAAAAAAACAAACAAAAAAAACAAACCCAAGCATGAAATCTTGGGAAGTTTTTCACAAATCGTTCATTCCTTTAAAGATTTTGCTAAATAAATATAGAAAAATTAAAAAAAATAATAATAATAATAATAATCTGATTAAATTCTATTTTAATTATATTGTAATTTCTGTACTATTTTAATTTTATTCATTATTTTACTATTTATTTATTTTTATTATTTATTTAATATAATGCAGCCTTATTCTTAAACCTGTTGACTTCCATTATGTGTGCAAAAATGTCTTCTGTGCTCCACAAATACAGAAACTCACACAGGTTTTCTGGTTAGTAAATGATGACAGAATTTTGATTTTGGGTGAACTGTCCCTTTAACAAGAGGTGAATGCTTTACTTCATGTATGTCATTAGTATTCCCAGCCTTCACTATCATCCAATCAGGAGCCAGAGAGGCTCATTAAGCCCCTCCCTTTACATTTATTTTCTAGTCCAAAAAATATAGTATTTCTTTTGTTTGTCTCTTCCCTGATTTACCTCTTTATTTGGAGTTATCAGTGTCCATCTCAATGGCTCTGGTTACACTCTTTTTCCCCCCAACATAAACGGTCAGATAAAACAGATTTAACAGGTGCTATATAGAGTAAAGACGTCTTCCCTCCTCACTTCCTGTCATGGTTTCATAAATCTAAGACGGACCCTGTCTGGTATGTGCATTCATCCCAGCAGCACCTGCACCTCTGCTCTTATCCTGCCATCTCTGTCCTGTGTCCATCTCTCTTGTGTTATCTCGCCCCTCTCCATTCATCCCGCTGGATGGATGCCTCTACAATAGAGGAGGGGTAGAGGAGCGGTTCATGGGGGATTGTCTGGTGTCATCGGGACAATAACGACCCCTTCACCTCGATGATGAATGATTGGCGGTTTACTCAGAGATTTGTAGGGGGCGGGAGAACAAGGTGCGACGGAGGCCACGGCTGGACGAGGCGCTAACGGATAGACTTTCTGTCTCCGCCTGGGACGAGACCCGTCCCGCAAACACCTGAGGCCAAAGCTCACATTCCTAAAGGGCCGATGAAAGATGAACGCGGGGGAAACGGGATGCTAATGAGTCCTGCCACTTTGTTTTAGGAGTCCTGGCATGTGAGGAGAGACGGCTGACTGAAAACATGAACTCTGGCTCTTTCTTTTGGCTCTGCTGTTGCTGGTAAACAATCATTTGTGTAAAGTTGAGCGAGTTGTCTCTCTTCATCAAGACTTCCTTGTTCTCATCCTGGCTGTTTATGATAACTCAGACTCTCTTTTTACCTCATTTACTCTCTTTCAACTTATGGTGAGAGGTGCTTGATGAATTTGATTTGCACTGGCCACACCTCACAGGAAGTTGAATTAGAACGACAGGAAGAGGAATTAATGAAATGTAAATAAAGTGTTCATCTTGGCCCACAAAAGTTAATTTACTAAATATGATGAAATATATAATCTAAAAACATATGTATATAGGTGTCCTTTAAATATCTATCTATCTATCTATCTATCTATCTATCTATCTGTTATTTCTATTATTATAGCATTTATTAATATTTTGAATAATTGTATATTTTCAGTTTACCTTTTAATTTTAATTTTAATATTATTAGTACTTCAACTTAAAACTTTTTTCAGTTAGTTGTCATGGCAACATTTTTTTTGTTTAAATCTTCTATGTTTCTCCATCTAATTCTATTTTAATTAGGTTTGATTTTACCTAATTAAAAACTATTTTAGATCTAGATAGATCTGTTCATCTGTAGATAGATTTTCTATAAATCAATTAATTTCAATTCTACTTCCTTTCATTCATATTCAAACACAAGTCGCACATCGTGTTAATCACTGAATTATAATCACTGATTATAATATCTGAATTTCGCACAACCCTGACATGGCTAGCACATGCTACCCTCCTCTCGCTGAGGTTTCTCCAACTAAAACACTATATTTTTTATTATCTATCCAGTTTTCTTCTCTCCTTAAAAGATCAACTAGAACTGATCTAGCTGGTGAACAGCTTTCTAATTAAGCTGGTTGACCAAAGAGATTCTGCTGGTGGCGACACCAGTTAAAGTCATGCTGGAAAACACAACAAAAGCTGTTGGTCTGTTGAAAAGACCTGTTGGGTTGTTTTACTCATTCTTTGACCTAATCCCAATTCTAACTGCAGCTTTGAAGTCAGTGCTGGATTTTCAAAGTGAACATCAAGTCACGAACAAGAGTTGAACCCTCTCATGAGACTGTCCTGAGGGGAGAACAGATCAGCCTGGGCTTCAGATTCACAGCTGCAGGTGGAGGAACAGATTAAAGAAACACTGTAAGACCAGAGTTCCTCTGCTTGGTCAGAAGGTTTCACCTCGACCGGATCTACATCTCAAACACACCACCTGCAGAAGTTAAAGTGTAATTTTGCTGCAGGCAGGAAATCAGTTTTAGTCCTTTGGGAAACTCACTCACATGGCAATGACGCACCTGTTGCATTGCTTTGAGGTAAAGCAACTCCACAGTATGTGACCAGAAGTTATTACTAAACATCTAAACTATGTGTAAGGTTACTACAAACATTAAACATTTTAGAATTACAGTAATATTATAGGAATTTTAAAGTTACAAATGTACAACATTTTTTTTTTTTTACCACACATAATAAATCATGTAAATGATCAAATTATATTTGTTTGTGTGTGTGTGTGTGTGTGTGTGTGTGTGTGTGTGTGTATTCTCCACTACTAAAAGCACAAATAGAAACAAAGCTGCTTAATTTCATCCAGGTGGATGCTGCACACTGGTGGTGGTTGAGGAGATTCCACCCTTCTATGTAAAGCGCTTTGAGTGCCCAGAAAAGCGCTATTAATGTAAGGAATTATTATTATTATTATTAATTAATTAACAAATGAAAATGTATTAATCACCACTAGGGGGCAAATTGTCAGCCTATTTGGAAGTCGCAGAGATTTAAAAGATGGCACAAAACATACAAGAATCAGCTCACTTATGCAGACACCGTATATCAAATAATATTTGCACTCACCCATTACACAAACCTGCCACAACTACACAGAGCCATAGAGCCTCACATGTTTGAGGCTCTGTATAAACTGGTTTGCTTGAGCGACTCATTGTTCAACACCAGACTCTTTTCCGCCATCTGCACAGAGGAGACGGCCACATTTCCCTCTTGGTCTTTCACTTAAGTGATTCCTCTCTCAGTAACACACAGACACACACAACTGATCCTCAGAAACTGGCGGCGCATCAGACACATGGGCATGATGAACATCGCTGACAGCATCTGATATCCGTTAGGGGCCTTCATTCTTCCAACACAATCAGGGACGGCACACAAATCAGATACTTCAAGAAGCCGCCAATGAATCTTGATCTTCCTCTTCAGAGGACTTTTGACATTTTTCACTAAAACTGTTCGCTCAGGAATCACAACACATGAAGCTCACACAACTCAAGATTATAAACTGACATGGTTTCTATGCATACTCTTTAAAAAAAAAATGTTACAAGATTGCAGATTTTACAGTTCCTGAAGGACATCTGACAGAGCACGGAAATGCCAAGACCATGGGTTCGACAGCCTGGTAAAGCACATATTCAGAAATGCCTAAAATATAAAAAACATAGAGGTTGCTCTCCATTATTTATGTTTTCTAACTGTTTATTTTATTTATTTATTATTTTATTTTTCAAAGTTTTGTATATTTATTATTCATATTTTTGCATTTATATTTCTGTTTTTATTGTATTAGCCAATTTAGGATATTTATTTTATTAATATTAATATTACATAAATTAAAAATAAACATGCAGATATCAGCTAATAATAGATAAAAATATGGTATTGAATTGTTTTGGATTATTTTAAGAATTAAAATAGTATCTTACTATTAAGAATGTATTTTGTATATTTCTGCTTTTTGTTGTTATTATTATTATTATTTCTATATTTTGTATCTATATTATTTATAATAAATTAAATATATTTTTAAAAAATCCAGGGGAAAAAATCAGATATCAGCTAATAACAGATAAAAATATGTATTTTGAGTATTGAGTATGAGTATTTTAAGAATTAAAATAGCATTTTTTTCTATTAAGAATGCATTTTATATATTTTTGGAGTGTTTATTATTTATATATGAAACTGAATATTTATTGAATATAAGATTAAATTATTCAATATTTAAAAATACTGGATGTTTAATTGGTTTTAACTATTTTAAGAATGAGATAATCATTAACTTAAAGGGATGGGCCTAAATTATGAAAAGAAAACATTTAAATCACTAGAAAATACTATAAACTGAGTATAAAATATAAATGATCGGCTTATGGCATTCAGTAATTTAAATACTGTGCACAATTTAATATCATACCCTGCACAAACTGATCAAATGTATACCTTCAATGCAAATTGTCCTCATTTAAATAAAACGATAATGGGCATTGAGCGTTATGGACATCACAAACTGGAAGGAACTTTATCAACAGAAAAAAATACTATGGTTTTTGGATGCTACTATATGCTAGAAAAAAAAACGTACCATGTAAATACTGTACCATGCTACGTATATGAATACAACACAAAAAAACACCCTGGTACCAACATTTTTTGGCAGTACCATGGTATTCTTGTAAGTAATCTGGGATACCAAGTAAATAACATGGTACATTTAAAAGTACCATAGTATAACCATCTGTTACTCTAGCATCACTGCACAGCAGCACAGCCACGGTTCTTTGCAGTAAAGACTGTACCAGAGAGTTACATTCACAAGACGATGTTGGGAAAATCTGGTTTCAGATTTCTCTTTTCTCCATCTATTCTGCCCATCTTTCTGTCAGGCATACAGCCTTTCTCTCTCTCCCTCCGCTCTGTTTGTTCAGTGGTCCCTCTGTACCTCTCCGCCTTTGTCAGGGCTAATGTTCTCAAATGGAGGGAAATTAAAGCAGGGAAGCCATGCGTGTCGCACACTAACTCTTCCCCCTGCGGACCTATTGGTTCGCAGCATGCATACTGATGAAGGCACACAGTTCAACATCTCCTTCACACCTCTGAGAGGAACCAGCTCGCTCTACACCGTCACACGCATGAAATACACATGCAGAACACAGAGAGACAATCTGAGTTACTGAGGTATACATATACACAAACACACATCAGTATAGGACGTCTGCTGCACATAAAATGCCACCTACAACTTTAGGTCTGAATCTGATCTGAATGTCTGGGATTCAAATTTTAATTTAAATTTGGAAATAAAGGAAGTTTGAAGGTTTAAATACAAAAACAAATGAATTGCAAAAGGTCAGATGTTTTTTGCTTTCACAGGAGCACTACTGAACACACATATGCTTTCTATTTCTTGACCTTTCTCTCTTCTACCTTCTCAAACACTCACATACAAACACAAAAACATACAGCACACCCAGACTGAATGTGGGGCTTCAGCGGGAGGCATGACAGTGTTGATTTGTGAGGTTTCCTGCTGCAGTGCTGTGCGCAGACAGAGAGAGAGATGTAAGAAGATGTGAGAATGTAAGATCTAAGCAAGCATGCGTGGGTGTTTGGGTGAGCAGATGTGTCAGAACTGCACAATTAATAAAATAAAGAAATTCTGCCCCTGAACTCAGAGCACAAATAAACTGAACAGAACTCAAAGTTGGACCATTTTACCTCGACACGCCATAGACTAAATACACAGCACTCATGGAGTGAGACGTTATAAAACAAAGAGAAGAGGCTCATCTGTATGTGTACATAGACCAACAACAATCTCTCTGTATTAATATGATTGATTGTAAAGTGCCATTTAGCTTGGAAAAGGCACTGTATAGAAAATATTATTAAACAAAAAAATCTTGTAAACAGAATACAAGATCACATCCCGTTCGAATGGCCCTTAAATTTACAGACTGCCTGACAAACCCAATTTAAAAAAAAATACTAAGAAAAGATTACTAAAAAAAAATACTAAGAAATGGATTTATAACAAAAATATTAAAATATATATGGCTACGCAATGCTTTCAACTGACACAATAATATAGCGCCTTTAAATTACTATAATTTGCACATGTTCTCAGCAAAAAATGTGATTTAATTCATCAGCAGTTCACTTAATTTTAATGGATTCATAGCCATATATTTAAAAATAAAACATTTTGCCCACTCTTTTTGCCAAATTTTTTTTCAAAGTTAAAGTAAATAAAACAAAAATTATTAGTGCGTTTTACAAGAAAATACAATTTCATCCTTTTTACTTCAAAATTAGCCGTTTCTTTGAAATTTAGTAACAATTTCTGAATGAAATTTTTTTTTCACAATCCAATTTTCAAACCAATAAAGATGTTGAGTTTGAGAAGTGTCCTTGATTTACTCCTTTACATAACTCAAACACTTCAATAACCAGGTGACCTATACATTCTCAAACATCTCTTTATTAATAATCCATTTCTCATGCTGATCAACTCAAAACTAACAGACCTTCGACCCTTTTAGGCTCTGCGTGAGCTGTTCTTACTGCTAATCGCAAACTTCGCCATAAAACTTTTTTGACTAGTCACCCGCTCTGTTCCCCTCCAGCGGCCCATGGCCGACCCTGCGGCTACACTTGTCCTCTCGGGCTGCCGGGGTCGGCTGCGTTGCCCCAGAGTGGGTCCAGTCGCCCGCCTCCCTGGTGCTCGGGTAATGGACTGGCAGGAAACCGGCTTCCTCCGAGCGCTGGAGACACTGTAAAACGTTAATGGCTCACCGTGGGGATCCGCGGTTGAGCCGGGGCCCCCGAACCAACCCCATTATTCATTAGGCGAGAACGTTATTTATTGCCTCCCGGCACAAACACAACAAGCCAATTAATAATTAAGCATTTCTATCCGCCTCTGTACCAGTGTGCGCAGATGAGGAGGACAGGAGATATGAGCGCGAGCGTGAGATATGGGCGGCCGTGAGCAGCATAACTTCAGCACTATTAAGGAAAATGGCAGTTAGGACCCAACCGTTGTCTGGAGAGACTCGGAGCCAAATCCAGACGAAGCGAAGCAGAACCGCTGCTGTGGCTTTTGTCCAAAATCTAGTGCTCTAAATCCAGCCTCTTGTACATTTAGTAATTAATATCAATAAATAATGTCAATATAAATCTGATGAACAGGGCCGAATCTGAGTTTTCTTTTTTTATATATATATATATACAGTGGGTACGGAAAGTATTCAGACCCCCTTAAATTTTTCACTCTTTGTTATATTGCAGTGATTTTAGCAAATGGCTGCAATATAACAAAGAGTGAAAAATTTAAGGGGGTCTGAATACTTTCCGTACCCACTGTATATATATATATATACTGTATATAAACTACAGGTCTTCTGATTAAAAGAAAAACATTACGTGCCCCCTGCACAGGCTTTGAATGGATGGAGAGAGTAATTTATCTCAGTTCGACCATCTCAGGAGATCTGGATGCCCAGACTAAAACTACAAACATCTCTGCACAGGTTTTACAAGATAATTTACATGACGTGAATTCACATGAAAATATAGATGCACATAGTTCACACTATGAGCATGTCACATTGAAGGTCACACAACTAAGATGCATTAACATCCACAATTAGATCCAAATGGTAATTAATCTACACAAAACGGAGCCTAAACCTCAAATTGCAGACTATTAATCATGTAATCACATGGATTCAGTCAGGTTTACTGAATAGACCAATTATAGGTTTGTAAACATTCAGGATGCATAAAATAAATATGTAAAAATGTTAATAGTAAGGTTTAAATAATATTTCTAATAGTAAGGTTTAAATAATATTTCTAATAGTAAGGTTTAAATAATATTTCTAATAGTAAGGTTTAAATAATATTTCTAATAGTAAGGTTTAAATAATATTTCTAATAGTAAGGTTTAAATAATATTTCTAATAGTAAGGTTTAAATAATATTTCTAATAGTAAGGTTTAAATAATATTTCATGCTGTAACTGTAGGGCTAATACAATACGTCCCCTATGAACAGCATATGTGAATATTATGTAGACCTATTGTTTAAATCGAATTTATGCTTTAAAAGTAGAGTAATCATAACAGTTTTCATCCATAGTATGTCCATTTAAACGTCTGCGTTTAGCTTCAAATGGCGTGTTTGACGACAGTATTCTATAAAAATTATTTGCATTCCGATCTTGACATCAAAAGGCACAAAAATATTTTTTCTTTTATTCCATGGATTTTACCTATTTACCTCCACTTGTTCCCAGTGTTTTTCTGCACCCACTATGCGCACGCAGCTGCAAGTGACGTAACTGTGACGTCTACTCTGAATTGGTCTATAGAAACGGTTTGTGTGCCTTCACTATATCAAAATATCGAATTATGTATTTTCCCCGAGTAATTAATTCCTTTATTTTATGCTGCTTCATAAAAAGCTATATTGAAAAAGACTGTGTTGATAAATTGGTATATAGTGCATTTTCTGCTAAATTTAAAATGAATTAAGCAGTAAAACAGAATTAGTGTCGAAACTTCATGTAGACCGACAACTGTGCTTAGCAGCGGCAGGACAGTTTATGAAGCTATTGCAAAAAGCTTCTTTTGTTCAGTAAACAAAACTACAACAATAGTTAAAAATCCTTCATTATAACCTGGAAAGAAAAATCCTGCAAACACCATAAATGTTCAAAATATTCACGACCCATCTGTACACTTCAAATGAACTTTCTTCATCACAACCTGAAAAGTAAAACCCTGTAATGAAAAATCCTGCAAACAAAAACTTATTAGATAGCAATACTGTTCGTAGCATGTCCTATTTACACACATATACCACACATCTTGTCTATCGGCTGAACGGGCCGGCCGTTTTACTAGCAGACCCCTGAGATGCAAGTTAAGACCTTCTACCCAACTATTTTATCAGTCTACTCTTACTGGAAGTGCATTGGCTGACCTGTAGCTCCAACTGCAGTTATATTGATTGGCTGTGGGCATTCTGGGGAGGCACGGCGGGGGTTTAGCCAAGACGTCGTCCTGATCGAGCCGAGCTTTGTCTCTGCTTCACCTCGGTCAAAAGAATGCTGGATAATCATTATCTGAAACAGAGTTATGGAACAACACAATCGAACAGAACTGATTCTGAAGATACGTTCAAAAAAGGAAGCAGTGAATGTCGTAACACAGGAACGTTCTTCCTATTAAAGGATTTTTGAAATGAATTAATACTTTTTTTTATTTAGCAAGGAGGCATTAAATTGATCAACAGTGACAGTTAAGACTTTCATAATGTAACAGAAGACATTACAAATTTAATTTCATTTCAAAATTTCAGATATTTCAAATAAATTCTATTCTTTTGAATTTTTTTTTACTCAAAGAACACTGAAAGAACAAGTGTATCACGGTTTCCACAAAAAAAACACCATTAAGCAGCACACCTGTTTTCAACATTGATAATAATGAGAAATATTTATTGAGCACCAAATCATACTAGAATGATTTCTGAAGGATCATGTGACACTGAAGACTGGAGTAATGATGCTGAAATGCAGAAATGAATTACATATTAAAATATGTTGAGATAGAAAACAGTTATTTTAATTTGTAATAATTCATAATAGTACTGTTTTTACTGTATTTGTGATAAAATAAATGTAACCTTGCTAAGCATAATATCCTACCAACCCCAAAGTTTTGAACATTAGTGGATATAGAAACTAATAATTACATACATTTAAAATATAATCAATATATAAATAACTATAATCAATATTTTTTTTAGATTTTATATGCATCTTTCTGCCTATTCAGAACTGTAACAAAAGCGTAATGACAGTTTAACCTACAATAATTATGCAACTTAATCAAAAAAATGTTTTGCATTAAACCCCTCCTTAGCTCAAACATATTCAGTGAGCACATGCCCCCCTCAGTTTTAAAGGGCATGACGCTTCTGAAAGCAGACATTCAATTTCATGGCATATGAAGTTTACACTGATTTCAATGTATTATCGTGGCTCATCTTTGCAAAGGTTTTTGTGTGGAGTTAGGGCAGCACTCGTCTTTTGTGTGTGTGTGTGTGTGTGTGTTGCTCATTTGAGTTTCTGCTCGATTGGCCAGCCTAATGTGGCCAGGCTCTGTCGCCCCTGGTAATTGTGCTCATTTCATTTTGGCAGCCTGCGAGGAGCTTGTCCATCACTACAAAGTATAATATATAACACTTATTCAGAAGTGTGCATGTGTGCTGGTGTGTGAGAAAAGGGGAAAAAAATAGGACACAGGACACGTGTGTATGAAGACATAAGCATGTGGAGGGACGTTTATCGATTACAGCAATTACAAAAATGACATTAAAATAAATATATTTAAGGAGCTTGTGTGAGAATAAAGCCATTAGTGAGAATAACTACAATGAATGATGCTACTAACAAAACTATTCTAGTGTTTATGCAACTTACTGTAACTACAGACTCTAATTATAAGGAGTGTAGAACAACAAAAAGCTACATTGATCATTTTTGTTTTGTTCTCTTAAAGTGCCCTCAGATGAAGTATTGGGAATTCTTTTTTGTGATAAATTACTGCTCTGCTCAGAAAGATAACAGCTTGTATCTTCACTTGCAACAGTTTCAAAGTAGCTTCAACTCTGCAGAAAGGCTATAGTGATGTCATCAAACTCATCATTATCATTATTATGAAATCTTTTCATTTGCTACAAAAGAAGCATCGCTTCTCTGACTTGGAGCAAAAAGGCTGGATAATTAAGTTTTAAGACGTGCCATAAATTTGTGTGTGAGCATGTGCATCTGTGCATACGAGAGTGAGTGTGTGAGTGTGAGTGTGTGTGTGTGTGTGTGTTGTAGCTCATCTCTCCTGGCCATATGGGGCACAGGAGAGGAACCCTGCACACAGATGGCAGATCGTACAGCATTTTCTCTTCCATCTATCTCACGATGCTCTCTTTTATCTCTCTCACTCTCACTCCTACAGAGTCAACTTTCATGCATAGACACACTCTCTCACTTTCTCTCAAATAGTCAACTTTCATGCACTTTTCATTTTTATTATTAAAAACACATACATGCACACACCCTATGAAACTCACACCTATTCCTACATATTTGATCTGAAATCTCAAGAAATGACAGCTGGCAGCTACTTCATGTAAAACTATTTAATACACAATGCCTAAGAAAGAAAATCATTTTTTGGTGTTAATTATGTATTATGCAGGTTTTTTTTTTTTTTTTACATCTCTCATTAAATAAACTACATTAAATAAAAAAATTTATTTATTTGGCTTTAAATACATTTTAAAAAATGTAAGAAAAATGGTGGGGGAGAAAATTTTTTTTCAAATGTAGTCTTATAAATAACGTATTTTATACATATAAATTGATTATGAATTATAAATATAGAGCTGCATGAACTCCACAAGTTTGTGTCAAAATTGCTTCCTATAAATAAAAAAATAATGCAAAATCCTATAATAAATCGATTTTACATCAACTTTATTCCCAAATTAATTTTGTCTTTACTAACTACATAAATGTTAACTTGCTCTTACAGGCAGGGAAAGCATTCATTTGCAAGCTAGAAGAAAAGTCACATTTTTATGTATTAGCATTTATAGCCGAGGCCTATGTAGGTAAATTACATGATATTATACATCTTGTACACACATCTTTTTGCCAACGTCAACAGTTATGAAAATCAATTGAATGTGATTGGTTAATTTCTTACATGAATCAGTCAGCTTGCAAAGTGAATAGAAATCTTTAACTATCAGTATCATCAAATTAAGATGCCGATTCTGTAAGTTAAGTATAAAATAATTCCACCGAGAAATCTGAACGCACACACTTGCACGCAAATGTCACTATATTAATTTCATAGTGGCTCATCATTTTGATGAAGTAAAAGAGAGGGGGGAGAGGGAGGACAAAACAAGCTGTGCACAGCCGGGAGGGAGAAAAATATCACATTTTCCAGGTGATGAATTTTTCCAATTTCTCGCAGACAAGTACATAAACTCTTTCAATTAGGAGCAGAATCTGGAAACGAGGGACTGTGGACAGTTGGAGAGCCCGAGCCCTGATGGCTAATTTTATTGAGTGGAAAATTGAATCAAATTGTTTCATTGAAACAATCAGCCTGTACTCCTTATATTCCACTCAACACAGACACAAACTAATGCAAAAAATACAAAAACGCCACTATACGGTTCACACTCTTTTGCCAGGCATTACTTAAATGGATCATTTGAGAGTTGAGAGCTCAAAGAGCCCAAACTTGCCCAGCCTGTCACAAGAAAAGACGCATAGTCATTAGATTAAATTAAAACCAACAGATTTCTGACTGTAGAGGAGCCATAACTCCGGTCATTTCCATGCATGCGGAGCCGGATCCGTCTCCGTCCTCGGCGGGACATTAGAGCAGGTCTTCGGTGCCCTTTAACTGTAAACTGTCCATCTGTTCTACAGCGTTAAGCGTGCCAATGCTTCCCTCTGAGGGTCACATATCGAAGCAGACATAAGAAGAGACCTCCTTGTGGTTTCACATGAATGCATTTCACCAATGAGATCACCTCAAATAATGAGAATTCACTCTGTATTAGCAATAAGTTCAACAGGAGTTGGTCTGTCCAACAGACCCTGCAGAAATAACTTATTTATGCGGTCATTATATATCTTACATAATATAATGGCAGTGGAGAGAGCTAATGTATTCACCGAGCTCATGGGCCTGTATCCAAATAAATATGCTGTGAAATTAAATATTAACCGCATGAATACATTATATTTATTTAGTGCACAAACCTCTGTCTGAAAAAAGGGACATCTTATTGAGCCTTTTATCAAGGTCTTATGTCAAATGTTTTCATAGTCTTGGCTCTAGAAATAGTCTAGAAACTAGATTAATTAGATAGTTTCCCATAATAGTCATTATCATAATCATTAAGGATGTAATTATTGATAGTTTATTACATTTTCCACTGACTAGAGCGTATTCAACCATGAATGTGCAAGTTTAAAAAGGTCAAAGACAATTCTTAGACCATCGCCATATAGAAAAACCTATACACTATAAAAGTTGCAAATAAAACTGATTATTGATGTATGTTTTACAATACAGCTACTGTCTTTCTATCTCAAAATGTCATGTTTAACTCAATGTTACTTGTGTTTCTTTGTAATTGTGAAATTTACTAACTATTTCTGAGTAAAAAATTTTTGTACACCAATTTTTCAGTTTAGAAAATGGTCGGACATCCTCCTGGACAGGAGTCCTCAAAGCTAGTCTAACAACGAAGCAATTTACCCAATAAGTTTCTTGCCCAAAATGCTAGAAATCAATGCTTGCCAATGAAAAAGAGCTGTTCACATGTTTACACGTCAGAAATACCTCAGCAAACCTCTAAATCCATGAATAATTAGTGACAAATCAATAACCCAAATTGAAATCTCTCCTAAGCTCATAAACCAACAAAGCAATGCAGATAAACTGCTGTACGAGATGTTAAAGTGACAGTGAGAACTAATAACTAAGAGAACCAATCGGCTGGTTACTGGTGAGGCCATGTCCACACGTACACGGGTATTTTTATAAACGGAGTTTTTCCTTCCGTTTTTAAAAAAATCTCCGTCCACATGAAAACGCATGCGCATGCTATGAAGCACTGTCAAGAGCATGCCAAACCAACAGGTGGCGATATAATCTTAACCGTGAAACCATGTTGGCCAATCAGGAGCCTGAAAAAGTTTCCAGTAGGCGGAGATAACAGCGCAGGCTCCAACGTCACAAGCCAAAAACTCAGGCTTCACTGTCTACACGACAACACTGCAACCGGAGTTTTTGAAAATCTTCACCCTGGCAGGAGTTTTCAAAAATGTTCGGTTTCAGTAAACTGGTGCGTGTGGACGAACGGCCAAACCGCGTAGAAAAAGCTGCGGTTTTAAAAATAACCGCGTTCGTGTGGACAGGGCAAAATCAGCAGAAACTACTGAAAGCAAAGTGGCGATTTAAACCACCACAGGATCTGTAATGAAATGACTAGCATGACTTGGCCTACTACTGAAAATTCACAAGTTATGAAGTCTTGCTTTATATGACTCTTATCGTTGAGCAGTCACACAAAGCTATACTGCTGAAAGCTGCAAAATCTCCCTGCTCTTGATTTTGAGCAGTGAAGGGAGAAGGAGTTTGTGGCCTCTTCTGGATTTGCCCCAGACATGCAATACTCAGAAACGTGGCACCTAGAAAAACATACCAGTGGTTCAGATATGCAACATTAGGACAAAGTCAACCCTGATGCAGGAGCTGGAATTATTTGTCGAAACTTGTACTGCCGTTCAGGGAGAAGCACCGCTGGGTCTGGCTGTGAAATACTGGCAGTGAGGGATCAACTAGCCACGCAGGCCAACACTTTGAAAAGATGCCATGGAGATGAATGTGCTGGGTTTGACATTGGCCTGGCAGATTTACAATTATGGAGCTATTGTATATATATATTTTATATATAAATTCAAACTTTTTTTTCAAGAAGAATTCAATAAATTCATCAAGTGACAGTAAAGACATTTATAATGTTATAAAAAATTTCTATTTATAAGAAATTTGATTTCTTTTGAACTAAGAATTCCTGAAAACAATCCATAAAAATATACCACAACTGTTTTCAACATTGATAATTATAATAAATTTTTTTTGAGCACCAAATCAGCATGATTAGAATGATTTCAGACATGGATTAAAACATTAAAAACATTGCCAACCCCAAACTTTTGAACTGTGGTATAAAATATATTCAAGTGTATATGTAACATGGTATAATATGTACTGTACCTAGGGTTGCAAAGGAGTGGAACATTTTCGGTAAATTTCCGGAAACTTTCCAAAAATCCATGGAATATTCCGAAAAATCCTGGAAAGTTTCCCAAATTTCTGGAATATTTCCAAAATTTACTGGAAATTTTCCACCTTTTTGCAACCCTAACTGTACCATGTATGCATGGAAAATATTAACTTTCTTCTTCTTATTAAATGCAACCAAAACTCGTCCCACTTTATATTAGATGGCCTTAACCACTATGTACTTACATTGAAATTAATCATTTGAAACAATGCATTTATTGTGTACATACATGTGCTTATATTTTCAAAAAATATGTGCATGTAATTACATTTGTTTTTTACAATTAGTTATTTTGTATAATTACACTGTTGATTCATCCCTTACACCTTAACCCACCCTTAAACCTACCCATACCACCAAACCTGTCCCTAACCTTACCCGTATCCCACCTCAACAGCAGCAAAAGTGTTTTGCAATACAATATGAACACAGTAAGTACTTATTGTTTAATGCAAGTACATAGTAGTTAAGGCCACCTAATATAAAGTGGGACCCAAAAACTTTCATAAACTCATAATTTTCCATTAAATGTTTCAGGCATCAAATTCAGCTGCTTTTTCATTTTCTCTCTCATGGTTTTCCATTCGTCTACAATTTATTGAAGCTCATCATTTTTAAACATTCCTGACATGCTAACATTTATTCTATTCCTAAACAACACTATGACATATTGTAGACGTAGCGTCACAACTAGGATAAATGCTATATGTAATACTCATTTAAACAGAGAGGAAAGTTTATGAGACGTAATGAGAACGATTTAGTGGTGGAGCTGTCATTACAGACAAGCGTCTCATCATGTTTTATTGACAACACACATCTTCAGTTAGCCAGCAGGGAGGCAGTAACCCAGAGGCTACAGACTGAACAGACGCAGGAAGCTAATGTGCTAATGCTGCCGCTTAATGACTCAGTAAGAGCTTAGCAAACTGTCCACTATAATAAGAAAGAACACCCTGTACAAAAAAGCAACGTAGCTGTAAGTGATGCCATTATCTGTTTATTTCCAATTACAGACATTTTAACTTGAGGTTTTTTTCGGTCGTTTTACATTTATCGGTTTGTTTATTTGTTTTAACTAACATTAGCAGGTTTGGGTTGATTTAATGCTTGATAAATTGGTGGAATAATGAACGCATCTTGCTGTATATGAGCATCTAACTCTAAATTTGTGAATCTAATGTGTTAGCATTTACTTAGCTAAACTATAGACGGAAAAATGTCCCCATAAGCTAAATCCGACAAAACCTCAATTTGGAGACGTGCGCAAAGATGACACAAAGTGTTTTTCAATTCTAAATATCCAATGAAAATGCATGTGGAAACGGACCAAATTTTCATGCCAACCATTAGAGTTGTTGTGAATAGGCCTTAAAGGGATAGTTCATCCAAAAAGAACAATTCTGTCATTATTTACTCACCCTTAAATTGTTACAAACCTTTCTTTCTTCTGTCAAAAACAAAATAAGATATTTTGAAGATTGTTGGTAACCAAACAGTTGCTGGTATAATGACTTCCTTAAAAATACTATAGCAGTCAATGGTGAACAGCAACTGTTTGTTTTCCAAAATTATGGTAACATATTTTTCTGCATTCAACAGAAGAAATAAAGTTATACAGGTTTGGAACAACATGAGGGTGAGTAAATGATGTCAAAATGTTAATTTGTGGGTTTTCATGTGCAATTTATCTGTTCAGACCAATGTGAAAATAAAGCCAGACTGATGAATGAAAATACAGCGATACACAAGGACAGCAGCATAAAATTCTATTTGATTCACGTATCAAGATACTGATATACCTTACTGTATTTTATTTGCCCAGTTCTGGATTCTTCTTTTCTTATTCACTGCCACTTATAGCAAAACACCACCAAGTCATACTTTATGTTCATAAACACAGAGTCATACTTTATTTAACAGCAACGTTTACAGATCAGCGTTACTTTAGCATCATTGAGATACTATTACAGTTTTTATTCATATTTTAAACGTTCTTATTTTTATATGATCTGTTGTCATTTTAAATTTTAAATTTTAGTAATTTTGTTCGTCATTTTTATTAGTTTGTTTTTAATGTCTATACAGTTTTTAGTCATTTTTATTTTAGTTTTGTAGCACTAAAATTGAAGTTTTTATATTTTGCTTTATTTATTCAAAAAATATTTTATGGTTTTAGCTTTAGTCAACTATAAAAGTTCCACTTATGGTTGGCTAGTTTTCTTCGCATTACAATGGAAAAGACATTAGAACACCTCTTTATATTAAAAAAAAATAAATAAATCTGTCGGACTGATGGCATACGAATATTCGTGTCAGTCCGAACAGGCGCAATAATAGCTGTTCATTCAAATTTAAAAGATTATCGCCCCAAACATTCGTATTGGCATGAACAAACCTTTAGTCTGTAGCAACTCCCATTAGCTTCATAAAAACAACATGTTTAGCAGCAGTCTAGTTTGTCCTCATTTAGATAAGTAAATGCGCATGTGTGTTTGAATTGGAAACTCTGTTGGAAAACATGTGCGAGGAAACTGGCTTTCCTAGCCTAGAGGAAGCAGCACAAACCCCGAAGACAGACAGGAAGTCCATGCAGCAGGACACCAGCTGACTGACATCACGACACACGCACATACACACGCACAACCAATGCTCCTTAAAGATTCTCAAGGGCCATCTGACTCCATAATTTAGTCCAAGGTGCAGACATTCATTTTCTCAAGATGCCCAAGATTTTCCACCCCTCCCTCAAGGCCTGGCTGGTTTCCTGCAGGCCGTCCCACCCCCTGCGGTGCGACACGCAGACAGATCGCTCCGGTGACTGGAGCGGACATTCAGGCATTGGGCCGCAAGCTCGCAGGAATTCCCTGACAGAGACATAATGGCCTCCGGAGCACGGCGGCTCCTTTGGATTTGTTCCCTTGACTTCACACATCTCCCCATCCCCTCCTGCGCCTATGAAATGCCCTTTCAAAGAGGTCAGCCCTCAGGGTCGTCAGTCACGTCACAGGGTCATTTCCCGTCGATATTTGGCTTGATGTGTGCATCCCTGACATGTGGATCGGCGCTTACATTCGTACGGCTCTGGATCCCTGCCACTCTTCCTCTCTTCTCACCTGCAGCTCTGCAGCGGGGTTCCTCTGACATTCCCAGATCGTAAAACTCACAAGGATGTTGTTTCTGGTCCCACCTCCCTCTACTGTAGCGTGTGAACTGGCCGTTCAGTCAGCGGACCTCATGCATCCTGCGTCCATTTTTTCTTGGTTGAAGGCCAGAGAGGGCAAACTGCTCCGAGGGTTTTAGCCTTGGAGACTTACAATAATGCGATTCTTCTGGTGGGTTTTTTTCAGATTCTCTTCTCACAGTTGTCAAAAATCTGTTCTGTACTGCTGTTTAGCCAAGTATGTGGCCTTTGTGTTTAAGCAGGGGCATCCAAACGTGCTCTTGGAGGACCACCGTCCAGCGGAGTTTAGCTCCAATCCTAATTAAACAGAACTGAACCAGCTAATCAAGGTCTTCAGACTCAGTAGAAACTTCCAGGCAAGTGTGTTGAAACTGAACTCTCCTGGCTCTCCAGGATCAGGACTGGACATCCTGTGTTAAAGCTACAGCAGTTAATTGAAAAAAATTAATTCTCTGAATTTCGCCATCACACAGTGTTAATCTCATCAATGAAATGTTAATGTTTTTTTAATTCATCAGTGGTAGCGAGACGTAAAATTTGCATCATGATGAAAATCAAAATACTGTTGATGAAAATTGAGGGAAAAAATTTAAATACGTACATATGTATACATATACGTCATATTCAATAATTATAATTTTTTATAATTTTACTATAGTTGTACTTAACCTATATATGTGTGTGTGTGTGTGTGTGTGTGTGTGTGTGTGTGTGTGTATATATATAAATATATATATATATAGTAGTCAAGATTTGAAGTGGATCAAAAAAGTTCATCAAAGTTGTCCTAAGACAAGAATGCATTTTTGGTTTTAGGACAACTTTGATGAAAGGTTTTGATCCACTTAAAATGTTGACTACTGTATATAATGCATATGCATCCAAAAAGAACAATTTTACACACACACACGAGTAAAATTGCAGAAAAAAATTTAGAATTTTTTTTTATTATTGAATATGATGTAATACAACTATTTTATTAAAATTAGTTTAATCAATCATAATGAGATGAAAAAAATAAAAAAAAATAATGCTTACATCATACTGTTGATGAAATTATGAGGAATATACTGTATGTATGTGTATGTGCCAATTATACTAAACATATGTATATGAATGTATATACACACACAAACATGTTTAGTTAAATTTTATAAAAATTATTCAAAATAATACTTGAATATGACATGTAATATGATATACAACAAACACTGCAACAATATTACTGTATTATGAATACTGAAGTGCTCTAAGGTCATTTTCACTAGAATCGTTAACTAAGATGCAATATTGCACTAGTTGTGTTTGTATAAAAATGAGAGAGTCTGGAGCGTGATAAGAAAGACATGAAAATAGCTCTACATTAATGCATATATTACGGAAATGAATATCAGGAAATATCTGACAGGTTGACCAATCAGAATCATGTATTCCAGAGAGTTGTGTAATCAGACGAAATGCAGAGTAAATGTACATTTGTTAAAAGGCAGAAAAAAAAACTTAAAAAAGGGCACTGCAGACACCTCACTGGCTGTAACAGAGCAGTGCCGCATGCACCATGAAACACCACGTGCAATATGTAAAGCTCTTCAGCAAACAGCCCTAATTTGAGTCTTAATTACCTTTGACTGGCTCCAAGTACACTTAGGAGAGGCTCCCTACTGCCCAGAGTCCTCATTCTCCTTATTCAATAATAAACAAACATATGCACTCAAACCCAACCACATGCACACACATACACACACTCGTTTAATACACTCCACTGCAAGTAGATTTAAGACACTATCTCTATAGTTTCCTGTTTACTGCTGTTTACCACTCATTAGCTTTGGCGCTGGATGTTTGGATGCTCTCACAGGAAAGACTGGCTCTCTGTCGGACTGACTGTCTGTCTTTCATTTCATCCCCCTCGTTTTCTCTTTCCACTGTCTGGCCCGCATGAGTCTGTCACAAATGGATACACAGAGAGGATGGTCTACACAAGTGGCTGCCAGAAATGCACAAAAGGAGTGAGAGAGAATAAGTGCTGATGTTAAGAGAAATGAACCTTTTCCCATAGTGCCACAAGAGCTGCGAGGTCAACAACTGCTGACTACTAATAATATAACAGACTGAAAGAGGATTGATTTATCTCGTGTGATGAAGACCATTATGCCATTTAGTAGAAACATCCACTTCATCCAAAACTAAATACAGTGGCCACAAAAAAGTATTTGGAGACTTAAACTGCACTTACAAATGTGTGAATATCATAAAAGCATACTAATGAGTAGATGTGTTCTTCTGTTCATCGTAATGACGTTTAATGTCCCCCGACAACCTCTGTACTTCCATTTAGCCACTTGTTAGCAACCACCTTTTTAATACCCCAAACAAGAGTGGGGTATTACTTCTGTATGTCGTAGAATAAATCGTGGAAAATATCTTGAGCTTGTATTAACTCATTCAACCAGAAACCCATTCAGTGACTTCGAAACGATGGAACTAGAAGTGCAAAAATGGCAACTCCTTTTCAGGTTTTAGGACTCCTTCCTGCAGCACTCAATGGAGAAAGGTGTTTTTGCAACCAGGCGATATAGTTATGACATCTACGATGCATGTGTGCTAAATGCTAACCAGCCAAACCTTGAGCACTTGGTTTAGTTTGAAGCCTGAAGACAGAAGGCTAATCTGAAATCAGATCTTCTAGCACAGTGGTTTTAAAACCCTGGGTCAAGACTCAAAAAATGGGTTGCCAGGATGATTTAAGGAAAATGTATATGTATAGGCGCTTTCACACCGTGTAGTCCTAGGAACTTAGTTCTAGGAACTAGCCAGCAGGGTGGTTCCTAGAGAACCAATTTCCCCCCCGCGCCATTTTCCTGGTTGCATTCACATTGGCAGCAGGAACTCGCCGACAGCGAGTTTATTCGTGGCATTTACAAACATCTACAACCTGTGAATGGAGGACGCCATGATTGGAGCTGTTTTTGTTGTGTGTCATGGGTTTCGAGACAACGGAGATGGAATGTAAAAGCACAATTTATGCGATTACGACAGAGAGTGCGAAAATCTGACTAAATCTCCTATGACAACTTCCAGTGTTACATATCATCGAGGCTGAGAAAAGAACACAATGCTGCAGACCAACATGTAAATGCTGTTATCGCCGTTTTCCATGTTTGTGGAACAAATATGTTTAAATGGCTTTTTAAAAATGCTGGGTAGCCGGTGTTTCGCGTGCGTTTGGCCAATCAGCATACACTTACGTCACTGATTTAGACCCTACTCTGAAGTAGGAGCTAAATCAGTTCCCCCAAATAGAGTTCCTAGAACTATAAATACGTTCCTAGTTCCTGAGGTGCGAACACGCCAAAAAGCGGAAACTTCCACCAATAGTTCTAGGAACTATGGAAAGGTTCTTCTGTTGCGAAAGTGCCTTATGTTACAAAGTTCAAGACTCAGGGAAGAAGGAAGGGAATCGGCTAACTTAACTGTAATAACAAAATAAACAAACTACAAAACGAAAGTAAGCTGCTACCACCTCGCAGCAGAATCCAATGTGTATTTGTGTTTGCGATGTTTTTGCAGCACTGAACATTGTAGCCAATCACAGACGTATCTGTTGATTTCTGGAACGCAATGGCCAATCAGAGGCATGTCAGTTAGAATCCACTCACCGCTCAAAAAAGTTTTTGTTCAATCCTGAGTTCTGGAAGCGTGCGAATCCTCTCATTACAATGAACAAAGTGTAGACGCGATGTAAATAAGAGATTAATTGTGCTGTGTAGAGAGATTAATTGATTATAACACAATTTTCTGAGATTGCTTTTCAGTCATTAAGGGAGCGCTCTTTGCACACTTTCTTATATAGTCCATTCAGAATTTGAATAAAAGTTTTGCTTTTCATGCTGCTAAGAGGACTAATGTGGCGAACATGCTACAAAGTTTCGGGAGTGACAACTGCACATAAATTGGGGATTTTCTCGAAATCGCAATGTCTGACATGGTGATAATCATAACAATGGAATGGACAAAATAAGATATGCCAAAACTGATGTGAGGCTAAGTGGGACTTGTGACCGGTCTGTGGCATAGTTGTCACTCATTAACATTCACTCCATCAGCACAGCACAGTGTGCATGTATGTATGGGTCGCGTAAATTTTAAAAGAAAAAAATAGGGTCGCTCTTAAAAAAGTTTGAAAACCACTGTTCTAACTTAAGAGATCATTTAGGCTAGATGCTTTTTCCTAGTCTTCACCTACAATGTTTCATCTATACCTAATAATATCAACTTCTTCACCTAACCCTTCACTTCAAACATTTGAGTCTAAACCTGTCTTGTCTTTCCAGAGTCTTTCATTCTGTCTTTCTCCTGCACTCATTTGTTCTCTCAATCCTTTCCCCTCTCTCTCTCTCTCTCTCTCTCTCTGTGTTGACAGTAATGATGAGCTATGTTCAGTCAGGCTGGAGATGAGAGACACATCAATCTGTCTCGTCTGACACACTTTTGATTTGTTTTCACTAGGCCAGAGCTCCACACCGAAGCTGTAGACAGTTTATTAAGAAACTCAAATAGTAACTGCTAAGCTTTCATGCACCAGAAACCTCAACATGTTCTCACTATCACCCAAAAAGGCCAGTAGGCCTTCATGTTACCTAGAGATTAAAAGGAAAAACATTTTAGAGAACACATGGAGTTCAGATGCATAATGTTCTCCTTTTATATTTCAGAAGCGTGTGTTTGTGCCTGTGAGGTTTCTTTGTACCACAGCTGTTGGTGCGTGTGTGTGTGGCCGCAGGCGGTGTGTTCTGCAATAATGGGAACGGTGTTTGAGGCTGAGATTGTATTAACAGGATAATTGAGTTGCTCGATCAGGCGAAGCCGAATTCTGTAAAGATTCGTAGAGTTGGGCGGAATAAACCGCCTCCACCTTTCTTTCATTCCATCCAAACCTTTAATGCTATATTAGCATAGACCTAAAGGTTTTCACACAAAAATAATAAGGTTTACAACACTTTACTCTACTTCTAAATGTAATCCTCTCAAAAACTTGTTGACATCAATAGATTTCAAATGAAACATAATGTGACCAGCATTTGTGGCATAATGTTGATTAGCACAAAAGTCAAGGTTAAGGTAGCCATGCATTCAAAGTTACAAAAGTAGTAAAGTACCGTAAAGTACAAAAAAAGTACCATTTCTATCCCTTGTCCTGGGAAACTGGCACAAAGTTTCAGTAAGCATACATAATCAATTGTGCATCTGAATAAATGCGTTTCCATCATTTAAATGCATGTTTTCTTACTTTCTCTTTTAAGCACATTTTAAGATTGTATGTGCATCTTGGACTCTTGGAAAAAACATCCAGCGTTTTTTTTTTTCATGCGATACCCCAAAATTCGCATGAAAATTTGTGGATGGAAATATAGCTAGTGAGTCACTTACAGTGGAATTGAATGGGGACTTTTTTATGAGAATTTGAAAGCAGAAATGTGTAGTCTTCTGTTAAATTTTGTGTATTAGTTGCAAAACAGTAATGTTAGGGTTGTTAATGGCATTGCATTATGGAAACAAAATTATAAAATCAGATATATCTTTATACACAGAAAAGTAAGCTACTAAGTGATTTTTCACACTAAATTTGTGGTAACATGCATATTGTTTACATTTTTGTATTTGAAAATTCACGGACTGGCCTCATTCACTCCCATTTTAAGTGCCTTGCTGTATCCCAGATTTTTGCTTTGCATGAAAAGGAGGGACAAGTCAAAAAATTTTTGTGGTAATTAACAACATGCCACAGATGCAGAACTTGTACTGAACCCGATACTGAATTCCTTCAAGAAAAAAAAAAAGCTGATTTTCCCTGTGGTCTGAACAGAATGGGATTACGCACTCAGAAGAGGAGCGGCTCTGGTGTGAACGTGGCCTGTGAGACTTTACTGAAGGTTGATATAAACTATACCTTCTCTCCTTTTCTCTCTCTCTCTTTCTCCAGATGGTAATGTTCTCTTTCTCGTCCCTGTGCAGACTCAGCTCCTGTATGGAAGGAGATTTATGGGGGCCCTTCGTCTCAAAATCACCACTCTGAGTCCCCACACACACCGGGGTGTGTGTGGGTGTGTTTGACTGCATATCTCAGCGTTGCAGCTTGTGTGTGTGTGTGTGTGTGTGTGTGTGTGTGTATACAACATTCTACCCTGCTGTGTATGTGCGCGCGCGCACACTCGTAACCACACAAAAACACACACACTGCAAACAATCAGGGGTGTATGGCAAATAAGAGTGTGTGCGTCACAGGCAGGAGGTTTGCATGTGTGTGTGTGTGCTCATCTGCAACCTGCTTGCTCTCTCATTTTCAATCTCAGCCCAATTAATTTAGCAGAATTAATCTCTCGCTGTGCACAGCCGTTCCTAGCACACACACACTCACACACACACTCTCCTCCCCGCAACACAAGGCACAGTCAAACATGAAATAGTGTCTCATGCCACAATCCATCTGGCATCTTAACACACACACACATGCCCACACCCCGGTGACATTTGCAGATTGGGAGTGTGTGAAAGATGGGGGAATGATTTCCTCTCCTAATGAAGAACTTGCTGTGTTCTCGCGGGCGGAAAGCAAAGGGCGGAGGAGATGAGGACGTTTTTCAGCCCCTCATTTCACTTGATGTGTCTGATCGCAAATACACTAGCGTACGGCCTCAGATGGATGGATGGATGGATGGATGACAATTCAATGGTCTTCACTCAAAGTTCTACATGCTGATTGGTTCATGTTTCATCAGCTGTATGATGTCAATGGTCAGGGTCAAAGGTCAGAGAAACTACAGGCTTCACACATTAAACCATTCTTGCAGTTCTACAAAGAAATCATCAACCAAGAACATAAACATAGGCCTAAAGGTATTAGTAGAGTCTCGCCGAAGCTATTTGGTCATTTGGAACAAGCAGCACGATCAAATTGCATTTGTTTCCAACAAAACATGAAGAATAATCACAGGAACAACAGTTTCCTATAAGATTAAATGTGGAACTGAACAGGAGGAGGTTACATGATTTTGTCTCATTACTAAACTGGTGTGGTGCAAAAACGGTGATGCACCAATTCTGAAATTCCGGCCAGTCAATAGGTAGATAATTATTTTCATATTATGACCAAAATTATAAATGGCTCATATTAAAAAAATAGCACTTTGTTTCCCTGTTTTTAACAAACATAAAAATGTAAATAGTGTTTGTTATAAATAGTGTTTATGCTATAAAATTATATGCAGTACAAAAGATTGATAAATAATACTTTCATTTAATGTTAACAATTACCTAAATCTTAAAAAATTTGAGAAAAAAAAATAATATCCAATACTGAGTAGTATTAATAAATGTAAAATATATACAGCAGGTAAAATAAGTATTGAACACATGACCATTTTTCCCAGTAAATATATTTCTAAAGGTGCTGTTGACATGAAATTTTCACCAGATGTCGGTAACAATCCAAGTAATCCATACATACAAAGAAAGCAAAACAAATAAGTTCAGAAATTAAGTTCTGTGTAATAAAGTAGAATGACACAGGGAAAAAGTATTGAACACATCAAGAAAGGGAGGTGCAAAAAGGCATGGAAAGCCAAGACACCAGCTGAAATCTATCAGTAATTAGAAAGCAATCCTGCCCCTAGTCAGTGGAAATTAATATTAGCTGGTTCAGTCCCAGCTGATGGCCTATAAAAAGGTATCTCATGACCATTGTGTCACACAAGAAACATTTCATGATGGATAAAAGCAAAGAGCTTTTTCAAGACCTTTGCAACCTTATTGTTGCAAAACATACTGATTGCATTGGTTACAGAAGGATTTCTATAGTTCCAGTTCCAGTGAGCACTGTTGGGGCCATAATCTGGAAGTGGAAAGAAAATAATTTCACCATAAACCAGCCACGACCAGGTGCTCCTCGCAAGATCTCTGACAGAGGAGTGAAAAAAATTATCAGAAGAGTTGTCCAAGAGCCAAGGACCACTTGTGGAGATCTTCAGAAAGACCTGGAATTAGAATGTACAATTGTTTCAAAGAAAATAATAAGTACAATAAATAATGCACTCAACCGCCATGGTTGCACAGGTACTGCAGTGTTCCCAACCAACTTCCAAAGCATGTACCATGAGGACTTGAACTTACAAATATCCATAATTTGTCAAAGTTTTGGTAAGCACATATACACTCTTTTTATGGAGTAACGCAATATTGTAACGCATTACTTTTAAAAGTAACTTTCCCCAACACTGGTTATTATGAATGTACACTGTATGTTTGTGCCTGTTATTAACCACACTTAAGCGCTACATATTTACCATGTACATACCATTAGTATGTACAGTAATTTGTCTTATTAGTTACCATATCCGGATTCTGTAATTGCCTGTTTGTACATACACACTTGTCTGTAAATGCTACATATTTACTATGTATATACACTAGTACGTATAGTAAAGGATCTAATTAGTTACCATGTATGGACACTACCTGTAAGTACCCACACTTGTCTGTATGTACATACTAACCATGCATTTACGACTGTTAAGTACAGCTGTGTTTCTTATTAGTAAATGTATGTACATACATTTCAGGTAAGTACCATGTGTTACCACGCATTTGCCTGTAGGTACAAGATATTTACCATGTATGTACCAGGGAAGTACACGTACTGTAAAATAAAGTGCTACCGCGTGTTCAATCCTTTTTCCTTGGGTCATTCCAGTTTATTACACAGAACTTAATTTCTGAACTTGTTTTCTTTGTATATATGGATTACTTGGATTGTTACCGACATCTGCTGAAAATTTCATGTCAACAGCACCTTTAGAAATATATTTACTGAGAAAAATTATGTGTTCAATACTTATTTTACCCGCTGTATATAACTTTCTAGTCATAAAAAAAATGTATTCTGAAAAATGTGTCATGGTTTGCACACAAATATTAAGCAGCACAATCATTTTCAACTTTGATAATAATCAGAAATCTTTTGAGCAGCAAATCAGCATATTGGAATGATTTCTGAAGGATCATGTGACACTGAAGACTGGAGTAATGATGCTGAAAATTCAGCTTTGATCACAGGAATAAATTACATTTTAACATATATTAAAATTGAAAACATACTTTTCAAATTGTAGTAATATTCCATAATTGCAGTATTATTGATAAAAATAAATGCAGCTTTGGTGAGCATAAGAGAATTCCTTTAAACATTAAAAAAATCTTTCTGACCCTGTAACTTCTGAATGGTAGTGTAAGAAATTACGATGACAACCAATAACCATTATGGAGCTGGCGTATTGTGCATCCCTACAAAAACAAGGAGAAGAAATTAATCAAGTTATGTTCAAATCAGACTAATCTCCGGCCACATGGAACACGTGGTTCTGGCTCAACGCAGCATTCTGTTGTTACGATCCCTCCGCCAAATGAAATGCACGTCTGAGGGGGTCTGCATGGCACCCAGCTGTCCTGCCCAGTGCAGTCACTATGCCAGCCACAGTCTTGCCCACTCACCATGCCAGCAGTTGCCCTGGCAACCCCAGCCAATGGCCCGCAACCGCTCCCTCACAGAGAAAGAAGGTAAGGAAATGATGGAACCAAAAAAAAAAAAAAAGGAATAAAAAAAAAGGGATTTGCTTCTGGAATGTTACATTTAATGCTGTGTGTAGGAATTAAGCCACTTAAATAATGTCAATTGATTGGAAACATTAAACATTATTATCTACATGAATTTAGAACATATTTATATTTTTATGTATTTATTTAACTTTTGGCCAACTGAGATGAGACAAATACAGCAAAAGAAGAAGGGAATGGACTTGCACTCTTAAAAATAAAGGTGTTTAAAAGGTTCTTCACAGCGATGTCATAGAAGACCCATTTTTGGTTCTACAAAGAACCATTCAGTCAAAGGTTCTTTAAAGAACCATCTCTTTCTTACCTTTTTATAATCTGAAGAACCTGCTTTCGCCACAAATAACCTTTTGTGAAACAGAAAGGTTCTTTAGATGTTAAAGGTTTTTTATGGAACCATTTAGATAAAAAGGATCTTCTATGGCATCTGTGAAGCACCTATATTTTTAAGAGTGTATGCCCCAGTGTTGGACAAATTCAAATTTAAAATCATCCACATAAGCACTATAGCTCTAAAGATCATCTGAAGCACAATTGCGAACCACTAGACAACACATCTGACAAATTTTAAAATTGCACATTTCCCTTCAATTTCAGAACCAGAGAGACAAAATCAGAAATTAGGCCTCAAGACCTTTTCCTTACATCCACCACAGTTCTTATCATCGCAGTGGAACACAATGACAACTCAAAATCCAGCAGGTACAAAAAAAACACTCATCTGTACCGAGTGCCAAATATACACCACCAAATCTGTCACTTACACATATATAATCTACAAACCACATTTTAAAAGTGCAAAAGCCTATTGGTATGAGGATCCAGTATAAATACATGGTTAAATAAATGTAATAACTTAAAATGTCACAATATAACAACAACAAAAAAAAAAATGTTGATGCCGTCTATCAATGTAAGATGGGTCCAGAACATGAACATTAACTAGCCCATAAAATGTATTTTCAAAACAGCTTTTTTGTCACAAATAAATAGGTTACAAATAAAATTATATTAAATACATTTTTAAAAACAATATATTTCCTTTATAGAACTTATATATTTATTTATTTATGGTTACAATTATCACAAACTTCTTATATAATCTTATATCCTGGGTGTTTGAATATTACAACATTACGTTACTTTAATTGACATGAAATTACTTCTGACATATTGAAGATATTTGCTGCAAAGCTTTAAGCTAAACAGAAACCAAAATAGTGTCTCATTTATCTAAATAAATGAGCAGAAACCAAAGAGTATCACTATTATCCCTGCTCTCCTTTTACTTCATCACTTGGCGAACCTAAAGAACTTTATTACCTGAATATGACTGTATCAAGTATCATAAATAAAAGCAAACTGTGACAACTATTGTCACATCACATCACCTCAGCGTACATAATGATATCAAGTTTGGATCAATCAAACAGCTCTTAGCAAAGAATATGTCTATTCGAAACAAAACTCAAGCTGATTTTCAAATCAAAATCTCTTTCCCAGTTCACAGCAGCCACTTGAGCATACCTAAAACTGAATGCAAAGCAGACGGGTACAAACGCTCATTTCATCAACGGTCCACCAGACACTGCTGACATCTAGAGTCCAAGCGCTGCTATTAACATGCTGCCTTCATTTCTGATTAACAATCACTGGGGGCCAAATTCTCCTGAGCTTTCATAGTCATTGAGCTGTTAAAATAAAGCACTGAGACTTTAATGCTGGGTGAATTTGGGTTTTTTAACTGAGATTCATTTGATTTAATTTGTAATTTGATTCTTTGAAGCAACTTCATTGGATAGTTTTTTAACTCAGTGCCCACATGCAAACGGATTAGTATTGAGGGCCACTCCAATCACAACAAAGTGTTCCTGTTACACCGTCCTAAAATAGTCAATCCAGTGGCCCAGACATTATGGACGGGGCATGACGGCCTCAGGACAACTTCCTCTTGCTTTTAAGCTCTGCATGTTTGAAGTCACGGCATGCCCCCGTTCACAAACACGTCTCGGGGGTGAATAAAAGCCAGATCACAGAGTTTCGGTTAATGAATAGAAGGAATATAAGGTTCAGTGGGTTTCCAGATGAAAATATTTAACCTGTGTCCCGTCAGAAGGGTCCCGAGGCCCGATCCCACCAGAGATCACAGCGCTGCCTAGTGCGCACCATTCATCTTATTGCTCGGGCCACTACAAGGACGTGTTTATATGAGAAAAACGAGTCTAGATTATGAGCCTCCGTCCTGCAATTTTACAAAACGGCATGTTTTAATAGCTGATAAATGTTTAAACTACACAGACGGTATAGAAGGGATGTTAGGTTCTTCAGGGATGACTGGTTTCACCACGCGTCGGACCATAAACGCAGTAAGGACGGACCCGTTTAGCGTCAAATATGATGCTCGGAGCATCATGATTCATTCCAAACCAGCATCTCGGCCCACACTTTTCCTTTAAACACCTCCAGGCCTGTGTTTAGACACAAAAGGGATGATGGAAGGTAGATGCGCAGGTGCATGCGGAGATGAGATAAGCCAGGAAAGATGGGCGGGAAACAAGCACGAAAGAGAGGAATTAAAGGAAAGCATTAGAGGAGGAACAAGAAAGAGCATTCCATCAGTAGGCACGGAGGGGCATTACACAGTGCTCCATTTTTCCTCCCGACCTCGCAACGACCCCGCCGCTGATGGGGTGAAGAGCAGGTGGAAAGAGAGAGAGAATGAGAGAGGTATGAGGAATAGGGCTTTTAGGGAAAGCCGGCAGCATGCTGGTTAAAAATATCTCTGTGGCGATGCCACATGGTGCGTCTATGATGTCAGATGTTTACCAGCGGCCTCGCCAGCATGCTCGATAATACACCAAAATGCAAAGAGGATAATGAGACGGGAGGAGAATGCATCCAGGATTTATATACCAACTTTTTTCGTTGGTATTTATTCGTGCATCATACTTTTGCTAGCGCAGCTTCACGCGCATGCAGCATCGCATGCCCTCAGGGATCGAGTGTGATTGAGAATGGGGGGTCTGCCATTGCCCTGCCGTTGAACCCGCTTCGTTCCTCCTGACGAAAACACACATGCTATGAAAGCTCATCAGCAACGGCAGCACCTTGCTGCAGCGCTCTCGGTTTTTGACCTCTCCTGCTGCGTACGGATACGTCACAATCGACACACAGAGACAGATCGTTCCACTGCTTATTCTGTCTGTACCTTTGTGTTTCACAGTTTCTGAAGGGGAACAACACTCGGATGTGGCACTGCTGCGCCATTAACCGAAATCGCATTAGGGAGAATATCAAATAGCAAAGACTGCGATTTAATTGAATGAATATAAAGCCAAGCGCTGCACTGTGTTCATTTACACGTGAGCAACTCATTACCCGCCAGTGTTTGCAGCGGCTCAAAGCAGAAAATGCTGCACAAAAACTCATCTTTGAATCTGCTCTAAGTTTGGGTCACTTTAATGTGTATTTGGGAATGCAAGACACATACCATCTTCCCATACTTGAAATGAGAAGCATTAATCAACAACAGAGAAGATTAGAGTGATATAGTTATATGAAGAAACTAGGACAGACATAAATATTAGTATTTCAATTTTATATTATGCATATTACATATAGTAATACTTTTTTTTTTTTACACTTTAGTAGTTATTATAGTTAACTAAAACTAAAATGAGAATAAATTTGTTAATTGATAAAATTACATTATTTTAAATAAAAAATGTTAAATTAAGTAAAATATTTTCACAAAACTTATTTCAGCTCGTTGCCAAATTTAGTTTAACTTGATGTAGTAACTAATAAAAACTAACTAATAAAAAACTGGAAAAAAAAAATAGACAAAAAAAAAATCTACAAAACATTACAAAAACACATTGAAATACTTGAAATTACATTTTTTTTTAAATGAAAATGGAAAATATAAAAAGTAAAATATATAACAGTATGTAAATACTAAAATAACAGTAGCAATAATAATAATAATATCATCATCCTCCTCATTATTACTATTATGACTATAATCAATAGAATTATCATTATTTTTATTTTATAGTCATACTGATATATAATTACAAAATCTTGGCCACATTGTGCAGCCGTACAAATAAACATAGCAAACCTAGATCTTTTTTTTTTTGCAAAAATCATATTTTCATTTGGAATGTTTATTAGAAATATCATAATTCGATTTGTTCCTCAATCGTGCTGCCCCAGCATGGTGTCCCTCATGTCAGTAGGCTGACTATCACAGTGGTGTGGAGGACAAAATTAGCTCAGCCCTGTCAAACCTGCACACTTAACTGATAGAAGACCATCTCAAAAGTACTTCATCCTTCGATGTCGCTCCCCAGGGGAGCAAGTTACAGATGCTTCTGTGAAGTCATAACGGCGGTTTAAAGTGGACATGAGAGGCTGTGGCCTAATGATGCCTGTTTACGCCACTGTCTTCCATCTGTAATGATTAGAGGAAGGATTGATGAGCACTCTGGCCCTGCCACCGAGCCAATCAGACCCCAAGGATGCAACCAACACCCTACGGTGGCTCGGAAGGGACACAAGGACTTCGACCGTCTGATGACCCCTGAATCTGACTGCTGGGTGACCCCGGTTACATGCAGGTCAGACGGAGGCCAAATACAAGCAGCCTACTAATTTGAATGATCAGACTAACTGATCGCCGCTTGTATGTTTTTGTAGGGGCATTGTAGCGCTTTTAGGGGAAAGAAGCACCCCTACGCCACTGACCGCCAGATGACCCACACCACTTTCTGGGTGAATTTGAGGTCACATGAATATTAATTGAAGTGTGTGAAAATTCTGAAGCATGCGGTGGGAGCTATGGGGTGAAAACGACGTAATGCTACTTCTAAAAGTATCCCGAATCAAATCCAAAATCAAGCATAACTTACACTGGAAATGTATGCCTGGCATTCCAACAAAATGACAAATCGAGGGATGCACAATATTACAATTCTGGCCAATAATACCATAGGCCAATAATGAATAATATTACCAATAATTATAATATAATAAATTAATAATTAATAAACCAGTAAGTCTAATTAAAATTCTATTAAAATTCAAAATAAAATACCAAAAGTCAATCGTTTTAAATGCACATGTAAATTTAAGCATCAAAAATAAGATCAAATGATGTTCATTTTAAGATATGCTAAAGATTACAGTTATCAATGTACAGTCAACTAATAATGACATTTTTTAGAAATTATTTCTATTTTATATTAACATTTGGTAAATTTTAAGGCCATCTAAATACAAATTTCATTTGAATGATTTAAAATTGTAATGTACATTTTTTCCATCTTAATGGAAAAATAGGTGCATTCAAAATTAAACAACCAATACTGAGCAACACTGAAAAATTAAACTTCAAATATCATCAGAGAACCAAAATGGTACCAATTAATAATAATAAATATAACAGTGCATTCCTAAACATTAGGGAATTATTATGTAACAATATTATTATTTCAAATTGTGTCATCTAAATTTTGTATCTAAAATAGGTGCATTCAGAATTAAATACCCAATATTTAACTCTGTAGGCCTATTTATTCAATGACGATTTCAACAAAAATGGTACCAATTTATAACGCATCCCCAAAAACCTTAATAACAGACCCTCAACCTAAAGGATGAACGGTTTCTTGAAGGCTATAGCACCAAGGTTAACAAAGATTACCGTTCGAAGTTTAACACTGAATCTCAGACAGATTCTTTTTCGACTAACCAAACTCTACATCACATGACGATCTTTGATGACGACCCGTTTGTCATTTAATTGTAAGGGGAGCTGCATGCACATCTAAAGCGTGTATATTTAAAGGATTGTACGATTGTTGTGCCGTGGAGTGGGAGGTGAAACATTCACACGAGCGCTTCTGTGCATCACACGGAGGTCAGCAGCAGTTATAATTTGGGTCAAGCCATTACACCTTATGAACGTTACCCAACGCATGATGCTGACTAACGAGTGACCTATGATGACAGACCAAACTCCCAGTGTTTAAAATCATCTGGAGCTTTTCTGAACACACTCCGATGACTGCTAAATGACCCCAGCTATCAGGTCATGGCGAGGGCAGATATGTATTAGAATAGCGGAAACTAGGCAAGCTTTGGGAAAACGCCCTGGAATTGACCGGTAGACGACCTCCATGTTGATCGTAACGAGGGGTTCATTTTAGTTTAGCTACTTGCAAGCAATCTGAATACTTCTAATAGAAACAATCGCTTTTTTTCTTCATAAAAACAGCTTTTTCATGCAGCACTTTAGGCATAAATTTGAATTGGCAAGTCAGCAAAAAAACAAAACCACAAAAACAATCTCAAATCCAATCAGAAGCATGAGACAACTAGTATAATCTCACGAGCTGAAACACAAGACCTGCTCTTTGATGAAACCATCTTCGTGGCTTCAGGGTCTTGAACAGAACACACCACTGATGTTGACCAAAATATGACCTGATGTTGACCGAGAGATGAACTGAGGCCGCAGACTGACCCCTCTGTCGTCATGGCTGCCAGCTGACCCCTGGAAAGGTCACAGAGATCACGGCCTGTGGTCCGATCAACGCTGGACACAAAGAGTCAGTGAGAAGAATGAGAAAAGAAACATAGGGAGCGAATAAGAGAGTGAAAGAGAAAAGGAAGACGTGGGGTCAGAGGTCACTATCTAAGCTCTTCCTTTCACCATTTCATCATCCTCTGTCCCTCCTTTTTCTCTTCTGCGCCCTCATTTTGACTGACCTCTGACTTCGACGTGTGTTTCGGGGAACGCTTGGCCTGACCTGACCATGAACGCATCCCAAAAACTGCTAATAACACTATTCATAAGAACTGTTTTTATATCGACAGTAAATTCCTGCAAGTTCAGTTTAATTAAGAATGTTTGGACTGCTTTATTTGAGCAAAGCAAACATAAAGACATAATTGAAGTTATACAAGTACAAAAGCTAACTGAGTAAATTAAGTAATAAATATCAAGATGGTTTAATGCCCATTTCAGTTCAATGTTACTTATTATTTCATGGTAAGATTACTGCATTAATTCAAATTATTTAAAATTGTTATTTTGTACTGCAGACAAATACCTAAATACTATTATTCTCAACATGGCTTTAACAATCCGTTTTAAGATATGAAGACTAAGGAAATATGTGCAATTGGT
Organism: Sinocyclocheilus anshuiensis; assembly: GCF_001515605.1. NCBI lineage: Eukaryota > Metazoa > Chordata > Actinopteri > Cypriniformes > Cyprinidae > Sinocyclocheilus > Sinocyclocheilus anshuiensis. The sequence continues at coordinate 423,589 of NW_015551076.1, read as the reverse complement.
TTCCAACATTTCTTCAAGTAAACTAAATCAATTTTATGAATCTAAATCGGCAATATTCCAATACAATGAAGAAAAAAAATACTGTTATTTTTAGACTTGTTACAGATTAAATTCCCTGAAAACCACTGCTTCAAGTAAATTTGCGAATAGTGAACACAGCAAATAATCAGTATTTTTCTATTGTTTTCCAGAAAGCATATATATATATATAATTATCTCAAAAAGATATTTAGGATATTCGTAAAGAATTTCTGTGACTCTAATATATATATAATAAAATAAAATAACTCAAGCTATATTCTCTGGAAACCTTAAATCTTAAGAAAATCTGCTTTAAGTAAATTTATGTATGCCAAACACTTTGATAATTTGAACAATTTCTTTAGAGCTTTTATTATTATTATTTTCCAGTACAACTATCTAAATATCCTAAAAACACAACTACTCAGTATATTTTATTTACACGGCAATTTAAAAAATTGAAACAGTAAAATAAAAGCTTAATTCAAGATATGTTCTCTTAAAACCAATCTTTCAAAAAGTAAAGTATATTTATCATGTTTTAAAGATGTTTTCCACTAAAACTGAGAAAGTAAATACTGACTAAAAGAGATGAATGGCTGTAATCAATTTGATTTTTGGCTAAATCAATTTATTGATTTATTATTTCCTCTTTGTGTTTTTTTTTCTATCATCGCCAAACCCGAGCAGGTTGCAGTCCCTGATAATTGTAAAACCGAACTAGATCAACAAGAACTGTAAAATATAAACTCAAAAGACACATTAGCAGCGGTGGGCATTTTGATCTCCGTCAGAAGCTGTCATGAGGGATTTTCACTGTCTACATGTTCCTCTGAACTCAACTATCGAATCATAAACAGATCTAAAGGACTACGGAGGGATCTAACCTCTGATACTCTGCGTGATTCAACGTCCTGTCGCTGCAAAGCACATCGACACAGTGTCAAAACAGCTGATCGATTCTGCCGCTGCATCTGAAATAAGTACAACATGCTGTTTAAACCTATAGAAGATTACAGATGAAAAATATGCAAGAATAGAAACACAACAGCAGGTATTCGAGATGGAAGACGGAGCAAGGAAGTGGACCGCTGACCTCTGACCCCTGAATCGCAGCAAGAAAGCGATAGATAAAGAAGCGGTGTTTGATGTGTTCGCGCAGTACAGTGCCAGCTTTGGCTTTCAGCACGAGAAAGAATGTTAAAGACTTCAGCACACATGGGCTACAGATATATTACACCTCGGCTCACAGCGGGAGAACGGGAGGACGAGCGAGAGGTGAGGGGGCAGAAATAAAGCAAAAGAAAAGAAGACATTGTCAAGAGGACGAGATGGAGAAGAGAAAGGAGTGGAACGTTCTGAAGAGGATGGTTTAAATTGAGATGAAAGGCTCGGCGGAACAGAAGAACACTGCTTCCCTCTGTGCCGCACTTATCAGGCCCTTCACACGCAGGTCTCTCAGGTCACGTATCTGTTACAGTGTCTGGGAACGGCCGCTATCTTCATAGGAGGTGACATTTAGGGCGATCCCAGTTAGGGCGCCCTCTGCTTTGCACACAGACAACGGCACGCATTTCCTTTCATCTATTATTCTACAGGTACAATAACACATCTTGTTGAAAAAATATGAGAGCATTAATGAATAAGGTATGATTTTATATATATTACCAAAAAAAAAAACACTTAATTCCTTTTAAATTAATTCACAAGTAAATACACAAGAATGTTTAAATACAAAGGCATACTTGTTCTATATGCATTAAATTGTATATTTATGTCATAAATTCAAGGCAAGAAAGATTTAGCGACATTTACACTTTACTAGTATTCTGCAAATATCGATGACCTTTAGAATTAAAAATCAAGATTTTAGGTTCTAAACTACAGGGTTTTATGACAAATAAGGATGTCTTGGATGATAAGGGAAAACCTACTTTAAAATACTAAAAATGTAATCTGTGTGTCCATCTTGGATCTGTATATTTTTGAAAATCGTTTACTAATTTCAGTGAATATTTAATTTAACAACTCTAAAAATCAAGACGTGTAACCATTAAGTACCAAAATGCTATCCTTGTGCCTAGGAAAATCATGAATAAAGGCATTTTCTTAGGCTTACTTCATCTAGTCTAAGCCTTTACATAAAACGGTCAAAATGTGTGATTTTTCCTTTTCAACTTAATGACTTATTTAGAAACATGAAACCACAAACTTGAAGATTTATATAATATATAATTTGACAACATTAAGAATATTACAAAAAAATTGAAAACATTCCTGTTAATGAGACTTCCTACAAAAAAAATATATATCTCCAGACAGTTAAAATACTTTTTCTTTTTTTGGGGGTTGTTGTTAACCTTAAGGTCCAAAAAAATCAGCAATCTATTTACACAAAAATGTCATTTAGTTTATGAATTGAAAAAAATAAAAGTATTGTTATATAATTTATATTTCAAATGTATTTTTGAAAAACATATGGCTTAACGAGCGTCAGTATTTATTACATATGCACAAGTGTATATTTTAGATTTTGCAACTATTTGAATAATCTTTTTGCTTTCACTAGTTCATTTAAAAATCATGCAGTGGCAAATGTTTAGAAATATTGTACACAAGTTCCAAAACATTTTAAGTTAATAAAAAACAATATATGCAATAATTGCAAATTATTTAGACAAATTTTATGATAAATATCACATATAGGTGTTTAAAACAAACAACTCTTCAACAAAGCCATCTTTAATACATTTTAAACATTCGTTAGTAACGAAAAGGCCAGAGTTACTCCCAAGCGCCATCTGGCGGCGAGACGAGGCACTGCAGCCGAGCGCCGCTCTGTCACTGTCCGCCTCGGCGGTAAATAAAGCAGGCCGCGGTGGACAGCCGGGTTTTTCTATTTCACGCTATGAACGGCTCTATGGACACATCTGACAAGCAGATGCTCTAGGCGGGATTACATTCCTCTTCCTCGATGATGGTGTATCGATTTTTATTTCCCCAACAGACAGTGCCGATAACTCAACGTTAGCCGACCTAGGCTTCATCTGCATCAGGAAATAATCCATTCCAAGAGTTTGTGAAAATCAGAAGCAAAATATTTCCTTTTTCTCCCTGTCCGCTATTTGAAATCATCTCACTACAATAAAGTGCCAAATCATTTACAAAGACGCCACGCTTACAAGAAAGCATCTTATTTCGAGAGAAACTTGACGCTAAGTGTATGAATATCATCAAATTTATTGTTTAATGTTGTTCATCTAGCATTACTTGTACTTCATGTGAGTCGTCAAACCATGGTTTGTGTTTGTTTTGCATTACCTTGTGTTTCTCTGCAGCTTGCAGTGCACTTATACTTTCACGGTTGTGTTCGGGAAATGAGCTGTTTGGTTTTCTACCGGTAGATGGCAGAATAACACAACTTTTCACCAGTTTGGTGACATTATTCAGACACAAGGGGGCAACACGCCCTCAACAGCAGTGTTTTTTTCTACAGCATACACTAAGTGTAATAGAAAGTAATCACAAGAAAGAAAGAAAGAAAGAAAGAAAGAAAACCCGTTTTACAGTGGTTCTCAGCCTTTTTGACTCCCCATTTTTCCACAAAAACAATTTACTGGACTGAAGCAACTTAGCTTTACTTGGGCCTAATATTTTAGAAAAATCACGTAAAAATAATCAAATATGATACAATCGTCTTTTGAGGACCGATTGTCATTATTGTAGCTTTACATTACATATACATAAACTACAGAACTTTGATAGTAACATTTAAATGTCATTTTTGATCACACTGATTTACATTACAAGCTCAGAAATTTATCTTACTTTTTTGGCCATATAAATAACAACATCCACACCAGATTACATATTTTAGCTCAGTTTGGGTCTCTACATTAAAAATGAGGTGTTTTTACCTATTCTCACTAGGCCTATATCATACTATACTGTATGTGCCATAAAATCCTGATGTATCAAATATGATTAAACAAAAATAAAACTCATGCATATTTTATTTTATTTTTTGTCTAAAAGTTTAATAAACGATTGCATTTTAAAAATAGACTTTCTGACATTCTTATTGTGCTCAGAGTTGTGGGCCGAACAGTCTACCAGCCTAGATCACGGTCGCCGTGATTTTGCCAAGTAAGACATGATCAACATCTTTTGTTGATCCTGGATCAACATTACTGTTCAAAAATACAGACTTAACCCAATCCCCACCCCTAAACCTAACCTTACCCATAATTTATTCCTAAAATCAGAGGGAAATTATAGCTGATTAACAAGGGTGTAGAAGCACCTAACCCTGATCATAAGCCTAAAACAGATATTTCCTGAAAAGTTATCCCTCAATTCTGATTGGTTGATTGGAATGCTGTTCCAGGATCAGCAAGGATGTTGATCCAGGAACATGTTGTACTTGGTGAAATCACGCTCACCCTTAGATCACATTACAGATTTTTTAATCTTTACTTAAAACACATTTTCCATTGCTTTTAATGTCCCCTGATGTTTAAATTGCACTTGATTTCTGTTGGTTTCTATTTTATTTTTTATTTTATTCTGGATTTTTTTTGTCTGTGATTTTATCTTTTTACCTTTTTATTTTTGGTTTCTTTTAGTTGATGCTGTAAAGCAACACTGGTCAGCTGTCGCTGTTTTAATGGTGCTATATAAATAAACTACATTTGAAACTTGAACTTGATACTTACTGACTTTCATATCAGGCTTTACATAGAGATAAGAATTTTTAAATAATTTTACTCACAATTTCTACCTGATAAAATAGGAATCTTGGCAATTAGTAAAATGTATATTCGTTATTAAAATGCTCTTTGCGTTATGATTTTATCAATCTGCTTGACTTTTTCAGGTACAGAATTTTCAAGTGTTGAGGTTGCAGGAGCCACAAGATTTGAATAGCAAAAAAATAAAAATTGTTCAGCCAATTCTTTGTGCAAATCATGCCATGTGAGCCAAGCTGTGGTTTTATCATCACTGCAGATCTCTCTTGCGTCTCGAGTCCCTACAGATCAATAGTTGTGATGGATTCAGTAAAATTGTAGGTTGTGTCCATGGTTACGAGTGTCAGCTGCTGCAATGATGCAGAAAGCTGGACATTATAAACAAGACATGCAGGAACATTTCAGGGAACCCTGATAGAATTGAAACTATTCTCTTTACTCTGTAGACTTGCCTGACAAATAAGTTATGAATGTGTAACTTTGCCTCCCACAGTATTACTGAGAGTCTGATTTCTGTGGTTTATGTACAGTAAGTGTGCCTTTTGAAAATGAATTAGATGCTTTACAATGTTGTACAAATTCCATATTTGTATTATTTGTGACCTTAAAATAAGTGGAAGCAACTGAAATCCACTGATTTTAATACTGACAAATTAGACAAGATATAATGATATAATAAAGCAAGACAATATGTACAATAACGTGAAATACATTCCATAAATACATCATTTTCAGTCTAGTTTAATTGGGGTACTGGAGTACTACTTCATTCATTCATGCTTTAATTTGATTTCAAATTAACGTTAACATATGTAAACTGTTCAAATTTTTATTTATTTATTTTTGAAAGAAATTAATACTTTTATTCATCAAGGATGCATTAAATTGATCAGACGTAACAGTAAAGCGTAAAGACATGTAATGTTAGAACGTAACAAAAGATTTCTAGTACAGAAAAAAAAATGCTGTTCTTTTGAAACTTTTATTCATTAAAGAATCCTGAAAAAATGCATCGTGGTTTAAGCAGCACAGTTGTTTTCCATATTGATAATAATAAGATGTTTCTTCAGAAGCAAATCAGCATATTAGAATGATTTCTGAAGGATCATGTGACACTGAAGACTGGAGTAATGATGCTGAAAATTCAGCTTTGCATCACAGGAATAAATTACATCTTAAAATATATTTAAAAAGAGTCATTATAAATTGTGATAATATTTAATATATTTTCATACATGTATATACATAATAGAGGAGATATTTCATATATTACTGTTTTTACTGTATTTTTGGATCAAATAAATGATTGATTCTTGTCATTAAAAAAACAAAAATCTCACTGACCCCAAACTTTTGAAGAGTATATTGTATGCAGTGGGCCAATAAAGTATTTGGACACTTACTAAGTCTCACTTAACGTATAAATGTCATTGGTTTTCAAACTTGGAGGGACACATGTGTGAACTTGAGCAGTTGGTTAAAAGTGATTGCAAAATGGCTCAGAAAAGTGAAGTTAGTTCTCAGGAAATGGAGGTCTATCTACACAGACATTTTTAACATGGTCTAAGCTAAGCATATACATATTTTAAGGCCATTGCTGCAGTCACCAGCAAATAGGCCCTATGTGCCAAAAAAGGGACACCAAATGATGTCACTGAGATACTGTAAGTTGGCAAGAAATAAAAAGGGATCTTTAGCAGCAGAGTTTTTGATAAGATTATAAACAGAATAAAATATTTATATATTCAGAGTAAGTCATTAGTTATCAAGTAAGTTACATTCTTTACCATTAATGTATTCTGATTTCTTATTAGCAGAATCTGGATTGACAGCCATGTGCCACAAAACCCCAGTATATACTGACAGAAGTTTTTGGAGAGAAAGGACAGAAGCAGAGTTATAATTTCATATCCCCACCCTTGCAGACGCTGCATGAGACAATATAAATATCACCTTCTGTTTGCGGATGGTGTGGCTGGTTTGTTTGAGTAATGAGATAATTAACTCAATCACCACACTCGGACAGATGATGAATTTTGTTAATGCTTCTCCTTTGTTCTCCACTCATTTCTGAGCAGGCCTTTTTCCTCTACATTAACCCGACATGCGCACACACACACACACACACACACACACACATCTGAGCAGGCCTTTTTCCTCTACATTAACCCGACATGCGCACACACACACACACACACACACACACACACACACACTCTCTCTCTCTCTCTCTCTCTCTCTCTCTCTCTCTCCATGCATCTTCTTATTTGTGGAGTATGCGATTGCAGCGATGCAAGTGGGCCAGAGAGATGAGCCCCTTACTAAAGTGGAACTGCAACAGGGCAAAACTAAATACAATAGAGGCTTTTTCATATTCTCTGTGCACAAGGTCAACATCCTCTCGTTCAGTGGGGCAAAGTGCAGCATTGTGCAACAGTCTGGTGAACCGTCTTCAGTTCCACTCCCAACCTTCAGCAGGTGTCTTTTCACATTGCACTTTTAGGTCTTATTTTAGGTCGCCAATTTTAGGTCTTAACCACATTAGGCTTGTTCACTCACCGGATAAAAGGTCCAAAAGCTGTTACCAAAAGCTGTACAACATTTTATGTTGCTGCCTTATGTTAAACTGTTTTAAATTACTTCCTTTTTTATCAAGCTACAATCCATAGATGTGTGACAACTTTGCAAATTTACTAAAGGAAAAACTGAAATAAGTACACTGTAAAAAAAAAAATCAAAAGTTGAGAAAACTTAAACGTTTAAGGCAACCAGCTTCAGCAGATTTTCTACTTTTCTCAACTTGACTTGTAGGATTGTTTTTTAGTTTTCTCAACTTTTTTTCTGTATAAACTGAATACAATAAGTTGAGAAAACTCAAAAATGTCCTGAAGCTGGTTGGTTGCCTTAAACATTTAAGTTTTCTCCACTTTTGATTTTTTACAGTGTACATTGCATAAGTATTTAGTTGAAGCACCTCAAGTGATTTTGGGTATGACACGACAAGTTTTGCACATCTGCATTTGGCAATTATCTGCCATTCTTCTCCTCACCTCTTCACCTCTCGAGCTCTGTCAGGTTGGATGGGGCAGACGCACATTTTCAGGTTTCTCCAGAAATATTTGATTGGGTTCAAGCTCAGGCTCTGGCTGGGCCACTCAAGGACATTCACAGAGTTGTCTATAAGCCACTCTTGCTGTGTGCTATAGGGTCATTGTCCTATTGGAAGGTTAACCTTCTGCCAGTCTGAGGTTCTGAATGCTCTGGACTGGGTTTTCATTAAGGCTATCTCTATATTTTGGTGCACTGAGCTTTTCTTCTACTCTGATGAGTCCCTCAGTCCCTGCCACTGAAAAACAGCCCCTCAGCATGAGGCTGCTACCAGCACACTTTACTTTTGGGATGCTCCTCTGCAGGTGATGAGCAGAGCTGGTTTCCTTCAAACATGATGCTTGAAACTGAGGTTCATCAGACCAGAGAATATAGTTTCTCAGAGTCTGAGGGTCCTTCAGGTGCTTTTTTTGCAAATTCCAAGTGTGTTTTCCTGTGTCTTCACTAGGGATGTAACGATTCACTCAACTCATGATTCGATTTGATTCACGATTTTGATTTTACGATTCAATTTATTTTTTTATTTTATTTTTTTTTTTACAAAATGAGTCTCGTTGGCAGTGCCAGCTGGGCGTTCTGCCGCTGGGCACCGGAAATGACCTGGCGCGGGTGCTCGGCTGGGGGCCGTCCTGTGACGATGACACTCAACTCCCTCAGATACTGGAGAAGCTGGAGCGAGCCAGCACCAAGATGCTGGACAGGTACAGAGCACACACTAGCATGACCACAAATATGTGACCCTGGACCACAAACCAGTCATAAGTAGCACAGGTATATTTGTAGCAATAGCCAACAATACATCGTATGGGTCAAAATTATCGATTTTTCTTTTATGCCAAAAATCATTAGAAGTTCCATGAAGATATTTTGTAAATGTCCTACTGTAAATATATAAAACCTTAATAAGTAACACAAATAAAAGAAATCTCTTCATATAAACAAACTAAGGCTTTGTCTGTGCTCTTTCCTTTTAAAATTAGAGGCAACCACTGCATTTTAATCATGATCCAAACAAAGATGCTGCATACATGCAACATGAGCAGTTTTTAATCTAAATTAGATTGTATAATTTCGAAATTTGAAGCAAAAACAGAATGCTTTTTATATAGCTGATATATAGCTGATTCATGTGTGTTTGATTAGGGTTGGAACTGAACTCTGCAGGACAGTGGGTCCCCAGGTTAAAGATATGCATTAGACAATAACAAGTGACCAAAAGAATGGAAAGACGCAATTTATACATCATAAATGGACTGATTGCAAACTGTAGTTAACATGAGCCATAGCTACATGTGTTTTCTACATTTTGATACCAAGGACCTTCAAAACTTGCATACTGTTTAGGATAAACAGTAAATCATAATACAAGTGCATTGTTTGTGCAACTGAATGCTCAAATAGTTTACTTACCTACATTTCCAACAGTCTACGATTAATGAAATCAGGCCAGGTCTCACAGGGATCTAAACCAACAGAAGAGGGAAAAATAAACTCCTATTCTCTTGTAACAGCAGCCACGACAATAAGGTGTCCTTCCATTTTTTTTTCTATAAAAATAGCAAATAGAGACTGTTCAGAATTTAGTTTACACTGCCACAAACTTTTTTTAGATAAATATATTTTATAGTTATATCGATGTTCGTAAATCTAACATTATATCCAGACTGTTCAGTCCTGAGAAAAGCTATGCACGCTCCAAGAGCTGTCAAACTCCCTTCCCTCACTGTAAAATGAATATACAGTATATTGAAATTTTGAATAAACCTCAGGCATTTGGGTTCTGAAGAACAACATTGTGCCTCAAGCATCTTTTTATTTTTAAAGTGTGCATGTAAAACTACAACTCCCAGGATGCACGACCCACTATGTACACAGATATGTTTGGTTGCAATTGGTGGGTTGCCGATATCAATGTTTATAAATACACTAAATCTAAATGTAACACTCCAAGAGCTGTCAAACACCCTCCCCCACTGTAAAATGAAACAAACCTGAGGCATCTTTGAGGTAAAATTCAACATTAAAGGGATAGTTCTCTGAAAAACCTTTGAAGAACCACTAAAGGCTCTCAGTTTGGTTATCTCTCAGTGTAGCCCACCTATCCTAACAAACCATACATCAATGGAAAGCTTATTTGTTCAGTGTATACATCTCAATTTCAAACAATTGAACCTTATGCCTGGTTTTGTGGTGCAGGGTCACATATGTGAGGCATTTCCAAGTGTTCTGAGGAACCACATTGTGCCTCATCCCCCCACCCCACTCCACAGTGCGCCTCATCCCCCCACCCCACTCCACAGTGCGCTCCTAAAACGACAACTCCCAGGATGCACCACTCGCGTACGTACACAGGCACGCTCGGTCGGACTTGGCGGGTTACTGGAGCGTTCGTGTAGACCTTTTGTCTGACCATCTGAAGAACCTCGATAAAACAACAGCAAACTCTGTCTCCAGTCGACAGATTTCAAACGTTTCTCGACACTTAAAACCGGTCTAGCTGCACTGAACCACCTAATTCGGTGATATTTCGCCTTTAATTCAGAAATTCAAAGGTAAGTGGCTCTGCGTGCACGCCGTGCAGACTGAAAACAACTGTAGGATTGACTTTGTATTAGGAAATGTGATTTCTCATATATATGCATAAATATATACATACACCAAACAAGCGGATGTGTTGAGTGCTTTAAGCGACACCCTGCTCTTTAATAATATTCCAGTTATATTTGAGAAATTGTTGGTAGTTTTCTGATCGGATCTAGGTCAACATGGAGAAGTGGCGACCATGCTTCTGCAACATTAGCCAGCAGGCTAGTCGGTGTCTCGTATTTAACGGCCATTTTAGGTTTGTAAAGTTAAAATTAAGGTGCGTGGGAATGTCTTAATGCGTGTATTTATCGGACAGCATAAATGTAGTTGATGTCTTGGTACCTTTTGGCCCCACAGTTGTGCGGGCAAAGGGTCGGTCTAGCCCGCCATCTCCGCGCGAGGCAGGAACGCCTTTCTCGTGCACGCGAGGCGTTCAGTATGGGGCTCGGGAAAACCATTTTACAGAGATTTACATGCGGTTTACAGTTGCATTGTCACCTTAAAATGTAACGTTTGGCCTCACTGGCTCGTGTTTAGCGCTGCAGCGTCGAATATTCTGGCAACCGGAAGGTTGGTTAAATCAAATACTTCAGTGCGCGCGAGGCGTGATGGTCTAAACATACAGTTTATCAATAACGTTAGAAATAAATAATCCTGTACACAGTCTTCTTTCTTTAAGCAGTGAAATTAGCTCAAGTGTTAAGAATAATTATGGTCAAATTAGCTCAAGTGTTTAGAATAATTGTTAATGAGATTTAACAAAATTAATACTTTAAAAATGTCCAGAATCTTGGCTTGCAGCTTAATTTGTTAGATTTTGTTATAGTTTTATGCCCTTTTTTGGTGCCACATCTCAGTATTACAGCCTGGTGAGTGTTTGCTAAGAGCAAAACACGTGTGTGTTGTTTTTTTTTTCTGTTAAAGCATCTACTAAACAAAACAAAAATTGAGGGAAAACCGTTTAATAAAATTACAAGATATTTTTTTAAATAGTGTCTTTTAAAGTCATCTAATGATTCTTGTTCTAAATATGTCTGACAGGATTTTTGGTATATAAACTATTAGGGATGCTCCGATCGATCGGCCAGAGGTCGGTATCGGCCGATAATCACGTTTTATGACTCGATCGGTACTCACTACACTTGGCCGATCTCACGAACTGATCACAATTTGATGACGTCAACGCGTGACGACGTACGTGATGCATGGGGACATAAATGATTTGGCGCCACAGTCATGTCACCGCCAGTGTGGAAATGCTATGACGTTTTGAGAAACAATGAAAAATTCGCTATTTGAGAGGTCGGTATCGGCCGATAATCACATTTTATGACTCGATCGGTACTCACTACACTTGGCCGATCTCACGAACTGATCACAATTTGATGACGTCAACGCGTGACGACGTACGTGATGCATGGGGACATAAATGATTTGGCGCCACAGTCATGTCACCGCCATGCGCCGCCAAGATGGCGACGGCCGGCTCCGCCCACTTTTGAGCTTCAAAAACGCTCTTCGGAAATCTACGGGTGACGTCATGAACACTGCGTCCATGTTTTTATACAGTCTATGGTTACGGCTCCACGGGAACCGGAGCTGATCGCGGCCGCTCTAATGCTTGTGCTTATACCAGCCAGCCGTGGCACGTTTCTGAAGCGGCTCTCAGCGCTGCTTGGCTAAAAATAGTATTTTGTGTGTAGTCACAGTGTGGAGGATGGAACAAAACCTCGTCAGAGCCGTAAGGGATAACGGTAACATAACACGCTGATCGTGGGCTGCTTTTAAATGAACATTTATTTATAAAACAAAATATCATCTTTGGCCATATTAGCCTACTCAATAGCATTAACACAGGCTTTACTCCTTTCAAACTTTATCTGGAATGTCACCGTTTCTGTCAATGCAACTTCCCTATCAGGCCAACGAACACACACACAAAATCGTCTGCCTCATGGGAAAAAATGTATAAAAAAAAAAAAGTAGTTAATATTTGCGTCCTTTGATTTATTTTATCCACCCGTGATCCACCCGCAAATAATCAGAATGCATTTTTTATTACCCGACCCGCGGATTATCCGCAGTGCCCGTGGATAAAAGCTAAATATGTTTGCTGCGTAAATCAGACGGACTTACTGAAAATGCACATTTATTTTCTGCCAGCAGGAGGTGCTTTAAAGCGGGAGAAACAGAGGTTTCCCCAGTAACGGCTGTACACAAAGCAGCGCTGAGTTCACAAACGCTGCTTTATAGGGGTGCAACGGTTCTCGGTAAAAAATCGAACCGTACGGTTCTCCACACACGGTTCGGCATGCACTAGGACCGCGGTTCAACTTAAATCTGACAATGCATCTGTAATATGGTTTGTTAGAGTTCGGCTAATGCATGTTTCTGTTGATGGATACAAATTCTGGCTTCCCAATACATTACAACAAGAGTGATGAGAGAAAAAAAACAATACGTGGACAAACCAGTCACTCTTTGTTCAGTGTGAGTGCTGTATGCTGGAATAACTCATTTATGCCGTCATCACGCGTTGATAGCGCAGGTGAGACCTGAACAGCACACGTTGCTATCTGTGTTTAAACTAAACTCATTTAAGCCTTGCCAGTTTAAATATTAAAGAGCCAGAAGACGCGAACTCGCGCGCACAGTGAGAAGGTCTTTGTGTGCGCTCATCCGAAGCGCGTGAACCCGCGTCTCAGAACGCGCGCAAATATTAAGCTCTCTTTGAAGTATTGTGCTTGAATGGACAAATTCACACAAAAATTGTCAAAATGCCTGTCTTGGTGAGTATCCTAGCAGACATAGTCGGCTGAACAAACAGTATCAGTGCGTTCTCTTAAAGTGACAGCACTTTCTTAAAGTTTATTAAACGGCAACAACACGGAAATCACTCATTGCTCTTGATTGAATAACTTTTGTAACTTTAATAAGGAATAATTTTTAATTTATAGTCAAATATGCAATGTTATTTTACATTTGATTATTCAATTTCTGTACCTAAAAACTGTTTAGACGTACCTAAAAAACCTGAAAAGCACTGTTTATTTTATTTGTATCTTTATTTTTATTTGACAATATAGTTTTTTCCCTAAACATAGCACATACCAAACCGTACCGAAACCGTGACTTTAATGGCACTTTTCCACTGCGTGGTACAACTCGGCTCAGTACGGCACGGTTTGCGTTTCCACTGCAGTTCAGTACCGCTTTAGAGTGGGCGGGATTATTCACGTCGTTATAGTTGCGTCGCCTCTACTAACACGACTCCTAAAAAAAAAAAACTTTCATTCCGCGTCGCCCCATCAAGCTCTTGCTGGACCCGCTCCTCTGCTATCCTCTGCTATCAACTGCTATCTTCCGCAACAGACGACAAAACTTTTTTTTTGGCAAAAGGCGCGCTCGTTCATAACGGTTGCGTTCGATCCTTCGCTGGCTGTGCTGATTTCAATCTAGCGGTTCTGTTGTGTTTGTGTCTAGGGATGTAACGATTCACTCAACTCACGATTCGATTCACGATTTTGATTTCACGATTCGATTCACGATTTTTTTTAACACAATGAGATTTAAGACAAATTATAAATTAAATGTGTCCTTTTATTATTGCTTAGACAAAATACTGTACGTTTCTTTGTGAAATTGAAATATAACACTATAATAATATACTAATATAGCACTTGCATATTATTGCTCTTTAGTTGGTTTTGATTGCTTCTATTGTCCTCATTTGTTAGTTGCCTTGGATAAAAGCGTTTGCTAAATAACAAAATTTTAATGTAAATGTAAATAACAAAACTAAATTGAAAATTTAAAACAAGCCCCAAATCAAATAAATAAGTAACACAAATAAAAT
>NW_015551076.1:407806-409050 GCF_001515605.1 Sinocyclocheilus anshuiensis | reverse complement strand
AAGTTAATTAAACAGCAACAACACGGAAATCACTCACTGCTCTTGATTGAATAACTTTTGTAACTTTAATAAGGAATAATTTTTAATTTATAGTCAAATATGCAATGTTATTTTACATTTGATTATTCAATTTCTGTACCTAAAAACTGTTTAGACGTACCTAAAAAACCTGAAAAGCACTGTTTATTTTATTTGTATCTTTGCTCTATTGTATTTATTTGTGCTGTTGCTTGTAGTTAGATTATGTGTTCTTATTTTCTTTATTTTTATTTGACAATATAGTTTTTTCCCTAAACATAGCACATACCAAACCGTACCGAAACCGTGACTTTAATGGCACTTTTCCACTGCGTGGTACAACTCGGCTCAGTACGGCACGGTTTGCGTTTCCACTGCAGTTCAGTACCGCTTTAGAGTGGGCGGGATTATTCACGTCGTTATAGTTGCGTCGCCTCTACTAACACGACTCCTAAAAAAAAAAAACTTTCATTCCGCGTCGCCCCATCAAGCTCTTGCTGGACCCGCTCCTCTGCTATCCTCTGCTATCAACTGCTATCTTCCGCAACAGACGACAAAACTTTTTTTTTGGCAAAAGGCGCGCTCGTTCATAACGGTTGCGTTCGATCCTTCGCTGGCTGTGCTGATTTCAATCTAGCGGTTCTGTTGAGAAAGAAATTATAGAAATTAATACTTTTATTTAGCAAGGATGCTTAAAATTGATCAAAAGTGATGATGAAGGCATTTATAATGTTACAAAAGATTTCTATTTCAGATAAATAGTGTTCATATCGATATCGGAATTATATCGTATCGGCCGAAATTAAGAAATATATCGTGATATCAATTTTGGCCATATCGTCCAGCCCTAACTGTACCCAGTGGAAAACCCCCCAAAAGTGAGCCGTACCATCTAGTGGAAAAGTGCCATAAAACAGTGATACAAACCGAACCGTGAGTAAGTTGAACCGTGGCACCCCTACTGCTTTATCAGGCATATAACATGCAAGATGAAATGAAAATGACATCGAAAATTTTCCTTCCTTCAAAATCTTCCTTCAGAAATACAGTGATATAAAAACACCCGCGCCTCGTTTTGATTTTTTAAACGTGCAGTACGTGCTCATGTTTATTCAATGAAGCCTTTTGGAAAATCGGTCAGTTTTGATATCGTGGCGGGTCGCCACAAATAAATAAATGTATGGGAAACACATCCCACAGCACAACAACCTGAGCCCAACTTCATT
>NW_015551076.1:388865-407748 GCF_001515605.1 Sinocyclocheilus anshuiensis | reverse complement strand
ATCCCACAGCACAACCACCTGAGCCCAACTTCAGTCTACTCATCACCTTAACTTTAACTGCGTTTGTAGCCGGCGCCATAGCCAGACTGATAAACAAACACAGACCGGAAGTTAACTTCGGGCCAGGCACGTGCGCCTGATGAAACAGTCTATATAAAGCTTGAAGCATCAGAATCGGTATCGGCCGATGACAAGAAATCGGTACTCCGTATCGGCTGCAAAAAATCCTGATCGGAGCATCCCTATAAACTATTGTTACACTGAATGCTATTTTAGTGAATCATGCTAGAAATGTATGATAGACAAATAAGACATTCTATTGAGAGAAAAAAAACAATTGCAGCTGTGTTAGGGGCCGTTTACACGACAACGGCATTTTGGGGACTGAAAACGCATATTTTTGAAAACAGGTTTCAAAGTGCAAGTTTTTGAAAACGCCACCGTTATCGTTTCCGTGTAAACACCCAATATGGGAATATTTGAAAACGGTGACATCATACGCATGCGTAGTACGTGTTAGGTATGTAGACATGCGCAGTACATGTCGATTTTAAAGGCAAGCGCGAACAAACATATACAACAATGGCAGAGTACATGGTACTGTTGTTTCTGCTCAAAAGTTTGCTAACGCTTCTTCAGCAAAGTGTGGATTTACTTCACCAATATTACAACCAACAGCGGAGACGCATCCCCCTTGTCCAAATACCCACACTTGCGGTCTTGGCCACTTGAGAGCGCATGCGCGCGGCAGGAAGTAAGTGCGCAAGACTATCCCAGGTCTTAAAAACGCCAGAGCGCAGTGCCCTTAACGCACACTAAACACACACTTATCTCGAATACCGCTTCGGAGCGCTATTCGAGGCTTAGTATATCCCATCATGCATCATGTTCTGGAAGACATTTAGAAGTTGATTTTAAAATGCAAAGTATTTAAAATTAAAATAAAGCTATGTAAACACTTGCATTTTAACACTACAAGTGTGTCCCATCAGGTAACACAGCATTTTTGGCCGTTTTCACGGATGTGTAAACGCGAATCGTTTTGAAAACGTTGTTGTGTAT
Source organism: Sinocyclocheilus anshuiensis (assembly GCF_001515605.1). Taxonomy (NCBI): domain Eukaryota; kingdom Metazoa; phylum Chordata; class Actinopteri; order Cypriniformes; family Cyprinidae; genus Sinocyclocheilus; species Sinocyclocheilus anshuiensis. Next base: position 406,686 of record NW_015551076.1, on the reverse strand, counting down.
ACGTGAAACTTTTTAATTGTTGCCGCACAATTTGTTAGAGCCCCCGAACTGTTATCCACAGTGCTGTTTAATTGTTTCCTGCCTTGTGTTGTTCTTTCCCTGATATCAATTGAGATGTTCAGATCACCTTAACGTTTCTGTCTTATAAACAAGCCTTGATATTACTTCTGTTAAATCACGGGATGTTGTCTGTTTCCATGACCGCTGTTTCATCTGCCATGCGATCCATTATCTGTCAGTCTCCGCCCCTTCGACGATCATGAGCGAACCAACAGACACAGCTAGTGATGCCCCCAGCGTCACCGCAGGTGTCTCACAACTTTCTCCTTCACTACTGTTTTTGTTTCAAATGTGTGTGGGGGAGGGTTATTTCTAGATGTTCAGATCACCTTAACGTTTCTGTCTTATAAACAAGCCTTGATATTACTTCTGTTAAATCACGGGATGTTGTCTGTTTCCATGACCGCTGTTTCATCTGCCATGTGATCCATTATCTGTCAGTGACTAATAGAGCTGCTGCTTCTGGTGATTTATAAGGTCAAAGGTTTGGTTCTGGTCTGGTGCACAAAAAGGACAGAATGAGTGTGTTTCAAAGTGATGAAATTTGGGCAACAGGTCTCGTTTGTTCATAACATTTTTAAAATCAGGATAATTACCAGTTGTATTCTAAGTGGCAAGTTGTGTTTTTTTAACATTATTTAATGCACGGTGAACTAACATTAACAAAGGTCAATAAATGCAGTGAAAATATTGCTTTTTGTTAGTTCATAGTTAATGCATTAATGTTCACAAACGAGACATTGTACATTTTTTTTTTTCTGAACTGATGTGTTTGCTATATTACCGTCTTTTGTGGTCGATTAGTAATTAAGCATTTGTTCTCCACGGTAGCTGTGGTATTTTCAATCATGAAATGGATGTTAATATTCCAGGTCATTCAGTCATTCATTTCCAATGGAGAGTAGCGCGGGAGCTGCATGGAGTTCCGATCATATGCAGATGTCCATTCATACTACACGACCGAAAGCGCGTGTTATGTGACCATTCATGCAAACTGTAGCATCATGCTACATAAGACTTTCATAAAATTGGTATCGAAAAAAGTATCGTTCAGGAACCGGTATTGAAGTCAAGGTATCGGTGTCTATATCAAGCATTTTTGAACGATACCCAGCCCTAGAAAGGATAATTTAATAAAGGATAATTGGTAATTTTTATTTAAATTTTAACAAAACATTTTTAACAAAAAATCCTGAAAAGAATGTATCACTGTAGTTTCCACAGCAATATGAAGCAGCACACCAGTTTTTAACATTAATAATCAGAAATGTTTCTTGAGCATCAAATCAGTATATCATAAGATTAATTTCTGAAGGATCATGTGACACTGAAGACTGGAGTAATGATGCTGAAAATTCAGCTGTGCATCACAGGAATAAATTACATTTTAAAATATATAAAAACAGAAAACATTTATTTTAAATTGTAATATTATTTCACAATATCACTGCCTTTACTGTATTTTGATCAAATAAATGTAGCCTTGGTGAGAATAAGAGACTTGTTTTGGTAGTGTATACTTAATTGACGAGCCTGTCTGAGCACATTAGTCAATATTGATTGGTTGATGCCAGTATCTCCTGATTGATTGGTCTGTTAAAGTTAAGCGTCAAGTGGTTATGGTTCTTGTTCAAACTGGTATTTGATCTGCTTGGAATATGATGCTAACATTGTGATCATGCTGATTCTTAAGACGCGATTGTTTGAGCAGCTTAAGGTATGTCTGTTACATGGTTATATAATTCAGATGCTTGCACTTGTAGATAGGTTGATAGTTCACCCAAAAATGTAATTTCTTCCTCATTGGCTCGCCTTCATGTCATTTCATTCCAATGTGATTTGTTGCTTCGGTGGAGCACAAAAGAAGACATTGGGGTGCAGTGTTTTGGATCCCATTGACTTAAATTGTATGGGCAACAGTTGGCAAACAGTTGAAACATTCCTCAAGGTGTCTTATCTTTTGCGAGGAAAAGAAGTCATGCAGGTTTGGAACAACATGAGAATGAGTAAATGATGACAGAATTTTAATTTTGGGGTGAACTATCCCTTTGAGGACAGTGAAACTGAAACCCTAAAATATTTTGATGTCTTTTCTGAATTTAGTTTCTGACCTTGTTCTCAAAAGCAAGAATTCCTCACAAAGCGCTGTGGGTTTTTCACAGCAGTCAAAATGTCTCGGATACAGCAAAAAGATGTGTGAAGATTTGTCAACAGACTTTGACCATGGCATACCTTTTTTTCAAAATAAACCACGAATAATCACTCTTCCTCTCTGTGCACGACCCCCTGCTTGTGAAGTGTCACTGTGTGTGTTTGTTCTGCTGAGCCCCATAGTGTCCACTTCATTTGTTTTTTACTGTTTAAATACTGAAAGATGTGATTTTTCCATAGAAAAGACTGACCCTTTTCCTCTTTACTGCCCTCTTTCACTGCAGACAGCAAGCTGGCGGCCACAGCTGGGAAGAAGCAGACCAAGAAGAAGGTGGAGGAGGTGGTAGAAGAGGAAGAGGAAGAATATGTGGTGGAGAAGGTTCTGGACAGACGGGTGGTAAAGGGCAGAGTGGAGTTCCTTCTCAAGTGGAAGGGCTTCTCAGAGTAAGTAACTAATATCTGCAAGATTTTGCATTCGTGTAAGGCAAGGAGCTTTGAGTCCTAAAAAACATGTTGGTCATTTTATCGTTATATAAAGATCTCTGGGTGAATAAATGGTTTGCTAATAAATATATAGCCTTTGGTGTTGGTTGGTGGTCCAGCCCTTCTCCAATGAAAAAGATGGTTGAGAATATATTCCCTTTTCCTTAGTGAAGACAACACATGGGAGCCACAGGACAACCTGGACTGTCCTGATCTCATTGCAGAGTACCTGCAAAAACACAAACCAAATGACAAGAAAGAGTCTAGTGGAAAGAGGAAAGGAGAATCTGACACAGATGGTGGGGAAGACAGCCGGCACAAAAAGAGGAAAGATGAGGTTAGATTTAATCATTCCCTTAAATGAGTACGATTTTGTAGACTTGTAGCGCAAGTTATATATTTGATAAAATATGCATGTTTTTTTTTTCTTTTTAAACATTTCCTTTCTTTATCTTTCTTTACATAAGATTGTGTACATACTTATACTAGATTTAAGCATTTGCCAGGCACTTTTAGGTGTTTATTCAATTTTGTGCACACTTATATCCCAGGTTTTGCTTTTTATAAAAACTACCAGACCAACAAACTTTTAAATGTAACTTTTTTTTTTTTTTTTTTGGTTTTATCAATTATATGTGCTCCTTTTCAAATACCTTTTGTGAGATGTGATGCATGAAGAAAAAAAGATGAATACAGGGGTTCTGTGGCTTAAAATTATTTTAAAAGGTCTTAATTCGCCCTTTCACATATTAAGGCCTTTACAAAGTTCTCAAGGTCATAAAGTCATGGCATTAAATGTTGCAGACCTGCCAAACTCAGACCTCATAGTGAAAATCCCCCTGTAGTGAAAATCAAGTTTTTTTTTATGTTTATTTGTCTATATGGTGTTTTTAATATGCCTTTAGACAAACCATGTGCCAATCTATTAATCAACACCATTGCGGAGTATTTTCTCCTTAAAACTGTAGTTTCCCAAAGGCTGACCCAGAAATACGGTTTGAAACCGCCCTCGGTTTGCTACGTCACAAACCAATAACTAATCACGTCAAGGGATCGATTCCTATCACTAGCATGCAAAATATACCAATACCAGCACAAAACCAAAAATAAATTCAAGCAAAAAACCCATGAAGCTGTGGTTTAATGTGAAGTTAGAACCGCTAACTTGCATTATAACCTGTGGCAACAGTGTAAAAGTAGCACGGAGTCAGACCCACCTCTCCCGCATCGGCATCTGCACTTCACACGTGTATGTTCGCGGGCGCAAATTAAGAATAACAAACGGCTGTATTCGAGTCTTCAAGGCATTTTAGGACACAACATCGTCAAGTAAGTAACTTTAACGAATGTTACAGTATTCACTGTAGTTGTCCGCTAGTAAAAAGATAGTTTTATCAGTCATTATCCGGTGTATGCCATTGTTTTGTGTTTACTACAGTTCAGTGGATCAGGAGACGCTGGCTAGTGTGACTGAGTGGAGGCGGGACAAATTTGCATATTCAAAGATCAGCATATAGTAAATGAGGCAAGGGTGTAGAGTTGCATTCAAGCTATTTTAAGGAATGAGAAAATTATTTTCACAAGAAAAAACATATGTAATATGTAAATATGTAATTTTGATTATCAAATAAGTTTTAAAGGGGTCATATGATGCTGCTAAAAAGAACATTATTTTTACTGGAGTTTTTTTTTTTTTTTTTTAAATAGCATTTAAAATCGCTAAAAAGTACTCCGTTGTGCCAAACCATCAGAACCAAACTAAAAACAGGTATTTATTGTACCTTGGGCTAACTGTATTGTTGCATTCCTACTGTTTACTCTAAAATACTATATAACAGGAATATCACAAACTGAGTGCAGAAAAATATTTAACATGAACTCTAGCATTTTGCACATTGTGCAATTACGATTTTGACATTAGCCATCAAGGAGCTTCAAGTAATGTAGGAATAGGCTATATGACCCCCGGTATCACCCCCCCACCCCCCTTTTCAAAGGTTGGCAGCTCTGAATGTTGGTTGCATTTCAAAAAATGGATATCTTCCTTATTTTTGTTTTCCAATACAAATGTTTATGCTTTCTCAGACTGAGAAGAAACCTTTACTGCATGTGAATAATAAAATACTGACATAGTTTCCTTGTGTTTTGCAGCAAGACAAGCCGAGGGGCTTTGCACGTGGGTTAGAACCAGAGCGCATCATTGGAGCCACAGATTCCAGCGGCGAGCTCATGTTTCTAATGAAATGGTATGTAAAGATTAAGATTTGTGAAATGTGCATTACTGGCATCACAAAATAGAATTGTGAAAATAATTAACACTCCCCACCTTTGGTCAAACAAACACATCAGATCCCGAACTCCAGATACCAGTGTTGCTGTTTTGGACTAAGCTGGATGTTCACACAAAAAAAAGCAGGGTTTTGTTGGCATGTTTAGCATAATTAACATACGATTATGACCGGAGACATTTTTTTTTTTAAGCTTTTACTGTAGCACACTTCACCTTTAAAACATTGTTGTATTTGAGTTCTTGTGTGCACATTCATACTCATGACACCCTCAGATCTGGCAACCAGGGGTATGTTTCTCAAAAGCAGCTATGGTCGCAAGTTCCATCATTACCAATAGAGTTCAATGGAACTTACCACCATAGTTAGCCAACGATGCTTTTGTGAAACGCACCCAGTTTAGTTTTTCTTTTCTTCAATACAGATTATGAAACTTGCTATTTGGCATGTTGAGCCAATGGCCAGATGCCTCTGGCTAAATTACATTATTTGAAGCGTTTGTATTTAAAGGAATGGTTAACCCAAAATGAAATTTGCTGAAAATGTATTTACCGTCAGGCCATCCAAGCTGTAGAAGAATTTGCTTTTTCATTGGAATGGATTTGGGGAAATTTAGCATTACGTTTCTTGCTCACCACTGGATCCTCTGCAGTGAATGGGTGCCGTCAGAATGGCAGCCCGATAAACAGCCAATAAAAACATCCCAATTGACATCTTGTGAGGCAAAAGGCTGCTTGTTTTTAATAAATTCTTTATCCATTTTCATAAATGCATTTTTTTTTTAATTCGCTTTCTCCAGTGAAAAAGTCATCTTGAATCAGGAGAGAAATATGCACTGATCAAGCACTGTTTACAAGCAAAAAGAGTTCTAAACAAATATGTCAGTGGATTTTAATCTGAGAGGACTACATTGGATATTGGATAACATTATTATGGATTTTGGACTGCATAATAATTGTTTCAAGCCAGTATTTTAGCCAGAAGCAACAGTTTGAAAACAAGATGCATTGATGGATTTGTTTGTTTCAAACACAAGCTTTTCACTTCACAAGACATTAATTAATAAACTGGAGACCGTTTTGTTTTTGAATTCATTTTCATTTTGGGGTTCCTTTAATCATTCTCCCCCTGCTTCTTCTCTACAGGAAAAGCTCTGACGAGGCAGATCTCGTTCCGGCAAAAGAGGCCAATGTGAAGTGCCCACAGGTGGTCATCTCATTCTATGAAGAGCGACTGACATGGCACTCCTACCCTGCTGAGGAAGAAGAGAAGAAGGATGACAAAAACTAGGCCTGTGAGGGAGAACGAGAGCGGTGGCAGGTCAGGGCCGTGTTAGACTAGTTTGGGCAGGGTGGGGGGAATTCGGGATATGGGCAGTTCAAAGATGGGGAAACAGACACCCAAAAGCTCTTTTACTCTCAATGCCATAAAACCTGGACTCAATATATATTCAGAGCAAGATATGCAGACGTGGAGTCATCTTTAGTGGGCAGAAGTGAATGTTAGTCAGAATACTGACCACCGTAAGAAACACAGGATTACTGTATTTCCTCTGCTTCTCTTTCTGATGGATTATGGGAAATGGGGTGTATATATGCTGCAGTAGTTGCTCAGTAGTTATTCCCGGCTGATAAAAAGGTGGTTGACGTCTGATGAGGTATGATATGCTAAATGTGGTGAATCCTATGTGCACATCCTCATACCTTCTGTTTTTTCAGTCTAAATTGGAACATTTCACTGTGTAATACGCCACCCTAAGTTAAAACACAGTAAGTACACAGCAATTAAAACTGAGAAGAAAAACAAAAAATTCACAGTGTGATTAATTTGATGTGTGTACACTGTTTTCTCTGAATCTGAGCATAGTTTGTTCAAAACTCTGTTTTGTGTGTGTAGTTACTGTGTTTTGTCTTGTAAGGCGGCATGGCCCAATTTCTTAAGCCTTCTTTTTCTTCTCCTCATTTGTTTAGACTTCATCTTCAAGTCATTTGTTGTGTAAATACATTTGTCAAAACTGTTGTCACCTTATTAGTGAGCAAAGTGCTGTGTATTGCAGTCTTGCTGTTAGCAGTATTTCACCATGTATACAGTATTCTCATCTTTTTTGTTCACCATTTGAGGATATCTGTTGCATATGCATATATATATATATATATATATATATATATATATATATTCATAAGGTGTTTTTTTTTTTTTATAACTTTCTAGTCAGCTTAGTAAACTGCATGTCCCATAATCTCATATAAACCTTTTTTATTTTTAACTATTAGATGTCGGTGTGTTTAATCAGTTGCATTACTGTGTGAAGAGGAAATGTGCTCTTTAGATTCCAGCTTTTCAGACTGATCTTTCAAGTATTATAGGCTGATCAAGGTCTGCCAGACCTGGCTCGTAAATACTTTAGAAAACATTGATGAAAAGTGACACTTGGCTGTTTTACCCTCTTTTTCGGCGGTGCTCAATGAGTAGAATGTACTACACTGCTTCAAGGCATCTTTTTATCATAGACATATGTAAATGTGTAGTGAAGGTGAAAAAACTTGATAACATCATGCTACAGGTCAGGTCTTTTAGTATCACCTTTGCACCAGCATAAACATGTTAGTATTGACAATATGCTAGAGTTTTAAAATGTTATCAATATCTTCAAAAAGTTTTTAAAATGGTTAAAATAGTGCTTGGGTCACTGGATACTGTTTTTTGCTAAGTATGGTATTGGTAGTGGCATAAACTTCTGTGTACCGGAGGAGCCTGATGTACTTTTAGTTGTACACAATCAGTAATGTGACTGCATTATATTCCTTTCTGATTGTCTTTTTCTCTTTTTAAGTGTACTGTTAAAAGCATGTTACTTTCTTTCATTTTCACATTTTCAAGGGGAAATGTTTATTTGTTCATTAAAATAAACATTTTGTTTTATTAATTCTGTTTTATTATTAAGGTTATTTTATAAGAAATTTAGTTTGTTATAGTAAGCCTGTTTTACAAAAAAATGAAACTGAAAATTACATACAGTAAATATATTTTAATTGAAACAAGAACAATCCCAGCTTGTCACCAAGAACATGAATTCACTGCAAAATGTTTAACACAAGGTACATAAACAGTTGAATATAAAAAGGCTTAGATTATTTACAAGGCTTTTTAAAACATGAAATCAAATCCAGACCTGGTATTTAATAAAAATAAAAAAAACATCAATTAATTGGGTTTAACATAAATTCTGATAAAACCCACACATACTCAAAAACAAAACTCCAGTTCATTCAAAACATTGTGGGTCAAAAATACTTCACAGTCTTGTTAAGTGAATGTTATTCCAAAATTAAGCTCACATGGCATGAAGGTGCTCCCTGTAATGAGATGGCAAACCAACACTTTTATTATACCAGTAAAGCGCAAAGTATCCGTGCACGTATGCATACAGTCAAACGCATAGTCTTTCAAAGTATACTCCATTTGATAGCATGCACGAATGCAGGCGGACGACACATGCACTCTAGAAAGCTTCGTATTTGTCCACTGTCTGCTGTATTTTTCTCCTGAAGTTAAGACCGATAAAATGTCTTTGTACTTTTTTTGGAGATGGTCCTCACTGCAGAACACAAGATCCAGGAAGTGTGGTTGGATCCAGATCCAACTCCTCCCACCTTACATACACCTAAACCTACCAATCTCCACCCCTTAGATGTGGATCCAACCACTCCCCCTGGATCTTGTGTTCTGCAGTGAGGGGCTACTGCTTTTTTGAACTAAAGTTGTAGCTTTCTTATAACACTCTCACACAAATGCTTGTCAATGTGGCCGTCTGTTGTTGCAGTCTCCGCTATTTTGTTGTCATTCCATCTCTTCAGTTTCATTTTCTACTGTGAAACAACCGCCCTGGCCAGTGCTGCCACCTTGTGGAACAACTGATTAGTGCAAAAACCAAGTCAATGCGCATGTGTGACATGCATGTACAGAACGCGCATTATATTTTGGTGAAGAAACTTTGCATCACGCACACTAGCTATATTTCCATCCAAAGATTCGAATTTAACTTATGCGCATAACTGGAATATCGCATAAAACATTTGCGAATAAAGCATAATTTCCATCCAACGAGTCAAAGAGAACAAAATTGTCACTTCCTTATAAACTGGCACTAAATTGCCTATCACTAAGAAAAGTAGGCAAAGCCACTAAATATAATAATTTTCATATAATAAATTACTTGCGTTTAGGCCTGTCGCGATAATTAAAATAACCGTCTAATCGCGATTATTTTATCTAACGTGATTATTGTGCTTTTCATACAGCACAAGGGGGAGTCATACACCTAAAGAAACAAAAAAGCACCAATTTGCTTTTCATGCTCTGTATAGCCTATATCATCTGAAGCCATTCCATATCTTAATGTGAGGGACAGAATTGTATTTAAATTGTTAAATTTAAGTTTACAGAAACTCATCTTCCTTCTGCTGCAGCTGTCAGTCATTCCCCGCTCAGCATTCAAACAGCACGTCACGTTCAGTTATGACACTCAGCATGGTAAAACTCTCTCTCCAAGATGATATATTCCCATTATAATACTTGATGTGTAGATAAAGGTCTGGGGATTCGCATAAAATGACATCTTGCTGGAGTTCATTGCTCTCTCATTTCTCTTCTCTTTGTTTGTACCGTGTGGAGTGCAGCGCGCTGCGACTCTATGTTGCTTCAAGTGCACCATTCTGCACCCTGGATGTGCATAAGAGCTTTGTGCCGCACTGTTTGAAGCGTTTCACATGATCAAAGTTTTGCACACAGAAAGATTATTAGAAGCCTTTCTTTTTCTCATGATTTCTATCTTATTTTCATGAATGTATTTTGTAAGAATACAAATAGTTAACAGAATAAACTTGTTTAAATTGTATAATGTGCACCAAAGATTTTTTTTCAAGATAGTTTTTGCTGCTAAATTATAGTCAGCTAGTTTAATTTCATAGCTTATATAGTGATAGGAAGTTATATAGGAAGTGAATATTTAGTGGATTGTGTTTAACAAAGTTTAAAAAAGAGTGACCATTAGTTCCACAAACACAGTACTGATATTCTGTAGTGGTGTAGAAATAAAATAGCGCTGGTGTTGGATCGGTATTGGTCGATTCTTAGAATTTGGACTACTCTATGTAATCTTACACTGCAAAATAATAACTCAAAAAAGATTAAAAGATAACATCATAATTATTTACTGAACCCTTAAATTAATCACAATTATATAATGAAAGCCATAACAGACAATCGCGATAATCGTCATAACCGCCAAAGCCCTAAAACAGACAATTAATCGTAATAACCGTGACTATTTTTAGACCATTAATCGTCAGCCAAATGTCATAATCGTGACAGCCCTACTTGCGCCTCAGTGCGAGCAGATGAAACACAATAAATGCGGTCATTGCTTTCGGAGGTGGATGCTGCTGTTTGGGAATGCAGTCGTGTAATACAATTATACAGAAATACTTTGATGACAGACTTTGCTCTGGCATTTCAGAACGACCAAAACAACATTTCAATGAGATCGTTCCGCTGGTTAGTCAAGTTATCCCGTCCCATCGTGCAAAGTCACATGACTTTTTTTGACGTGCATGGTGAAATTTATTCGGTAAATGTGTTTCCATTGTAGTTTATGCACATTTTTTCTTATCGGATAAAAAGTTTGGCCTTCTCAGTTGTGCGCATACGTTTTTTATGCGCATTTTTAGAATTTATGCGCATCTTGGCATTTCCATCTAGCGTTTTTTATGTGATACTCCAAAATGCGCATAAAAATAGGTGGATGGAAACAGCTACTGTAAGCGGTAAACTTTGGCCTTTAGTAGTAGTTCAAATGCATTAAAACTTTGTTTCAGTGCTTGGATTCCAAGCATAATTGACCATTTTCTGCTCTAACATGGGATTATTTTGGTTTTCTGACTTTGGGAACAATTTCAGACACTCCTTATGTTCTTGTAGCCCAGTTTGGTTTATAAACTGGATGTGAAACAGAAGTTGTAATCAACTGTTCTTTCCTATTATGATGTATATCTGAGTGAAACGGCTCCTTGAATGAGAATTTTTCACCTTCTCTGTACATGTGAAATGGACAACAGCGTTGAGCATTGTCTTGCGCACACACTGCAGTTTTGCTATCCATTACAGTAGGTTTTTAGAATATATAAAGGCCTTTAAAATAAAAGATCATGGAAACTCTTGATGTGGCCCTTTAACATCAAAACTTTGTGTTACTATGTGCCTACAATACATTATGTACAATACATTATGTAATGTTATGATAATGTAGTACAATACATCATCAAGGATGATCACTTGGGTAATAATAACCTACTTGGTGCAAATTCCCATTGAACTGTGGAAAACCAGCAGGTGGACTTCACAACAGAGAGCATTTTTCCTGAGCCTAGTCATAGCATGAGTCCTCCATCTCACTTCTTGTGTTTTTGTTTCTTGCTAAGTTTGCGTCTGGAGTGTGAATCTGATCTGCGCTGTGATGTTACAGGGCTGGTGCTGTCTTGCTGCAACGTAAAGTTGTCAGAGTACAGCAGTCCCTGTTCCTCTCTTAGTCTCTCGTGAACCTCTTGGTACAAGCTATTAAGATGCTGCTTCATCTCCCTGATGGAACGCAAGATCTCAGACTTTTCCCTGAGCAGTTTGGCCCGGAGGCGTCGCAGGCTATCCACACTGCACTCCAATCCCAGCAGGACATCTAGCTTCCTCTGACGACAGTTCTGAGCAGCCATTTTGTTTTTACCCCTGCGGCGAATGTCTCTGAGAAGCGTAAGCTGAGCCTCATTGAGATGATATTTGGCTAGCAAGCGATTGAACTCATCGACGGGTAAGTTTACGATGCGGTCATTGGAGAACGGGATATTTATCAAACGTGCAAGTTTCTCATCTCGGCTGGAAAGATGATCCAGCACTTTGTTTTTTGGCGACTCGTCGGAAAGATCTTTTGGAGGTTTCCTCTGGCTTTGAGGTTGGTTGTAGGTATGATCGTGTCCGATGTGCTCGAGCCAAGGAAGGCGATGGAACTGTCTGGCTTCCAAAAAGCTTGATTGACACATTTTGGTTTGTTCTGGCATGTACCCGCCCACAGCGCCATCCTCTGCCTTGATATGGGTGTAGCCCACAGCGACTTCTTCGTGCATCAAACTAGGGGTTGGGTTGGACAGTGATGAAGAGCATGAAGAAGATGAGGAGGAACTGGAAGATTCAGATCCACTAGGAGAGGCAGGGCTTTGACTGTAGTCCAGGGATAAACCAGAGTCAGAATCTGCTGGGTTTTGCTCTTCAGACTGTACCTGGCTAAGTTCTTCCAGAGCCAAATCCATTAGTTCCATCTCATCAAGCATGGCTTCCTCAAGAAGAGGATCTATAGGGCTTGGCAGGCTAGTCCCAGTAGTCAGAAGGAGGTCTATGATATCAGAGTCTTCAAAAGCTTCTGCATTAGAAGTGTCCAAATTAATGTTTGGCATGGAGTTGTTGTTTATGCAACAGGTTTCTTCCATGGTGACACTGTTTTGTGCTTCAGTGGATCTTGGCAGAGTGGCTTGGTGAAGGCTAACATCCTGATGAATAAAGTTTTCCATTGATCCAGTATTTCTGTCTGAATCACTGTTACTGAAAGTAGAATCGTTTATTGTTTCGGCTGTATCCATGTCCTGTAAAGATAAGTCAAATCGAGTTTTCAGACTTCCTGGTCAATAAAACATGTCACCTGCTCCATATATTCTAAGTCTTTGACCTAGAAACTTATTTTGAGTAGTCAATAAAAAAAAAAAGTGTATATCTTTGATGATTAGTTTGTTTTACTCCAAAAACAGACAATAGTTTCTAAACGGCATTTCATTCTTGAATTTTGTTCCGAAACTCTTATAAACCGCATTTCTCCACAATCGACTATTACTCAAAATGACAGAGCATGTCACATATGTTCATTCATTTTTCAAAGCACTGATTAACTTTGGGACTTGACAGGAAGATGTTTGTCATTTCATACTTGTGATTCCATGATGGCCAAAACATCTAGCCATTGTTGCTCTAAAGTTGTTGATTCCTGTTCAGGCAACAAGGGTGACATGAGTGGCCTCTGAAACTCGGAAAGTGCATGTTCTCCTACATTCTGTACATCAGGACCTGTCAACTGAGAAAATTAAAAGTTTTAAAAAGTTTGGAAAGCCTACATTTTCTTTTTTGTCTCTCACCAGCTCTAAAACAATTCCTGCTGCACAAATTGTTGTAAAAAGTTGAAATGTTGCATTCTAGATTAAGTTTTTACCTCTGGATCTCCTTCTGAGGGGAAGTTGGCATCGATGAGCTGTAAGCACTCGTCAATGGAAAGAGAAGCGTTGTCCCTTGCACCTGACAACTGAAAGAGGAGCGAGTGAGCATGAGGAAATTGTTTAATAAAACTCATATCTCCCTGTATTCTGTCAAGGTCAAACTATGACGGCAATGGTGCACTGCTTTGGAATATGGAACGTCATAAAGGTCAGCAGTATTAAGGTCAATAAATTCACTGCCAAAATCGACTTTTCACACAATATGTTCACTCAATTTTGAGTGTATTTTGTGTCCTATTCACAGTATTTTAGTATTTTAGCTCAATGTACTTCTCTGCAAGTCAAAAATAATCTGATGGAAAGGACAAATACTAAAATAAATTTAAACATGTTCACTGTCATACCTGTAGATCCTCTCCAAACATTTGGTTGTGAAATGGATTTGAATTTCTCCAGCTATCCACCATAAATTCATCTTCCTCCTCTTCTTCCTCAATAAACAAGCTGAGAGGCTGGGTTCTTGCATTTTCCAGCTGCTCCTGGTGGACATTTTGCTGAGGTTCCTGCGCCCAGAAGAAAGACATACCATCTCCCTCCTGCAAATGCAAAAGTAAAGCATCGTGTCTAGTATCTCAGGAAGTATGTCTCTAATGGATAGGAAGTGGCGGTCTCTGGTAAGTCAGGATGGTCTACTGCTGCCTTCATGTGATTTTGGAAACTTCCCACTTGAAGTTGTAATTACGAGTTTGTTGCGTTCAAGTGCTTTGTTGTCGGAAAGAACAGGACTCCTGGTGGAAGGCCCATTCATGAGTTTATTATTTCCTGGGTAAATCTTATTAAAGCCAAAATGTATAGAAAATATTAAGTCAATATCCAACAGGTTTTTAATAAAATGTAGCGTCCCATTGATTAGTAACCATTAAAACATTGACTGCACATGATATTCAGCTGGCTGACGATTCTTAGGGCCTGTCCAACTTGGAAGCTCTTGTATCAAAATGATCTTTTAGTTCCTCAGTTATAAATATGACCTGAGAGGCCGCTCATGTCTAATTTCTGACTAGGAAATTCATATTTACAATAATTCAGATACCACATGAAGGCAGCACAACTTCCTGGTGATTCCTGGAATTTTATATTTCTTTTTTTTTTTTTTTTTTGCTTTTGCTTTTGCTAAAGACTTCTATCTATATCATTAAAATGTTTAAAGGTCACATTTAAAATTATTTGTAAAATTAATGTGTATTGTGAAAGTAAATATGATCAGTTTTGATGTAATGCTGATTTTAAATGGCCATATGACAGTTTCACTGCTTTTTTTTTTTTTTTTTTTTTTTTTGCCAAATATTATTTATAATAATCTGCACTACCTACAGTAGTAACATCAAGATAGGTGATGAACAACTTTTATATATGGAATCCATACATTTACAGACAACAGACAGTTCTTGGCTATAAATAGAGCTAACCTTTCCCTGTTCTGGAGGGGGATTAATGAAAGTAATTGGTCTCTTGGGTGTCTGTGCTGTTGTTATTGGAAGTCCCCTTAGCCTCCAGAGACCCCTGTGGCTCTTGTGACAAGCATGGCAGTTGACTAATATGTTTTTTGGTATTAGGGGAATAACAAACCCAATCCCCCTGCCTTATAGTTAAGGTTAGGGTGTCACTTAATCATGTAACCTATTCAGTACACATCAACAGCCACACCTACATATGCTCAGTCCTAGAAAGGTTTTGACAAGGTCACTGTGCCTGTTTATGTTTAAGCTTAAGGTATGTGGAGCAGTGGAAGATGTTCATGTACTCTCCGTTGAGTTGGTTTTGAGGGGATGGCCCTAGACACTTGATCAGTAGCCGGTAAACAGGCATTGCGAAAGCAAATGTGCCTGTCTTCTCGGATTACAAAACAAGCCGGGCTGGTGCTGGACGCCAAGCCAGCACACGCTCAGGCATATCTAACAGTGGTCAAACTTCAAGCTGGGGTCACACTAAGGCCCAATCCCAATTCTACCCCTTAGCCCTTCCCTTTTCCCCTACCCTTCTGTTTCACGCGTTCACGTGAAGGGATAGGGGTGTCTCAATTCTCTTTTGGTTGGAGGGGTAGGGGTAGGGGAAGGGCCAGACAGCCCTTCAAACGAAGATTTTTCGGGACCACACTTCAAACGAAGGGGTATGAATTATCTCAGCGTAAACCGGCTTCAGGGGCAGCATGGCTGCCCGAGCGAACAAAAAGACACATAAATGTAAGCATTTTTGGCATTAATAAAGATTTTAACGAAAAGTAATCATTTGTTTTATGTTACATTCAATCGTGAGTTCATATTTACGGTCATGTGAAAAGTCATAATTTGTTTTATGTTACATTCAATCGTGAGTTCATATTTACGGTCATGTTACTCAAAGAAATGTTTGCAAAAAATCGCTAATTTTGCTAACTAACGTCATATCATTATAGACTACACGATAGTGTCACAACATATATTCATGTCTGATCAGGGCGATAACCACCGTAGACATTGAGGGGGGATAAATTATTATCCCCCCAATAATTAGAAATCGCTAAACCCTTTTCTCAAATATTGCCAATTCGAGAGAGAGAGAGAGATGAAAGTTGCACGTATGCGCGTCTGTGCGTTTCTCTTTTTAGAGTGAGTTTACTTAAAAAAACAGCGATTTTATCCTCTCGTTGCTGGAAAATATAATGTAGCGATTCAGGATTTAAACTGTTATTAATAAAAGTCGTGGGGCAGCGTTGACAAGTTTCTTTGCTACTGGATGTGTGAGCTGCACGATATTTGATGTGTGTGTGTGTGTGTGTCAGTAAGCAGCACATTAATATAGAACAGTAATTAAAGGCTCTAATGCACACCAGCACACCAGTATAGGTGTGTGTATTGTAGGAGCTAGACGACGTATGATGACGTGTGACGGCATAGTAGTGGTGTCCCAATTCTTATGGGAATAGTTTCACCCCTGCCCCTTGACACTGTTTCAAGGGACAAGGGGAAGGGGTAGGTGGAGGAGTAGGGGAAGGGGTAGGCGGAGGGGAAGGGGAAGGGGTATAAAATAGAATTGGGATTGGGCCTAAGCCTGCCCGGTCAAGTACAGACACCCTCGTTTGAACTACAGTGATTCAGACGGGGATTAAAAATCATGATGTTTTTGCTTAAGAAAAATTAGAAATTGCAATTCTGAAGAAAAAAAAGTTTATTTCAGGGATTAATAAAACCTGAACATTAGACCAGTAAACAAGTAAATAACGCTATTTACTTGAAGTTCTGACAAAATGTTCAGTTCTTCGGTTTATGTAAAAATGCAATAAAATGTTTGAAGAATGTGAATCAAAATATGCAAGTAAAAAATGTATTAACTAAAAGTTTACATCAAATTTTGAGCTTACACACTTTTAAGGGAGTATGCCGAAATATATTACCGATGTGTCAAAGTATTTTTTGAAAGTTTTTTTGTATTTTTGAAAGTAAATACAAATATGTATTAATTTGAATGAGGAAGTTAAATGAATGATACAATGACTCCTTCATAAAGACTTTTTCCATTCCTGAATGAATCAATGTGTTTGAAAAAAATCGGTTGAATGAATGATTCAATGACTCGCTCATAATGAATCAAAGAGTTTGAGCAAATTGACTTAACAAATTGTTCAAAGACTGACTCAAGAAAGTCACTTAACATTATAACGATGTTGAAAAGGCCAAATATACACAGTACAAAAACAGTTTTGATTAATCCACCAGTTTGATCGTATGTGTCAGAGACATTAATAGACAACGCTGAATCGTAATTTTACAATAAGTGATGATTGAAGCAAGTTGTTCGCTATCACTGAAAAAAAACAAGAAGTAAAATTTACTTAATATTTATTTTGCAAGTTTTTGCACGCATATTTAAGTAAAATTTAAGTATGGAATTAAAGGGTTAGTTCACCCAAAAATTTAAATTAGCCCATAAATTACTCACCCTGAAGTCATCCTAGGTGTATATGACTTTCTTCTTTCAGACGAATCCAGTCAGAGTTATATTAAAAATTGTCTTTGATCTTTCAAGCTCTATCGTTGTACTCAGCGGGTGTTGCATTGCTTCGGTTCAAATGACGTGAAATAAAAAGCACCCTTCCACAAAAAAAAAGTGTCTCACACGGCTCCGGGGGGTGAACAAAGGCCTCCTGTAGCGAATCGATGCGTTTTTGTAAGAAAAATATCCATATTCAAAATGTAATAATCACTTGAATCTAGCTTGCGCTCACTGTTTTAAACGGAAGCAGTTCCGGGGGAATGACGTATGAGGTCAGCTTTGCTCATGCGCCACTCAGAAGTGACGCACGCGGAGAGATCGAAACAAAACAACGGTCACTAATTAGAAGTACAAAACGAGGATTTGTAAAGAAGAATGTCGGAGGATTTCGATATAAGCCAAGAGGAGACTGGTTTTCCTTTGCTAAAGTAAGGAAACTTTGCTTCTTTTGATCCTGTAAACAAACGTTGGTTTTCACGAGACGCACCGGCGCATGCGCAA
>NW_015551076.1:374161-388007 GCF_001515605.1 Sinocyclocheilus anshuiensis | reverse complement strand
GAGTTATATTAAAAATTGTCTTTGATCTTTCAAGCTCTATCGTTGCACTCAGCGGGTGTTGCATTCCTTCGGTTCAAAAGACGTGATATAAAAAGCACCCTTCCACAAAAAAAAGTGTCTCACACGTCTCGGGGGGTGAACAAAGGCCTCCTGTAGCGAATCGATGCGTTTTTGTAAGAAAAATATCCATATTCAAAACGTAATAATCACTTGAATCTAGCTTGCGCTCACTGTTTTAAACGGAAGCAGTTCCGGGGGAATTACGTATGAGGTCAGCTTTGCGCATGCGCGGCTCAGAAGTGACGCACGCGGAGAGATCGAAACAAAACAACGGTCACTTATTAGAAGTACAAAACGAGGATTTGTAAAGAAGAATGTCGGAGGATTTCGATATAAGCCAAGAGGAGACTGGTTTTCCTTTGCTAAAGTAAGGAAACTTTGCTTCTTTTGATCCTGTAAACAAACGTTGGTTTTCACGAGACGCACCGGCGCATGCGCAGCGCTGACCTCATATGTCATTCCCCCGGAACTGCTTCTGTGTACAACTGCTGGCGCAAGCTAGATTCAAGTACGTTTTACGTTTTGAATATGGATATTTTTCGTACAAAAACGCATCGATTTGCTACAGGAGGCCTTTCCCCGGAGCCAGACAATTTTTAATATAACTCCGACTGGATTCATCTGAAAGAAGAAAGTCATATACACCTAGGATGACTTCAGGGTGAGTAATTTATGGGCTAATTTAAATTTTTGGGTGAACTAACCCTTTAAGTCAAATCTATAGCACTAAAACACCATAGTACTGAAAAAAATGCCAATAAAGCATGTGGTTCACTTACAATCACGTATGTAAGCAAGCAGACAGCTCATCTCGAAAACAGCTAAATATTTTACCTCATTAATTATTCATGCCCAAGTGCATGATGGGAACAACGGGATCATGACTTTGATATTTACTTATAGCAATCTTTTAAAAAAAAAAAACAATCTTTGTAAAAATAACAAACAATTCCAAGTAAAATATACTTATAAGTTCAAACTTTTAATTTTACAAGCTTAAATTGAGTACTAATTTTGAATTTACTCTTTTTTTTTTCCATTCTTGCCAGAACTAAATTATTTAATGTAGAAATTACATTTGTTTTTCTGTAGCAATCTTTTAAAAAAAAAAAACAATCTTTGTAAAAATAACAAACAATTCCAAGTAAAATATACTTATAAGTTCAAACTTTTAATTTTACAAGCTTAAATTGAGTACTAATTTTGAATTTACTCTTTATTATTTAAGTTATTATTACTAAATTATTTAATGTAGAAATTACATTTGTTTTTCTGTAGTATTTACTTCACCACAAAATCATTTTTATCAGTGATGTAGCTCTAATTTGCCATCATCTCGCAACCATTTAAATTAATGTTTTAAAACATGTATCATTTAAAAACACTATGTAATCTTTAGAAAATCCCAAAATGAATATCTTTTTCATCAATGAACTAATCCTAACAGAATCCGATCACAAAAAAATTGTATGTTCCAACCCTCAGCTAAATTGAATTTAACTTATGTTAACTAATCATTTAGCTCTGAACTGAACAGATGAGATGTTCAAGTCTGTGAGGAAGGATCCTTTTTCTCCGAACTGCATGCTTCTAATAATCCCTAGAGAAAAAAAAAGTCCACAGTCTGATCCAGGAACACCATGCTGCCCGTCAGTACTGGTCAAATGTGCCATAGGGCCGAATTTGCAGCCTTTTCTACATACCACAATAACAAACAGACTGGCTCTTCGTTCAGAAATAGCCCTGTGGATCATGTGCGTAGAAGCCTGTTAAATCTGATCTGGCCTGCACATGTGAGGACTTGACAAACGCATGGCAACTGTTATGTAAAAAGTACAAAAGTTTCAAAAGTACAGGGTCCTTACTCAAGGGGAATTCAGGCTCACTAACTGTGCAGCCTCTTATTCTGTTACAAAGCCCACTGGAGGAACAAAAAGTAAAAAGCATCCAGTTGAAATTACCCTAGCTATCTCACTGAGTTGATGCGTGTGCATAGAAAGCAAAAGAAAGCGGCTTGATGCTTCTCACAAATGTCAATAATGTGGACGCACAGCCAGGCAGATGCTCACAGTCACACTAAATAGTCTGCTGGACAGTGTGTGCACATACTGACAAACCAGTTTAACACAACAAAGGAATAGTTTACCCCCAAAAAAATTATTTTGCTCACCCACAAGCCATCCAAAATATAGATGAGATTGTTTCTTTATCAGAACAGATTTGGAGAAATTTAGCATTACATCACTTGCTCACCCATTAATCCTCTGCAGTGAATGGGTGCCATCAGAATGAGCGTCAAAACATCTGATGGAAACATCACAATAATACACAAGTATTCCACAAGCCTCCAGTCCATCAATTAATGTCTTGTGAAGCGAAACTATAGTCCAAAAAGGCTAAAATTTGAGTCCTTAATCCAAAATATTACTTTACCCAGTGACTAAGTCATATCGTCTGAAACAAGAGAGAAATATGCACAACTCGAGCACCATTTACAAACAAGTCCAAAACAGTTCTAAACAAATATGGCAGTTGAGAGGACAACAGAGGATGTACTTTTTCCATGGGAGGAAACATTATTGTAGATTATTGACTGGTATTTTAGCTGGAAGCAATGGTTTAAAGTTAAAACGCCTAATAATGTATTTGTTTCTTAGAAACACAGCTTTTCACTTCACATAACTGATGGATTGGAGTGGTGTGGATTACTAGTGGATTATCGTGATGTTTTTGTCAGCTGTTTGGACTCTCATTCTGACGGCACCCATTCACTGCAGAGGATCCACTGGTGAGCAAGTGATGCAATGCTCAATTTCCCCAAATCAGTTCTGATGAAGAAACAAAGTCATCCACAACTTGGATGGCCTGAGGGTGAGTACATTTTCAGCAAATGTTCAATTTTGGGTGAACTATTTACGTATTTTGGAGTGTTTCTACTTATACTTGAGTCCGAAAATCATTAGTCCCAGTTGTGTTTACAATATAGAAACTTATATAACATGCTAGTATACATCATGTGTTACCCCCATTGCCCAGAATACTCTGGGTCTCATGAACCTCTCACGGTCAGTAGAACAGAAAACAACATGCAACACTTAAGTAACGCATGGAGAGGAACCCCAGCCAAGCTGAAGTATCAGATGCTTGAAGTTGCTTAACACTCAGCTGTGCCTCAGGGCAAAGACAGGGACACATGTGTCTGTCCAACTAAATAACAAACCATTTGCATATCCGGACCAGACATGTCTGGTATACAGCCAGTTCTGTCTGGGTGTGTGTTTATAGAATTACAATTAGTGAAATTAGGTTGTTTGATATGGTTAAGCTGCTTATGTATTAACAATATTTGAATGAATGCATATCATGATGTATAGTGTATAGTCTTCTTTAAAGTAATTTTGTACGTGCAGTAACTTATTTCCAGGTAATTTTGCAACTCACTGATGAGTATGTTGTATAATAATAAGATTCATAGGTGAAAACACGTTCTTATTTTGTAGGGTACAAGTTAACTAGAAATTATGTGCCATAAGGAAATATAACTATAGTTCAAAGATCAATAAAGTCAGATGTAACAATTGTTTTTCTTCTTATTATACCTGTTCAAGCACATTTCTGCACTCTGTAGAAAACAAATACATTGCATCGCTAATTAGAGGTAAAAATTGTGGTGCACAAAAAAAGTGCAAATATTTTTACACTACCATTCAAAAATACTATAAAAACAGTAATTGTGAAGTATTTTTACAATTAAAAAAAGTTTTCTATTTGATTATATTTTCAAATGTAATTCATTCCTATGATGGCAAAGCTGAATTAGTCATGATACATATTTTTCAAGATTTTTTGATGAAAAGAACAGCATTTATTTGAAAATAAATTTACTTTACTGTCACTTTTGATCAATTTAATGTGCCTTGCTCAATAAAATTATTAATTTCTTTAAAATAAGTCTTACTGACCCCAAACAATGGAGAGGCAGTGTATATTAATATATATTCTCCAAACAATTTTATTTTTATTTTATTATTAGTAGTGTATATAAAAATGTACCCTCCAAACAATTATATTTTATTTTATTCTTGTTATAGCTTTTTAGAATAATTAAAAAGAAAAACTACAATGACAGTCAAATATCCTTGCATGGAGGGTGTTGCTAGCGCCAAATTCCCTTCCTCAAATATTTACTTGAACTACTATGTAACAAACCACAAAACAGGTAATTGACAGAAATAGGCAAACCTTTTTAAAGTTTTCACTGGCTTCACGCTTACCTCTTTAATGGGTTCATCATCGTCTGGATGGTCGAGGCTTCTTGGCATGTGCCCCAAAGCTCCAAGGGTTTGATCCTCAGCTATGTCATAACCCAGTTCTCCTCCACTTCCCAACCTCATGCTTAGCTCTGATGGTTCCTCCACATCTTCAAGTCCTCCACCTTCCACAAGGAGACCCACTTGAGCTGGAATGGAGACTCCATTGTCAGGCTCCCTGTGGACCAACCAGGCTTCCAACTCCGCCGCTGGCACCTGCAGGCGGTCTAGGGAGCGAATCCAATTTAGAAGCCTGTGAGCTGTGAAGAACCCATTCAGATCTGCACTTTTTGGGTGCAGGTTATATCCATCCAGGATGTTTCGAAGACTGTGGAATTGAGTCCGAGTTAGAGCTGAATTTGGGCCCAGAATGATTTCGCTAAAAGGGGGCAGGTAGGGATCCACGTCCACACGCATCCCAGCCAGACTGAGAAGAATAGCTACTTGGATCAGGCCCTCTGTGAGGTACTTCTTCAGGTCCGGCATGGCCCAAACCAGTGCCAAGAGCAAAGAATGAGCCAAGTCAGTCTCAAATTGAATATGAGCGTGTTTGTGTCTGTGTATCCAGCTTTAGAATTTCAAAATTTTCTCCATGAAGAAAACTTTAGTTGATTTTTTTTTTTTTTTAGTTCATAGAACAAAAGAGAGAAAAATTTCACACAAAATCCTGAAACAGAAGAAAAGAATGATATAAGAATGTAAGTTTCACACATTCCCAGTTAATGTAGCCTAGCCTATAATGCTTTTATTTAAAAAAAAAAAAAAAGACATAAAACACTTAGAATGGTTTATTGTAAATGGAAATCATATTTTAGTTATAAAGGTTAATGAGCAGTAACATTGTTTACTGTACACTATAATATTTTCCGAAGTAAATAAAACAAATATTACTGGATTATGTTTTGTAAGAAAATAATATTTAAGTCTACTTCAAAATTGCATGTTTAATTCAGTGATAGGCTATACTTGCTGCTTTTTGTAATTAATAGTAAAGTTTACTAGCAATTTTCTAAGTGAAAATTCTTTCTACACCAGGTTTCTTAGGGTGTATTCACACCTGTCTTGTTTGGTTCGATTGAATTGAACTCAAGTTCGTTTCCCCCCTTGGTGCTGACCTTTTGGGCAGGTTTGAATACAGCAATCGCACTCGGGAGCGGACCAAACAACCGTACCGAGACCCAGCTGAAGAGGTGGTCTCGGTCCGCTTCCAAACGAACTCTGGTACGGTTCGTTTAAGGCAGGGGTGTCAAACTCAATTCCTGGAGGGCCGGAGCCCTGCAGAGTTTTGTTCCAACCCTGCTCCAACACACATACCATGTAGTTTTAAAATAAGTCTAAAGGACTTGATTAGTTGGATCAGGTGTGTTTAATTAGGGTTGAACCTAAACTCTGCAGGGCTCTGGCCCTCCAGGAACGGAGTTTGACACCCCTGGTTTAAGGTGTGAATATGACCCGACCTCGATCCGACCCAATTGCAGAAATCACGCTCAGAAACATGCAAGCTCACACATGTAGTGCTGTTGTTTGCGTTTCAGTGGCTTAAATCACTTGTTTTTAAACCACAATGCTTAAAAAATGCATGCAAATGATGAGTTTTTGTGACCATGGCACACAGAAACGTGACGTGAGCGCGCTAAATAGGCTAAAGCTTGCTGCAAAAGTTACCATGAATATGTTGGGGGGGAAATAGTAAAGAGATTTTTGAATTATTTATTAATTAACTAGTGTTTTCTGAGTCAGTGTCGCAAAGATGAAATTGATGATCCTGCTCGCCATCTCACCATGGACGCGAAGAGAAATGCATCTTTGCGGATTACATAATGAAAGAGTTTTTTTGGATTTGAATTATTTCGTTTTGTGGTCATTTAAAGCTTTCTATAGCTAGATATATTCATCGTGTCTGTAAGGAAAATATTCACTAAGTTTCGGTTCATTTTTGTGAAGCGCTCCTGTTCTACAGCGAGACGGCAAGCGCATCCTATTTGTTTTCTTTATTTTACAAAAGCACAATGTTTTGTTAATATTTTGATTGCACACAAATAAAAATAGACCCTTTACAGTTCCGAACGATGTATTATTCTTACCTGTATGAGCAAAAATGACGGCATATTTCATTTGTACGTACTTAGGCTACAACATCGTATAACATTGTCTCATATGATGCTCATAAGTTTCTTCATATTGCGTTAGTATCTGATAACACCAAATAAGTAAAAGAATAAAAATTGCTCTACAAAAGATCTCCATGATTAGCCTGTTTTTGCACTTCCTGTTGTCCCTGCTTGAGAATTTCTGTCCAATGAATGGATGACCTTAGCACACGTGTGGTTTTGTTTACAATTTCTGGTTCACTTGCAAAAAGGGCAGTGCGAAAGCGAACCGCACCAAACAAAAAAGAAAATTGTATTTGGTCCGGACCAAAGCAAGTGAACTAGCGGACTTTCCTGCTGTGAATACACCCTTAAGTGTAAAAGCGCGAAACATCATTGCATAATAATTACTACGTATTAAACGCATTGTTAAGTTGCTGGCTTCTGACTGGTCGATACAGCGTTCCAGCTGTGACCAGCGGTCAAAATTTCAAACATAGCCTAAAATGAACAATTGTACGGTGGACACGCGAAACTTCTAGAATGTTCTGTTATCTTGAACACAACACTCAAGATCATAAACAGCAATATTCAACGCGTGACACTCCCGTTGACCCCCTTTCTTTCTTTCCTCATAACCGGGCAACAGGCGACTGAGTAACCCCAAGATGTGACCGAAACGTTTCTCATGAAATAAACACTAGTGTTTCAGGGCAGCTAGAGTTGGAAAAAAATGAAATGTTACACATTTTAAGTAATAAAATATTGCAAAACATGCCTTTTTTCCCCTTTCATAACTCATAGCCTACAGGTGACGATCAGGATTAATAGCAATGCTACACACATTTACAGTTAACGCACGGCACAAACATCGTTACACTGATAAACTACAACTTCAGTTGCCTTGAACAGTTTTAAGTGATTAATCTTTTCATTTGCACAGTATATAGAGAGCTATTAGATTCATAACAGCTCGCATATCTGTGTTCACAATATCGGATGTTTATATTTATAAATGCTATAATGAAACATTACCTTGTTTGAGGACGAGAGGTCTCGTAGTCACTAGACAGACGTGAGAGCAGGATACTCCTCTTGGATGATCTGGTTCTGAATCACACAACTTCACATGCTCTATAACAGTGCGCGAGTGTATTTATAGGGCAGAAGCAAGCGGTGGAAAGTACTGGTCTCCTCCTCACAGGACGTCACGTGGTGAGACTTTCGCTTTTCTTTCGGTTGGAGTCAGTGTTTGGAAGAGATTGCAGATTTTTCCAATAACACCTCAGATGTGTTTTCTAGAGCTTTCGTGTTTATCTTTGGACCATGAAACTAGTGCCACGGAATAACTGACAGAAATCAAATAATACCTACTCTGAACTATTTTGTTATCTACACGTGCGTATAGGCTACATATATTGGCAAATTATGCAATGTGCGGTGATATTTAAAGGGACAGTTGACCCAAAAATGAAAATTCTGTCATCATTTACTCACCCTCCACTTGTTCCAAACCTGTATACGTTTATTTCTTCTGTTCAAAGCAAAAGAATATATTTTGAAGAATGCTAGTAAGCAAAATGTTAAAGGGATAGTTCACCCAATAATGAAAATTCTGTCATCGCATGTTGTTCCAAACCCATAAGACCTTTGTTCATCTTTGGACCACAAAACTAAAAAAAAAATAATAATGTTTTACTCTTGTGAACATGCATTGAAGACTGACACAGAAGAGAATAAATTGTTGAATAAAGTTATTTGTGTTTTCTTTGCACACAAAAAGTATTCTCGTAGCTTCATAAAATTAAGGTTGAACCACTGATGTCACATGGACTATTTTAATGATGTCCTTACTACCTTTCTGGACCTTGAACGTGTCAGTTGCATTGCTGTCTATGGAGGATCAGAAAGCTCTCGGATTTCATCAAAAATATCTTAATTTGTGTTCCGAAGATGAACGAAGGTCTTACGGGTTTGGAACGACATGAGGGTGAGTAATTAATTACAGAATTTTCATTTTGGGTGAACTATCCCTTTAATAGCCATTCACAGCTTTTTTCATACTGTGGAAGTCAATGGCTACCGTCAACTGTTTGGTTATCAACATTCTTCAAAAGAAACTCATGCAGGTTTGGGACAACTTAAGGGTGAGTAAATGATGTTATTTATTAATTTTATATTTCATTAATATTATTTTATATTTTATTTATTTATTATTATTAGCCTATTATTATTAATGCATATCATAATCTTGTACTGCAGTTATATCTGATCAAATGCACATTATTATTCTTTAGTTTGGGTTAAACGAATCAATTTTGCTTGGTTGGAACAGCAGCTAAGCTAATTATGTCTCTATTTGTTTCTCTGTTTTTGCCGTAACTAGGATTTACACAAGCTTCAGTCTGGATCCAGAACACCTGAGAAGAGATGATGGCAACCCCTCAGAGGACCTCAGATGATGCCAACCCTGAAACAACATACAGAACTACCACATTTTGCTATAAGTTTGATTGCATCATATAATAATTGCTGTTAATAGTGTTCATCGTCTGTTTGATTACGTCTTAAATTGATTTTTCTGTACATTTCTGCCATATGTACACTGACTGACAGTCACTGATAAGCTACCACTAAATATTGTAGAAACTTAATTTGCTGTAAAGTTGCTTTGCAACGATTTGTATCGTGAAAAGCGCTGTACAAATAAACTTGAATTGAATTGAATTGTTATTAGCCTATTATTATTATTATTATGTGACATTTTAATGAGTGTATTTACAGTAAGCTGTGTGTAAGCAAGCTTCGCCCCCTGATCCCTGAACCTTTTCAGCTTTGCTGCCCCCTGTCGCGCTGGTAAGAGGTGACGTTACATAATTCATTTGCTTACAGCAGCCGTTCATTATCTATTCATTGCAGATCCTGTTGGTACAAGACTTGAGGTTGGTGGCAGTCACGCGTAATGAAACTTGCTTGTGAAACGAGTTACTCATTAGAGCAAACAATGTGACGCCCAAAATTTAATTCTCAAGACTTCCCAATACACATTCAAGTGAGCAGCAGAGCGTAAGCGAGCATGCAATGGAAGCCGCCATTGTGGCTCCTGTACTGCAGCGCTGCTGAAGCAGAACGCTATGGTGGGTTTGAGCCAACATGGCGGCTCGAGGGCTGTAGTTGCAGACACGCCCCCTGTGAGTCAGAGGGTTTTAGGAGCGCTACTGTAATGACAGCTCAAAGCTGTCCACGTCAACACTGTGCTACCACCATGGACTCCGCGGCTCTGGTAGGATATGTGTGCCATTTAATCGCTGTTTTTAATCCCTTTACTCGTTGTAAACGTTGAAATAGTAGATCGACTGGCTTTGGTAGCTTGTACGCAGTTTTTGACTCAATAGAAAATATGTTTTCGACAGCAGCTATTTACTCTTTATAGTATTCTAAGCCTTCTCTTAAGAAACTATACATACTATATATACTACTGGAAATATGTCGTGTCTGGTATTATAAACGCTCGTGCCTGCATTTTTTTTTCTCGCCAAAACGAAATCGTTGTTGTCAGAAACCGATCCGGTCTCTCTTTGCGAGCGAACGAAAATGTATGAGAGCAAGCAATAACATTATTTTTTCCGATTATGAACGGATCATACATTGTAGTGCCTTTGTAATGTGTTCTCGGTTCTCGTGCACTACGGGTTTGTTTATATTCATTTTCCACTTGTGTTCAGTTTGTTCTGAAAGTTTTTTTCCGTCTACTCGTGGGAGATGTGGGTTTTCAAAGTGGGACGTGGATGCCACGTCCTCGACGCGTCTCTGCCGGAGCGGACGGAGCGCGTGATTGATTCCACAGGTGGACACTTGGAGGAGATCAGGGATATTGCTTGCCATGGACATTTTAATACTCTTACGAGTTGACCTATATGGACAACCTCAGTACTAACTGCAAATAATTAATACTGTAGCTGTAGAAAAATAGCAGCACCTCTGTTTGGCGGCGTTAGACTAAAGAAGTGCTTTTTATAGCTTTTTATTTCTTTAAGATTTTAAACACTATATAAGACGAAGAATGACTATATATATATATATAATTACATTATGCTTTTGAATACTGAATAGCCTATATTGGAAAATATTTTTAATATTTTGTATTTAAAAAGGTGATGCTAACAGGGTAGACAGTTTTACAGAAAATTCATGCATTACTATCCTTGTAAAAATACAAGGCTTTGCACTGTTTACACATAATCTTAAGGAACACAAAAGGAAACCCTTTCATGGAAGTAACCTTGGATGAAGATATGCTGCATATTTTATTGTTATATATAACAATTTATATTAGTGAAAGGGTCATTGGTAACACTTTTAATAGATGGATTTGCAGTGCAAGGTGTTACCGTGAAATAGATAACAGAGTTTAATTGTTGGAACCCTGAAGGTGCACATCGAGATTCTCTTATATTCCAACCAGATGATCTGAAAAGATGATCAGATGATACTTTTCTCCTTCTGTTCGCCTGGCTCAAGTTCTGTGATACACTCAGACTTTGAATCAGTGGTAGTCAGTGCATGACAGAACTTTGGCCCGGACGGACCCCAGTCATTTGAGAGCCACCAAACAGCTGCTTCTGACTAGACTTTCTCTTTTTATAGTATTTTCCTGTCTGTATCATGTAACTGTATTATTTCAAGGGTGTATTTATGACCTGAGATATGAAAAAAAAGTAATGTTGAATGTTTGAAAATAACGTTGATTTATTTTCAACCAGGAGCCCTCGCTCTACACTGTGAAGGCTGTCTTCATCTTAGACAACGATGGAAATAGACTTCTTTCAAAGGTGAATGTACCCTTCTAGAATATTCGTTCTTGTCATTGAAGATGAAAATATTCTTGCACTTTAGACATTTGGGTTATTTTCAAAAACAATGCAATTGTTAAACTATTGGCACATTCGCCATTCACTAATATATGGAAGAGAACAGAGATAGAATCTAATTACATATCTAGAAAGAGAAATGAAGGAACTTCATCTCAAAGAATAACATTTAAAAAAAAAATGTATTTATTTTATTTAAATTTGTATTCATTGAAATTCTATGACTTCTTTTTAGAGTAACAGAAACAACTATTAAATGAACTTTTATGCTACTTTATAATCAACACTTTATATCGATTGAGATGCAAAATCATGCTTCTATAAAAAAAAATCTGAATTCTGGCAGGGTTTAGCTTCATCACTAATTAAGCACACTTTCACCCGACAATCTGGAATTTTCCAAAAAGGAATGTATTTCGAAAAGTGTAAGAAAATTACAAGCATGTTTGTTAGAACAGTGTTGGAAATGAACTTTGCAACTCCACTCTGGAGGATCTCGTCTTTTACGTAGTCATTTTATGAAGAAAAAACAAACATGTGCAGACATGAAAAAGTGGAAATATGAGTTAAGCATTATGCATACATAGTCATGTACTATAACAAATTATCCCTGTGCTATTTCAGTACTATGATCCAGAACTCTATCCCTCAATGAAAGAGCAGAAGAATTTTGAAAAAAATGTCTTCAACAAAACACATAAAGCTGACCGTAAGTTCATTATTTAATAGCTCTTATTGTATTTTGCTTTTTACGAATCAATATGCTGCCAAATGTATTGCTTGTAGTGAGTAGACCTGATCGGCTGCTTTATGTTCCAACTCAAGCTCGTCAGATCAATGTTTCATAGTAAATTTGATTGTGCCGATTAGGACCACAACCGCTCTCAGAGTAAAATAATAAGCGTCCCAGATCAGTCCCTGATCAAGTTACTAGTTTACACTGGTCCTTGGTCATTGGAACTTGCATTTGCAAGCTTCCTCTGGGGCTTGCAGGTCAGATTACTGGAAAACTGGGTGGAGAACCTGTTCTAGAGTTCATAGATGTTTTTGTCACTTGCCCTGTGGGGTGAAGGAGTATGACACCGGTACAACAAAACCACCCTGATCCTTTCACCTGTTTAGGAGTTCACTGTTTTAACATGGTCAAAATACACACCTGTATCTGTCTCTTAAAGGTGAACCTGGAGAAATGTGAAACTGTCCGCTCTGTTTAAATTTCTTGGAGTTTGCTGTTATTCTTCAATCAGATATTCAGACAAACATACTGAGGTTTATCTAGGTGAAAAGGGCCAGAAATAGCTTTTGACCTGCAATTGTTTAGCTTCACATGAAACTTTCAGTAATCAGACACCCGGTCCTTTAAACACAGCGTCTCAAAGTAAAACACTGATCTGGGATCAGTTTTCCTAGTACATATTAGAAAAAATGAAACTGATCTTCAGTTAGCATTAAAATCGTATGTGATATTTTTTACTGCGCTGTATATTGCTTTCAATCATTGTAGTTTCTGTGGTCTCACTCTGTCTGTTATGTTGATCATTGAGTAACAAAATAAACTAGAAAAGTTTAATTTGATGAAAATAACTTTGATGCTGGCTTGACAAAGACTAAAAGTAGGGGTGTGCAATATTTATTGTCTATGACATAACACAATGATATGACAATATCATAATTGTTGTTTTAACAGTGTGCAATGTGTAGATTGTCACTCACTTTGCAAAAAAAAAAAAAAAAAGTCTTTTATTAGATATAACATAGTTAAGTAATCACGCAAGCAAGAATGCATTTTCCTGAATATCAGCATGTGTGCGTGAATTGCAAATGTGTTCAACAAACAAGACGTTATTGAGTGAGTTACATTTTAGACAGAATATTGTCTTTTTTAATATTTTGACAA
This sequence comes from Sinocyclocheilus anshuiensis, assembly GCF_001515605.1. NCBI lineage: Eukaryota > Metazoa > Chordata > Actinopteri > Cypriniformes > Cyprinidae > Sinocyclocheilus > Sinocyclocheilus anshuiensis. Next base: position 374,779 of record NW_015551076.1, on the reverse strand, counting down.
TGAAAGTAATTTAAAAAAAAGGGGGAATCTGGAGCGGAACACTTGTGAGTCTCAGAGAAACACTGTGGTGTTTCTTTCCTGAATGAATCTGTTTTTGAACTAATCAATTGAGTCAATGATTTAAAGGGGTCATATGATGTTGCTAAAAAGAACATTATTTTGTGTATTTGGTGTAATGAAATGGGTTTATGCGGTTTAAGGTTCAAAAAACACATTATTTTCCACATACTGTACATTATTGTTTCTCCTCTATGCCCCGCCTTTCTGAAACGCGTCGAATTTTACAAATCACAAACAGTGATTACAAAACAGTGTTGTAAATACAACTTAACCACTGATTTCTAGTCGTGTCCATTTTTGGAAGGCCAAACAAAGTAGTTTTGCTTTCACAACGAAACACAGCGTCACACACGGCGGCCTACAGTGAGCAGAGGCCGGGGGATAAAGTGAGGAACGGCCAGAGGGCTAGAGCGAGCAGAGGCGGTGGATTCGACGAAGGAGCGTCCGGAGGGCTTGCGGCAACCACACGTGACGACCCCGGGCTGGACTCCGCTTCGTCCACAGTGAAAGCCGATCCGGCGATCGACAGCGCAAAGTTGTAGTATTTCCTCAGTAACA
>NW_015551076.1:333864-374139 GCF_001515605.1 Sinocyclocheilus anshuiensis | reverse complement strand
TACGCCTTCTTTCTTTGCGTGAACATTTGGGCGGCGTTATGCAAATCTTCCCACATAGGGATGTAGACATGTGGGGGCGTGTTAGAATGAGTAGTTTTAGGTAGGCGTGGCTGACTCTCAACTTTTATAAAGAATATCTATTTGGATTTGAGACTTTAGTCTTTGCAACTTTACAGATCTTCTTTATGCACCAAGAGCTTGTAACACTCCAAAGAGAAAGGAAAAATTTAAATCGCATCATATGACCCCTTTAATGAATCACTCATTAAGACGGGGACTTACCGCCACCTAGTGGTGTTAGTATCATATTTATTTATCCATGACAGCCCTAAACAGCACAAAAACACACTCAGCAAAATATTGTTTAATTGTCAACAGCAAAATATCCCTTAAAATGTTGAGATTTTTTTTGTGAGATATGAGATATATATTTTTTAAATATTTATTTTTTTGTACCCAAAAGTGTAAAAATGTTTATATAGATTGGTAAATGTTTGTTCTATATCTCTAACATTTAACTGAACATACATATTTTTTATAAAGAAATGGTCAATCTTGTGGATTTTATGTCTTTTGTTTCTTTTCTGTTTGCGCAGATGAAATTGCCTTCTTAGAGGGAATGACGATAATCTACAAGAGCAGCATAGATTTGTTCTTCTATGTAGTTGGCAGTGCTCAGGAGAATGAGGTAAGTCCTGTATGCAGATGAGCTGGCCTGTGATTGGCTGAAGTCTTGTCACTTAATTTGCATGTGACAGCAATTCTTTCTGACCATTATTGAGAACTGGTCAGTTTTGGACACTATTTGATATCTGACCAAATTTTGTTTGTCAAAGAGGATGCACCTATAACAAAAAGTCAGCTGTGTTTCATGCCGTTTCCTTTTTATCTGTCTCTCTCTTTTCCTGTATTTGTCTGATCTCAGCTCATGCTGATGGCAGTGTTGAACTGCTTATTTGAGTCTCTCAGTCAGATGTTGAGGTGAGTTCATGCTCTGATATACCATTACCGTTCAAAAGTTTGGGTTCAGTGGGATTTTTTTTTTTTTTTGAAAGAAATGAATACATTTGTTCTGCAAGGATGCATTAAATTGATCAAAAGTGACAGTAAAGACAATTATAGATTTCTGTTTTTAAATAAATGCAGTTCTTTTGTAAATGCAGTTCTTTCTTCATCAAAAATATTAAGCAGCACAACATTTATAATAAGAAGAAAGGTTTCTTGAGCAATCTTGAATGATTTCTGAAGGATCATGTGACACTGAAGACTGAAGTAATGATGCTGATAATTCAGCTTTGCATCACAGGAAGAAATTATTTGTTAAAAACAAAATATATTTTTTAAAATAATATTATTAATATTATGAAAATAATATTAAGTTATAATATTTGATCAAATAAATGCTGCCTTGGTGAGCATAATAGACTTCTATCAAAAACATTAAAACATCTTACCAGCCCCAAACTTTTGAAAGGTTATCTATGAAATCTGAGGCCTAGTGATATTCGGACAACATTGTATGTTTTGATTTTTAAGAACAGTCCCATTTTGACACTGTATGCAGTTCTAGCTGCCTATAGGCTAATTCATGTCAGAATTCCCAGAATTCTTGGCATCAAGTCTCCTGTGGTAACCACAGAAACTGGTGGAGTGCAGCATGGGATGTTACCGAAGAACACTTGTGTGCTCAGATGTCTGGTTCTTCTCCAACAGGAAGAATGTGGAGAAAAGGACTCTGCTGGATAATATGGATGGAGTGTTCCTAGTGGTGGATGAAATCATCGATGGAGGGTAAGTAACAGTGTTCTCTTTTAGAACCTGCACAGTCCTGCATAGTTTACTTCAGTCTTCAGTGTCACATGATCCTTCAGAAATCATTCTGATATGCTGATTTGGTGCTCAGGAAACATTTCTTATTACTATTAATGTGGAAAACAGTTGTGCTGCTTAAAGGGTTAGTTCACCCAAAAATGAAAATTCTGTCATTAATTACTCACCCTCATTTCGTTCCAAACCCGTAAGATCTTCGTTCATCTTCAGAACACAAATTAAGATATTTTTGATGAAATCCAAGAGCTTTCTGACCCTGCATAGACAGCAACACAACTGACACGTTCAAGGCCCGAAAAGGTAGTAAAGACATTGTTAAAATGGTCCATGTGACATCAGTGCTTCAGCACTAATTTTATGAAGCTACGAGAATAATTTTTGTGCGCAATGAACAATTTCTTCTCTGCGTCAGACTTCGACACGCATTCACGACAGTGGCACGACACATGCATGTGCATTCCTCTGCTTGTAAACAAGGTGCAGTGCATCTGGGTTCTACGTCAGCAGCAGCACACAGTCGTGACTGACACGGAAGAGACGAAATTGTTGAATAAAGTTGTAATTTTTGTTTTCTTTGCGCACAAAAAGTATTCTCGCCTTTTGGGTGAACTATCCCTTTAATATTTTTGTTGAAATTGTATATACTCTATAACTAAACTGACTGAGTTTATCATTATCACGAGGGTTGTTTTTATTTAAAAAAGGTCAACGCTGACAATTTTGTGTCATAAAATTCACGATTTTCTACATTCATATGTTGCTCGTTGACATGCTTGCAGGGTGATCCTGGAGAGTGACCCCCAGCAGGTAATTGAAAAGGTCAACTACAGGGTAAGAGACTGTATAGAAGAGCAAATATCATTGTGTAATGAACTGACGGTGTTTGTTTCCTGTATTTAGGGGTTCTGCTCTGACAGCTTGTTATTAAAGCCCAGACAGTTGTCAGGTGTGACAACAGTGCTGAAAGTCAGCAGTTTCTAGTTTCTAGCTTGCTTTTTTACCCAGAATCACTCCTTCCTGTCTTTGTAATTACCTCTGCACATCATTTCAGCTTGACAGGAAGTTGCCCTTTTTTTTGTCCAGTTTGTGGTTTTTATTTTGAATGTGTATGTGGAAAAGAGGGATAAACAGAAGATTCCATTCTGTTATTCTATAACTAATGTGTCCCTCTCACTTACATACAAACACAGACTAAATGTCCCCTCTCTTGCCCTGTCAGTGTTTGTCGGAGCAAGCGTATGGCTTCGTCCTTTTTGATTACATCACTGGTAACGTGGAGGGCCAGGGAGAGAGACGGCAGCTACTGTAGCTCTCCTTCCCTCCCTTCCCTCTCTCCCTCCGATCTAGAGCTGGATAGAGACGGGAGAGAGAGAGGGCCGAGGGTGAGAGAGTGGGCAGGTAACTGCATGGCATGCACAAGCGTGTGTGAGAGGAACAGCTGTAACCCAGGCGGGCGATCAATATTAAGAAAACGTCTGGCTGACATCTGACCATAAACCTTTCGCTGCGGAGTGGGAGACACTGAGTCACATCTTTGAGTTACGCTCACATAAACTCATTCAATCAATGACTGGCCATGATTTCAGTGCAGCTGACCTCAGTCCATGCTTCTGATTTATGCTGTTATGAGTTTTATTTTTTACTCCTGTGCGTGGGGGTTGGAGACGTTCTCCCACTAATATCCACCCATAAAATAAACGTTTCAATTCAAATAAGATTTAAATGCATTACAAAATAGAATACAAATAGATAGTACCGTTAAATTAATCTTTAAATTCTATCTAAAAATCTAATCACAGGCAAATGTATATTGTCAGTATATAATTTATTATTATTTTTAATTTATTAGAAAATTAAAAAAATTACTTTATTGTATTCTTTTTTATTAGCAGTAAAAATGGCAATGTATTATCCATTAATACACTCTAGCAGCTGGGGCACATTTTATTTTGTCATCTTTTAGATGATTTTCAGTCTGGTCCTGCTCCAGTACAATGGTCGACCAATATATTTTCAATGCATTTTTAAAACTTTTTTTGTTTTTAATTATTAAAAATATGAATAGATTTTATGTATTATTTTTTATTAGTAGTAAAATTGCAATGTATTATATGTGAATACAGTACAAATATACATTGCTGGGATGTCATCTGTGGGAATGTTAATTTTTTATCATTTTCATTCATATTTATTTGAAAGTAAAATTGCAATGTATTATATGTGAATACAGTACAAATATACATTGCTGGGATGTCATCTGTGGGAATATGTTAATTTTTTATCATTTTCATTCATATTTATTTGAATATGTCATCATAAATAACATTTAAAAATTACAACAAAAATGCAAACCTCAGACAAATGTATTTTTAAATAAATCTTGAAGTGTTTTTATTTAATTTATATTTTTTTATTTAATTTATTGGGAAAATTTAATTAAACTGAATTCATTATTTTTTATTATCTCTGTGGGAATGTTAATTTTTTATCATTTTCATTCATATTTATTTGAAATGTCATCATAAATAACATTTAAAAATTACAACAAAAATGCAAACCTCAGACAAATGTATTTTTAAATAAATCTTGAAGTGTTTTTATTTAATTTATATTTTTTTATTTAATTTATTGGGAAAATTTAATTAAACTGAATTCATTATTTTTTATTACTAATAACATTTCCATGTATTATATAGATTGTACTTACTTAATTACTTGTTTGTTTGTTTATTTATTTAGACTCACTTTTAGGGATGGTTCTGCTCCTTTTATAGTGGTTAACCAATATAGATTTTTAATCCATTTTTTAAACTTTTTAAAATTAATTTTAATTTATTAGAAAATTTGATGTATTATTTTATATTAGAAGTAATTATGACTACATTTTAGCAGCTGGGACATAATTTTATTCTGTGATCTTCTAGATGTTTTTTAGACTCAGTTTTAGTGATTTACTTGTTCTGGTGTAGTGATTGACCAATATGGACTTTTATATAATATCTACACAGCAACTGATGGCTAAAATAAGTCCAATACATAATAAACTTAATCAAAAGAATACATACATAATATTTACAAAACATTTGCTTAATCGACAACAGAAAATGTTTAGTAGTATCCATTATCAAGGCTGTTGAAGATCCTATTAAGGCAGCACTATGTAACTTTTGGCGCTCTAGCGGTTAATAAACAGAACTGCACACATCCCGCGGAAGAACATTCCAACCGGAGCTACTTCTCTAAGTTTATGTCTATGGCGATTCACGCAGGTATGTGTTACTCCGCAGCGGTGACGACCCGACCAGGCTACAATAGTCCAAATATAAGTACTTATTATAAGTGTACCGTAGTGACTCGGAATAGGACAAAAACGCGGTTTGGAAGATTAATTCATGATGTACTCGCTCATTATATACATTTTGCAAATTTTGAACACAGAAAAAGTTACATAGTGCTGCTTTAAGGCGAGCTAACACTTGTTAATTGGGCAAGCTGGCATTATTATCAACCAATGCCATTAATCTCAAATCAGGCATAAATGTGCAGATCCTTTGGTCTATTATTACTTCAAATGTCCTCTGTGTATTCTTGCTACAGCTTTGGAACATTGTTTTTGGCCATTAGTGAGGTTTAACAGTAGTAGCAGTTGAGTTACGGTGTGTTGTTGACCTTTAACCTTCACTTTGGCATACAGTAACTGTTTCAAACAAATTGCATGATATGTCTGGCTTGGTTGGTTGTAGTTTATGTTGGTTAGTTATTATTTTAATTGTTCTTGATTTTGGTTATTTTGCAGGCAGATGACAGCCCATTATCAGAACAGAGTGTGGCACAGGTACTGAACACATAATGAACCTACATAGAAAATTACAAACACACAGACACTGTAATGATGCATTTCCCCTTCTTTTAACATCTTTGTCATAAAACATTCTTCAAACTCAAAACTTGTTAAAAGGTCTGAAATGGTTTGCTTTCTGTCTTCCGTCATTAACGCCTGGACTGATTTTAGTATCGCTCTAACCACTAACTCTAACCTTGACAGCACATCACTGAAAAACTGGCTCTCACCTCTAATGTAAGCGCATTAACACTCACACACATGTGCTGTTGGACACGCGCATATATATGCATGCTGAAGCGAGCAGGCATGTGCATTGAAGCTCTTAAAAATGTTATTCAGCCTTTTGTTTGAATCTTTAAAACATTATATCAGAGTGACAACAGAGGTGTAATATCATAGATAATGGACTGAAACTAATCCAAAGTGAAGTTTAATTATAAAAGAGGCATCACAGTAGATAGAAGAAACTCCTAACTAGTTAAGAAACTCCATTTTTAATATTGTGGTCTTCAGATGCCCCCTTGTGGCCACAATATGAAATTGTTAGTGTAGTTGGGGAGTTTTTTATTATGAGCTATCAGGAAACATTCTCAGAACGTTCTGGCAAGATTCTCTCAAAGATATGAACAAATGTTTTTTTCCAGTAGCCTTAAAAGAACGTTTGTTCAGTGTTATCTGGTCTTTAATAATGTTCTCAAAACGTTAGCACAAAACATTATTTAGACACCATTCATGGTCTTGTTTTAGAGAACATTCAAAAGTAACATTCCCATAATGTTTGCAAAATGATAGAATTGAATGTTCCTTTAATGTTCGCATAAGCAGGATTTATTTATTTGTTATATTTTATTTAATATATGAAATTTGATTTTTTAAATAAAATATATTTTATAAAAAAAAAAAAAACTGGGTGTTTTGGACACTGAAAGAACATTCAAAATGAGTGATTTCATAACTTAATGGAAACAGATGCAAAACGTTCTTAGAACACACTTTTTGTTGCATACACCTCCTTATGGCGTCTGGTATTATGAAAATATATTATTTTAATTGCTCGCATATTTGATTCCATGATGTTGGTTAGCGACAAAATATAAAATCTGAGAAATATAAAAAATATAAAATCTGAGAAATATATATGTGTGTGTATATATATATGTATATGTATATATGTGTGTGTGTGTGTGTGTATATGTTTTTAAATAGTGTTTTGCAGCTATATTGCCTTGCTTCCGTGTGGAATAATATTAATACTCGCAATATATGCAAGAAATATGAAATGCATCCAAAAATCATATTATATTAACTGATTAACAACTCACATTATTTCACATTGAATTGCATATGTGGAGTAATTGTGTTACAGTTTTTTGGGTTGATCTGACCGATCCTCCTTGTTTTATTTTTCAGGTGTTACAGTCAGCAAAGGAGCAGATCAAGTGGTCAATTCTAAAATAACATTTTCCATGACCTCTGAAGGAATCTGTAAATTATTGCAAGGGAATTTCATTTTTTATTTTTAATGAGTTGTAATGTAATTAATTATTAAAATAGTGCACATGGGTAGTTACGTCTCATGTTTAGTGCTGATATATTTATACTTTTTTGTCAAATTTAGGTCATTTGTGTTTTTTAAATGATATAAAGAGGCATATTTGCTCACTGGGCTCTGAACCAAATATCAGCCAATACACAAATACCTGTCTATTTCCAAGGCAGCTTTAAAGCAATTGCAATTATTTTTAACCTCTGGAAATATTGATATATTGCTGTTCTGTTTAGAGGAGGTACAGTTATGTTTTCTTTCAGCATAGCCTCTCATTTAAATGGTCACATATTAGAAAACTTATAATTTTCTAAACTTGTCTTTTATCAGTTTAGGTATTTTTGTTTTGCTTTACAACCCTTTTGTCAAAAAATAATTGGCAAAGTTCTGTTACACTAGACCTATATATAACTAAATATTTTGTATATGTGTTTTTTTAATGAGGAAAGGGCAATATTATGAAATTGGTATGAGCCAGTTAGAGGCACTAATATTATGGTATAGTCCACTATAATAATTAATAATTGTCTGACAAGCCACAACTAAACACTACATGTACTGTAGTTTAGAAGTATGAAAAGTAGCATTTAAAAGGTTGATAAAAAAAGTATTTTGTTTTGGGTATTATATAAAATAACAATGAGTAACATTTCCATATTTTATTTTCTAGTCAAATAAACTCTGTGTATTCTGTTGTTTAATTTTTTAAAACCATGGTTTCAGGAAATAATTGTGCACAAAAATGTCATTTAACTAATAGATATTGTTTTTTTAGTATTTGTAGAGTTGTTTCTGTCTTAAGGCCGAAGGACAATACGACAACGATGCTGATTCTCTATTGGTGAGAGAACAGTGAATGTAGACCAATCAGATTTCTTCCATAATGAATATTATGCATAAATACGAATATGTTTAATAGTAATAAAAAGAGGGTGTGGCTTGGACTGCCAATGGATGCCGTAGGCCAATGAAAATCGCGAAGCCGAGGCTCCGCCTACACGACTGAACCAAAGAGCCGCTGCTGAGGACTCGTCGAAGCGTGACTGGTGTTGACTTTTGAAAGCGGGGGTGAACTTCAACACCCAATCACATTTCACTCTCTCTTTTCGGCTTATGCAGTATGTAGACAGTCGATACCAGCCAAATCTGACCGTTACTAGCCCAGATAAAACATACAGGCTATTAGTTACCCAAATGTTTTGGTTACGTTTAGAGGTTAATTTAGTTGTTTATTTTTGTGAAGATAATTTTAGAGCTGACAAAAATAACAACAAATGACATAACACATACATATAGCCCACCATATCACAGTCTACAATAAATAAGGCTATCAGAAAGTAAGCACAATTTGCACAGTAGGCTACATACAATTAACACGTTTTAAACAGTAAGCCTAAACATATTAAAATTTACGCAAAATCCACAGTAAATTCCGTTCTTATGTCAAATTATTATATTTAATTAAAATGATATCCTCATCAGTATTAGGTGATCACATCGAATTAATAATACTAATAATAATAGCCATTATAATAATCACTGACGAAGCAAATCCCATTTCACCATAAACATCAAAAATAACCAGAATGGTTTGTACTAAAATAAATGTAGATTATGCCAAAGACCATAATAAAAGTGGATTTATTGTAGTCTGGAAGCATTTCGTATTTTTCATATCGTGGTCATTGAAAAATGAGAGTGATTCGTGTGCACAAGTTCAATAATGCGCATCCAGTGTTAGAAAAAAACACATTTAACATGACAAATATTGAGACTCAAAACTGAAACAATTGTTGAAACTAGGCCTAAATCATCTGTTTATTAGCATAACATTTTAACTCTCGCAAAATGTTATAGGCCTAGGCTATTTCCCATCGCGGGCATAGGCTAAAAAATAAAGCACTAAAAATGACTGTGGATTTTTATTTTTTTTTTTTTTTTGATGAGTTTTTTAGATTTCGGCTTATTATTATTATTTTTTAATCTGTTAGTCCTGTTTAAAAAGGCTGCTATAAATTTAGCTAAAAACTTACGCCAGCAATTACCTATTTATTAACTAAATTAAATTAATTAAGTAAATTAATTAAAATTTTTGAATTAAAAATGTTATTTTAAATTACCACATACACCAATTTAATTAGAAAGAAATAGCGACAAAAGAGAAAGCACTAGGCGCGTAATGCACGTGAGCTGGACGCGTTGGAGCGCTGACTGACCAGAACCAGCTAACACCGCTACATACTTTAAATTCTCTCATGACTTTGTTACTGTCTTCATTTCCTCCCTGCGATAATATAATTTTCTTAATTTGATCTCCTACTTCTGTGTTTAGTTTGGCCTTCTGTTTGGGCTCCTCATGGGTGTAGGTACCTCTTATAATAGGCCTACCATTTTTGGCCTGTTTATTTGTGCATTTTTTAACCTCTTTATTTAATCTCTTTATTTATATATTAGAGAGAGAGAGAGAGAGATTAATTTTGTAAAATAAATAAATAAAATGAAATGTTACAAAATGAAGGAAACGACGATGAAGAAAGGGGAACCCACTCCCCAACAAAATAGCTATAGCCTACTCCTATTAGAACACCAATCATCAATATTGTTGTTGTTGTATCCTTTAATTAATTTTAATTTAATTAATTTGTGCCTTAGTGATCATAATTTATGCGTTATTTCTGCCATATCATGAAGTTCACAAACGCTGTCAAAATTCACATGCAGGTATTGTTTTAAACAGTTTACAGGATTTCCCTTCAAATCAGCCACAAGAAATTATGAAATTACAATTGTAGCCTAATCTATTTTTATGTTCTGATAAGATCAAAATAACTTTTTTTTTTTTTTGGTAAACATTAAGATTTCAGGTTATAATCCATATAATGAAAAGTCATCATGTAGTCATCATGAGTTTAAAAATACCTAATAGTTGAGCAGACATATTGCAGTGATAAAAATGCTAATGGAAATCATTGATGTAGTGACTGTAGTGGTGAAAGTAATTTCATTGTTTACGAGTTTGAATGTAATTATTGGTAAATCAAATCAAGCTGAATGTAGGTTACAAAAACCTGTGAAATCGAGTATAATTGACATTAATTATTAAACAGTTAAATGGATGGAAACAAATATTTGAAATTGGGGGGAAACTTTACAGAATACTAATACTGTCACTGAATGTGTTTTCTCAGAAGCACAAGTATTTTACAGATGTTGGCTTTCATCCCTGATTGTAAATTGCAGGAGTGGTGAATGATTGTTGTGTTTGTGATTATCGCCATCCAGTGGACAAATAGAAATCTACACTGTCAACTTGAAAAAGCCAGACTCTCAGCATCTAAGACGTTCGTGCTAAATGTAAATTAAATATATTGAGCACAAAAGAAGATATATAAACAGTTGCTGGTTGCCATTGACCTCCATAGTATTGGAAAAAAAAAACACTATGGAGGTCAATGACTACCAGCAACTGTTTGGTTACCAACATTCTTCAAAATATCTTTGTCAGAAAAAAGAAACTCGTAGAGGTTTGAGGGTATGACAGAATTTTCATTTTTGTGTGAGCTATATCCCTTTAAACCTAAGGCCTAAGATGGTTTCTGGCCTAATTTAGTCAACCCAGTCTGTTGGCTGGGTTTAGAGGTTAAACCAGGCCAGGCTGGGAAATTAGACCAGCTTGGCCAGGATGTGAGACCATCTAAAACCAGCTAGGACCAGCAAACCAGCATCTCTTTGCAGCATCCTTTTCACTAAACATATCATGGATGTAGCTATTTTTAACCCTTGTAGGAATCCACCATTTATGCCATCATGTTTCCTGCATGTAATTATACAGAGGGGTCATAAAGCGAACACACACACTCACACACACGTGTCGCTGCATCTTCACATCCTCAGGAAATGTGTTTTTAAGAGAGTAGTGGGTGTTAATAGATTTCAGATCGCTTGCAGCTGCTCTCACAAAGTGCTTCAAAGTGAAGAAGCGCTGGATGAAAACACCACTTCATCTGTCACAGACCGCTTCATGGGATAGAGACACGCAACGCTGTGGGCTCGTCCCGAAATACAGCCGTCCACGAGGTCACAACTGCACGCTAATTTCCTCAAGGACTTAACCTTGAGAAGATTTGTCTACATATTTCTCATTTTTTGCCATGAGAAAACTGACCTTGTTTCCCCTGTGCTGAGTAGTTTATTGATATGATGAAAGACAAACGTATGCATAAATGGCATAAAGCTGTAGGCATTCATAAAGCCAAACAAATGCTTTCAAGTATAAGCTCTACCACATATTTATAATTCAAGCATAGAGTTGGCATGTTGAAGGGCTTACGGATCCATTAACACAATAGGAGAAGGAGGATTCAGTCTGACAGCTGTCAATCAAGTGTGACAGCCATACCAAAGACTTTTTTTGTGTTTTTTTACAAGCTTCAGAAATATAATTGCGAAGAAAGACTGGCTTAGAGATCCTATTTATTTATTTATTTATTATTTTATATTTTTTTCTATCTATCTATCTATCTATCTATCTATCTATCTATCTATCTATCTATCTATCTATCTATAAAGGGCATATTTGTCTAGCTAGCTGTACATTCACCCTGTGTCACATGATGTCAAATTTAAATAAGTACTTAAAAAAAAATAAAAAAATAAAAATAAAATCTTAAATTTTCATTGGGTTCTAAACGAATAAAATAAAATATATTTAAACTCATATTTATGTGATGATAAATAAACTATAAGCCAAGAATATAACATTATGACTATATTATGTTTTACAAATAATAATAGATATTCATTACAGGGTATTTCACCATCAAACATTTTCAGGGGCCGATATCACCAATCACCAAAACTGGCATATTATATTATATTATATTATATTATATTATATTATATTATATTATATTATATCAGTGTGAAATGTATGTATGTATATATATATATATATATATATATATATATACAAAATATACAAAATTATGTTCCACTGTATATGTGTAAACGGCTGGTGAGTCTTCAAAATAAAAGCATCTTATTAATAAATTAAGTCAATCACACAATTCATGGTGTATAAAGATGAGCTTTAAGACAGATACGAGCATATAATATTGATCAAACATCAAGCTGGCTCTATAAATCAATGAATTATGGGGGGGGTTCAGTTTTGAAACACTGATTGGTCGTATGGTCACCCATAATTGGGCATAAGTGGCATCTGGGAAGTACAGGCAATGTGGATTTTGTTTTACATCAAAGGAGCCAGTTGGCATATGGTGAGACCTTTGAACTGTTCCTCATATTTCACTTACTGGCACAAGTGTCATGCTTGACATGGGGAAATCTTACTGCTAGTCTGTTCGGAATCTGTTATGGATAACAGGAAGAGCGAGAGTTCATGTGAAAGAGAGTAGAGTGTGGTAGTTTTAACGTTTTTTAGACATGCTGAACTGTGGTGATTGGAAGTACAGGACACAAAATGAAAGTTTTGTCTGTGCTGGGTGTTTGTGTTTTTAGATATCTTGTAGGCCCTGTGTGATGATTGTGACTGCATTTCTGCCAGATATGACAAGCCTCACTTTACAGTTCAGCAATCTGAAAATATTCCTTTGCGTTCAGCTGCAAAAGTTAAAATCCATGATCACCCGAAGAGCAGCACAAATCATTAAAGTCTAACCTCGCTCACATTTTCAGTCAAATCATGCAGCACAGCAAGGGGTTGCTGCATATATAGGAGATGGAGTGAAGAAACTGAGCGTGATTGGTTGGCAGCTGTTTAGCATACTCTCCCTGATTGGCTAAGGAGCTGACATTGATGGATTGGTTCTTTACTGATTGGTTCCTCTAAAAAATGACGTTCACAAATGCAGGGCAGGGCTAAACCTATGGGGTGTGGCTAATTTAATGTGTGCTGTCAATCACCGTGGGCCCTCAACACAAAAACAAATTGTTAACAGTTTTTACCGCCAACATTTTTGTTTAAAACACATGTACTACTATATTTATAATTTAAACCATGGATTATCAATTCAACACTTTTGTAGAAAAGACACGTATTTCTTGCATACCAAACATAGGCTACACACAATTTCACTTTAATCTACTGAACAATTTAACAATTTCTCTATTTACCACAGTGGTACTAAAGAAAGATAAATATGGAAACAAAAAAATCTAACTGCACTCCAAAAAATGTTTCAAGCTATAGCTAACAATTAATAAATCAAGTGTTTGTGAGTCGTGACATTCATGTTCCTGGCATGTTCCACCAGAATATTAACGTATTACTCAAACTGCTGAAAGAAAAAAGTATGAAATTAACTATTTTAATCATTTGTTTCTTGGAAGAACCGAACAGTGTATATTGGAGGCCTGCGTTATTTAACTATCAAGGTCTTTTCCTTAAGTATCGTACCAAATTACACTGCGCTGTCAAATGGACTTAAAATCATATTAAAATATGTGTTGGGCTGGATCTCGAGATCTCATGAAATGAATCCATCCATGAAGCCAGGCGCTTCCAAGCAGACCCAACGCCGTATGGAAGGCCTGAGCTCATGGAGAGACGGCCGCCATTTTGTCTCCTGTTTCTCGTCAGGTCGCCTGCCAACTCCGCGTCACCCAATCAGGGCGCCCAGAGGAACACATGGTCCGCGGGGCTCCTCAATACCCTCGCGTGCCGCACGCCCCATTTCAAATAAACACCCGGGTCCACTTGGCGCGGCGAGACCCGCCATCTGCCCAAACAGAGCAGGCGGAAAATAAATGCCGCGCTCCTAAACAAATAAACCTTCGCGCCATTCAGAACGCGCGGGACTGAAGCGCGGGATAAAATACGATTTATCCTCGCGAAGGGTAAACACGGCGACAGGGCTCTGAATATATGAGGAGACCCGTGCAATGGAGAGGTTTCACAGAGTATATATAGTCAACAGGAAAGTAATCAATGGAAAGTGTAGGCGAAGTCGTTTGGAGAAATAAATGATAAGGTTTTCAGGCAGAGAGCCACAGTGCGCTCCACTTATAGGCTATATGTCAAACGTCAAAGTCCAATTTGCTAGAAGATGACAACCATATAGATATCCACCTAGAGAAAAATATTATTTTAAAAGTTTTATTTAAAAAAATGTAACCTGTCAGTGTTGAATAATTGAATGTCATAATGTAAATAGGCTAACTATTTATTTTATTTAGTTTATTTTATTTGACATTTTGTTGGTGTAACCTATTAGCTGAATAATAAACCAGTTAGGCTAATTTAGATATTAACACATGAATAATTTTACTTTTACTTTACAGGTTCCGTAGGGAATTGTCATTGCTGATTTCTCAAAATAGGCTGTTAGCTGTTGGAGTTAGTCTATATTTGTAACCTGTTGTTGCATATTTTACTAAAAAAGGCCAAAAATATACAAAAATACCACCACCACCACCATCATCATCATCATCATCATCAAGCTGGCTAGTCTCTTGTTCTTTCCAACCACAGAGCTTTTTTTTTTTTTTTACTTGTCAGTTATCCTCCATTCCACTTCTGAAGTTTAATGACATATGACAAGTTTACTTGTCATTAAACTTTAGAAGTGGAATGAAGGATCTTCTGACAAGCCTGTGAAGGTAGCATTAGACCTAGCCTACTATTGTTTTGACAATAACAGATGTTTGTTCACAAAAAATGTACTACAGTTTCCCAAAAAATATTTTTATTATTTTTTTTAATAGAATTGTTTTTATAATTCATTTTCTTGAGCACCAAATCAGCATATTAAAATGATTTCCGAAAGATCATGTGACACTGCATTAGAATTTCTGAAATGAGTAGGCCTATTTTTGTTATGAAAATGGTTATGAAAATGTTCTTGAGGAAAAAGTATAACTATTAATCATGTAAAATACTTTTCATGAGCAAGATAAAAAAAAAAAAAGATTGATTAATGTTAAGAAAAGTTGGAATAATTTAAAATTTGCTTTATAATCATTGTCACATCATGTAATCATTGCTTTAACATGTTCATTGTTTTTGCTTACATGATGTACACTGTAAAAACAAATCCGTAAAATTTATGGTAAAAAAACCGGCAGCTGTGGTTGCCGGAATTTTACCGTAGAATGTCCAATAGGTGTAATGTCCAATACAGTTTTTCACCGTATATAGTAGGGGAATTTACCGTTAACCATTTAACAGGTTTTTACTGTAGCATTTTTACAGTCTTTTACCGTTAAATTCACGGTAATTTTTTACAGTGTAGGCCTAGGCTACCTAACTGCATGAACTGTCATTTCTGCCATATGAACATATATTACAAAAATACATGTAGAAACAAAGCTGCTTGGAAACTGTATTGGAAAAATTGCTTTTAAAAAGAACAAATATTTCACTCATATCACCCATAAAACCTGTGCTACGTTATTATTGTGTGTTTTTACAGTGAGTCTGCGCATCAATCTTACATCCAGCAGAGGGCGATACAGCATCAAGATTCAGTTGGACCAGACAACCTGCAAAAGATGTTCTGACGCCTTTTCCCAAATTTCTGATTTAAACCATCTCATATGTACGCTGTGTGCTCCTGGCCTTGCCTTGTGTTTTAGGTTATCCATGAAACTACAAGAATCTGAGAAATATGAAGGTACAGAGCGGCGTTACTTCTACAGTCACTTTCTTAATTGTTATGTTCGTTTCTAAGCATGGTGAAACATCATGTGATGGACTTAGATTACTGAGAGTTTAGTGATGTATCACATGCTCATATTTTATGAGAAAAGATTTTATGATAAAAAAAAAAATAAAAAAAATGCTCCATGAATTAAACAGGCTGATTTGTTAAGCTACATATTTTTATATATATATAAAAGCATTAAGTCTTTCTCTCTCACTTTCTCTCTCTCTCTCAAACCCCAGGGCAGAGAATGAGATGATTGGCTGTCTTTGCGTTCCGTCAGGCAAGAGGCAGGGCTGTCACAGAAATCTGTCCTTTTAGGGACATAATTGAGGCGGGCAGGACGGCACGTGTGGGCGTGATAGGGCGATTGTGTCAGGGAAAGCAAGATTGACAGGAGTGACAGCTCCATTTATTGCCTGCTACAGTCTAGTCAGCAAAAGGGCATTCAGGGCCACTGGCTGGCTCAGCTGGCGGCCTGTGCAGTCGGCGCCTAGCGAGTAAGCATTTAGACAGCAGCCCTCACCGCTGCAATGCATGGGAGAAATATATCTGTCAACACTGACTGTGATCTTTGACGGTGCCTCTAAAGAGGAAGGCCATACATATGAATGCAATCTCTGTCACACTCTTTTTTCACACACACTCTCACACATAAACACACACACACACAAAACCAAGCCTGACATAAATTGCACATAATGCCATGTTGTCAAAGTCCCTTGGCACAAAGATTCAGCAGTAAATACCCTTTACTAAAGGTTCAGAGTCTTGACCCTGGAAACATGTCACTGAAATTTTCTCAGCACAGTTTGTTTTGAATGTTGTCTTTGTGGAACGATTATAGCGTTAACACTTTGGCTTTAATGCAGTTTGATGTTTACTGTTTTATATTCTTGATGAATGTAAAGTTTGAGGAAACAGCATGAAGGCAAATTTTGTTTTAAAGTTGTGAAAGTTTGACTGTTTTACAGCATTACAGCATTATAGGCTGACAGAGAGATCAATTTGATTTATTTCATAAATATAAAAAAAGTGTTCATCTGTATATACAGTGTCATTAAAAATTTTGGGGTTAGTTTATGTTTTGAAAGAAGTCTTTAATGCTCACCAATGCTGCATTTATTTGATCAAAAATACAGTCAAAAAACAGTAATATTGTGAAATATTAAAATAACTGTTTTCTATTTTAAAAACATTTGAAAATGTAATTTATTCATGTGATGGCAAAGCTGAATTTTCATGAGCCATTAGTCCAGTTTTTAATGTCACATGATTTTTCAGAAATCATTCTAACTCACTGATCAAAAAATTTCTTCATGATTCATATCATAAAATCATCTTGCAAAAGACGATTTTACCCATTATACCCCTGAAACAGTTTTCAGGAAATGTATTGACATTACTGACAGTGTAATATTTATTTAATCTTTTTTTGGTTTCTCTTTGTCTATTTCCAGTAATGCATGAAGCCCTGGAGTCATAGTAAACAGCATCTCTAGTACTTCAGGAATTTTATCCAACATGGAGGATGAAGAGATTTCTCCTGGTGAGTTCTGGGAACTCTGTGTATGTGATTTCTGATAAAATAATCCTGCAGTTGTAACTTTGGTCAAAAGTCCCCTGTACTTGTTGCACTTGGCTAAAGAGTGTCTTTGACAATATTTTACTCAAAAATCTTTTTGATTCTTTGCAAACACAGAAACATCCACACACAGGCACAGATATACACACATCAAACAAAAATCATTCTTTTATATATGTTTGCATAACCTTTCCATCAAACAAAGGTGAAAGAAAACAAACACTCTCCAAAGGAAATGTCCTCCTAAAGGAAACACGCTCACTTGGTGTTACAGCATGTTTTGGTACTAAAATATTTGTGTTTCGGTTTTTTAGAAACATCGACGTCCAGAGGGTTGCGACCTCAAAATGTGAAAACTGGTGATGTTACAAAACCCTCAAAACTGAAGAGGGAATACGCTTTATGGACGACTTAAGTATTTCAAAGCAACTGCCATAGTTATTAGTCAGTATTATATAGGAAAGTTTTCACACCATCATTCCAGGCCTGAGATGCAGTGTCCTTCAGACTAATAAAAGCAGGCGATTCATGTACTTAGAAAGGGCCACAGAAAGTACCACCTAATATCCTAAAGCTGTCATGCTCAGAGAATCACTTAATAAGGCACATAATCGTAAGACGTAGCCAAGACCTTAGATGACACTAAATCAATTGGCAGACGGTAACTCCTCAGGCGGGCCACGGTACCTAAGCTCTGAGTTATGACTTTCGGGGTGCCCCAGGGCTCAATACTCGGCCCACTCACACTTCTCTCCGTCCCAACTTTACCCTCTGGACTTAATTCATTTTTCCCTTGCTGGATCTGACAGGTTGCGTGTTACTTGGCGCCTCTCAAGTCGCCAGGCCAGCGGTATGATTAAGGGAGATGGAGGAGGATTAATGGAAAAGTACAGGAATGGTGTTGGCCTAGAGGGAAGAACCTTGTGCTAATTCTTAACATGCCGTTTGTTTCTGCCAGGCAAAGATAAAAGGTTATATGTCTCAAGAAACTGTAAGTACGTCAGAAGTGTTTATTTGGTTTGTCCGGGCGTATATTGAAACAGTTGTTTGCAAAGGAAATTGAAATTATAGTACTGCATAACCGAGCTATTTGCTGTGGAGGTCTTGCTTAATCATTTCCATAGCTCATGTTGTCTTTGGTGTCAATTCCCATCTGCAGATGATACCGCTAAAGGATGAATGGCAATCAGATGTTAGTTGTTTTTGAACCGAGTTGGAGAGCGCTTTCGTACAGTAATCATGAGAAAATGCTGCGCAGAGAATTGCTTTAGCCACAAAGAACGCTTAATCCTTGTCACTTCTCCATCTTTACCAACATGCGTCTCACTGGCAAGCCATTGTTCGGTTTGTGCTCATCCCGACAAGAAGACGTTAAACGCCAATGGAGCTTTTCCAGGTTAGCTTCCCACATTCTCCTCACTAATCAAGAGCTGCCTCGCAATAACGATAAATCTCTCATTTTGATGTGCGGCATAAATAAAGCAAACAGGCCTCGGTTTGATTACCCAGACTCCCCGTGAACAGACGGGCATTTGAGTGGCTCTGCTATTTATCAACCTGGATCTCCCTTCCTCTCAATCTCTCCAGCACTCAAAAATGCCGTCACTGATTGCGTTTAATGTCTAACACATGGCCTGGCCAAGCATTCCCACTGCTGCCCGGGGAGGTGTTTGGACTGATTAAGAGAACTGTTTTTGCGGCCAAAGACTTGGGTTGTGAAACCGAAAGGTTTTGGCAATGAGGCAGAATTTTGGGTGTAGCTCTGGGGATTCGAATGCAACTGCCTCTGTGGTTAGTGGACAGTTTCTACTCTTGGAATCTTACAGAAGCATCCAAATGGGGAAGAAATGGCGTATAGCAGCAATTACTTACTATCATGAGGAGTGTTCCTCACTTCAGTGCCTCACCTTTTTCTCTCTCCCTCACTCTTTTTTTTTCTCCTTCATCCATTCAGCACTTCTCCCTCTTTGCCGGCTGCCTGGGGTCACATTTAACCTGGAAGTGCTCTGATTGGGCCGAGGGTCACTTCACGGGCCCCCAAATTGCCTGCACCCATCCATCACTGTCAGGCCATTATTAGTGCTATTAACATCAAAGTCACAGTCTGAATTATAGCTCATGCAAAAGCTGCGCCGCTCGGACTAAACGGTGACCTGAGCCAGGATGACAGCGAAAAGGGTTGAGACCTTACCGATGACATCACTCTAATCCCTCAAAGGCAGAAATGGCTGACACTGAACAGAATCGTGTTCTGGGAGAAAGTTTTCAGGTTGCACAGCTTCATGTCGTCTTGTAACTCTCAGATTCATGTTAACAGATGACCGTAGGCCAGATATGGATCCGCCTGCTGATTTGTCAGCAGTATAAAGTCAAAAAGGTCTTGTTTCTTGAAACAAATGCAAGGAGTTAGATGTTGGTAGTTAATGAGAAGCAGCATTTGACACGTGGGAAAGTTTACTTATGTTCATTAATTTAGCAGCAGGTGCTTTTAGACAAAGAAACATACAAAAGAGGAATGTTACAAAATAAGTGATTAATTCTAAGACTGAATAAAGGAGAATATAAAGTTCACGCTAAAAATAATGAAATTCTGTCATCATTTACTCATCCTCATGTTGTTGCAAACCTATATGACTGACATTTTTTTTTTCTGTATGAATGTTGGTGACCAAACAGTTTCGCAGTTCACATTGACTTTTTTTTTTGTTTTTTTTGGTTCATACAATGGAAGACAATAGGAGCCAAAATTATTTGGTTACCCACATATATATAAAGATATAAAAGAGGATTTTTTGAAGAATGTTGATAACCAAAATGGTTTTGATTCCCATTGACTTCCATTGTATTTTTTGTCCATACAATGGGAACCGAAATTGTTTGGTTGCCAGCATTCTTCAAAATATCTATTTTCCAAAAAAGAAAGAAGTCATACAGGTTTGGAACCATATGGGTGAGTAAATTTATTTTTGGATGAACTATCCCTTTAAGTAGCCTAGATAAGTGTTCACGAAGAGTTGGATTTGAACGCTTGTGTCTTAAAGGTGAAGCGTATAATTTCTACACCACAAAGAACTGCAAAACTCATGATATTTTTGGCGCATTTGTGTCTGTGCACTAAACCATAATAGAAGAGAATATTTAAACATCCAAATGTACAAAAATGACACATTTCATCTTCAAAAAAAGAGAGATCTAATTGAAAAATCTGGTTTTCCCCTTCAAAGGCTCGCAAAAACCCCTGTCCGGCACTCCTTCACATTCAGTGCTGCCCTGGACACCGAATGGCCTGCATTGTGTTGTACTCATGTGTCAGTCTATGTTGTCGCTTTGAGACAGATCTTAAGGCAGCGCTGTTGTCCTTTTTAATTAAGCTTCTCCATATGCATGAGCGGAGGGGGGGAGAGAACATTGGCAACGAAGGAAAGAAGAGCCATGGCGGGGAGTCTAATCAAGTGACAGACTGCTGAGCGGGCTCAAAACACGAGCTGTCCATCAGCGATAGGTGAGTGTGAGAAACCACACAGTCTCGCATGCAAGTCTACAGAGAAATGTCAAGAGGTACATTTAATACAGATATTATAGAATGTACATTTGTGCCCCTTTGTATCATCCTTTTTTGCCTGGGTGGCTGGCCCACCTTTCTGTCCATTATATCATTTTAGGGCGCTCCCAAGGGTTGATGGGAGTTAGGTCAGAGTTCAACTCTGACGCCCCCACATGGTCAATTAAATCCTACTCAGTGCCCAAGCAGGGCCTCTTTCCTTATGGCACTATTTACTCTTATATTTTCATTATGTAAGGAAAGATGGAGAAGGAGAGATCAAGAGAGAAGAAAGTTGTCTGTTCTTGATGCATGAGCTGAAAGGACACAAATTACAAATCAATATGGTTGGGAATCATAAGGAATTTAATGATTTTAGTTCTGATCCTGATTCCACTTAACGATTCCAGTTTATTCATAATTCATTTAGTTACTGAGAATATTCCCCATCTCCACAGTAATTGGTCTTATTTCAACTATATTATTATTTATAAATGACATATTATTATTATTACTATAAAATATTATAATTTTTTAATTTTTATAACATGCACTGTTGTTTAAGTAGCACCTCCACAAAATAGTCTTAAAATAATAATAATAGTATGTAATGTATAAATAGTTTTTCTATACTCTATAAATTGTTATTATGATTTTCATTAATATATATATATATATATATACATATATACATAATATTTATATTTTATATAATATATTTTTATTAATATATTAATCGATTAGGGGAATTATATAAAATATACAAAATATAAAAATTTTTTTTTTAACAATTTTGATTATTTATTACATGCTCTGTTCTCTGTTCTACTCTGGTCAAAAGGGAATTATAATACACAGTGTTGTTTATTTTATTTACATTTTTAAAAAAATTTCTGTTTTTGATTGAAGTAACGTTGAGACATTTGCAACCATGTCATATGTTAATTGGTTAGGGTGCACATCCTTCCAATTCCAATTTTAGCTCACTGGCGTCATGAATGGTGCCATTTGGTTCCAGTATTTTTTATTTATTTTTTTAGACTGACCTCAGATCAGGTCCTTTAGTACAAATTCTCATGCATAGGCAAGTCTGACAGTCACAAGACAGACTTCAAAGCTGCTCTCGGACTAAACGGGGAATGGCAGCCTGTGACCCAGAAAAGAAGCTTTATGCTGTATGTGCAATTGATTTGTTAGAAGAGAGGTGAAAGGCCGTATGGGTAAAGTAAATAAAAGAATGCATATCAATATATCATCAATACTCCTCTTTATGCTGGTTCGGAGCCTCTCAAGAGGCTGCAGTATGCAGGGCGGAGATCAATAATCAGTCTGTCTGAGTGAGAAATGGTGGCTCTGCTGTCATATTTGTAGTCTGGACTGTAATAACATCTGCTGTGATCTGTGATGTGGTCCTTTTGTCACGGATCTTCATGTTTATAAAATATACAAAATATAAAAAATTTTTTTTAACACAATTTTGATTATTTATTACATGCTCTGTTCTCTGTTCTACTCTGGTCAAAAGGGAATTATAATACACAGTGTTGTTTATTTTATTTACATTTTTAAAAAAATTTCTGTTTTTGATTGAAGTAACGTTGAGACATTTGCAACCATGTCATATGTTAATTGGTTAGGGTGCACATCCTTCCAATTCCAAGTTTAGCTCACTGGCGTCATGAATGGTGCCATTTGGTTCCAGTATTTTTTATTTATTTTTTTAGACTGACCTCAGATCAGGTCCTTTAGTACAAATTCTCATGCATAGGCAAGTCTGACAGTCACAAGACAGACTTCAAAGCTGCTCTCGGACTAAACGGGGAATGGCAGCCTGTGACCCAGAAAAGAAGCTTTATGCTGTATGTGCAATTGATTTGTTAGAAGAGAGGTGAAAGGCCGTATGGGTAAAGTAAATAAAAGAATGCATATCAATATATCATCAATACTCCTCTTTATGCTGGTTCGGAGCCTCTCAAGAGGCTGCAGTATGCAGGGCGGAGATCAATAATCAGTCTGTCTGAGTGAGAAATGGTGGCTCTGCTGTCATATTTGTAGTCTGGACTGTAATAACATCTGCTGTGATCTGTGATGTGGTCCTTTTGTCACGGATCTTCATGTTTGGCCTCTGCAGACCAGGAGCGTCACGGTGGATCCAGCAGGTTGACTGAGTCATTTTGTTCAAGTAAGTTAGAACAAAGTTCTCAAACGATCTGAACTGAAATGACTCTGGCCACCAGGATCAATGTAGTGTAGCTTTCATGCTTGCCTAATCACTGTCATAAGAGAAGGTGCCAGTTCTCTTTCATCCAGCATGTAAGAGCATATTGATTATTTTTCGTAACGAAGTAATTCTGTAGTCGGTGCCATTTGTGTCTCCTAACAGTGAGTCTTTGTGTGCTAGTTTGTTAGTTAATCAAAAACTCACATAAACCTCATTTACTTCTGGTATTGAGATCCATTTCGACAGCACTAAATACAGTTGTAAACAGGAACATCCTGAACACTTTGTGAACCTATAAATTATATGCATGTGACCAAATCACATTTGTGATAGCACTATTTAATTTGCCCAGACAGCAGTGAAGCACTGCCTATCACCAGCCAGGCATCATCCACTACTTAACACAAGGGTTTTAAAAGAAATGAACCTTAACCTTATTTAATACAGGTAAAGCGAGAATAACTGAGAAATAAACTCATTTGAGCAGCATTTTACTAGCAGGAAAGACATGATCTTGTCTGAGCACTTGTGATCGGATCAAACGAGGCGTCATTTAAACTGACCCATATTCACAGTGCATATAAGACAGACAGTACTGGTGCACATGACACTATTTGATTGGCCTTTTGTGATCCCCAGCCTGCTTTAATGAGTTACAGGATCCACTTTGTTCCAGCACAGAGCTGCTTCCCTCCTCCCATCCCTGCAGAGGTCTCTCTTTTACAACCTCAGGTGCTTCTGGATACACTTAGTGCTCACTGTACGCCACCTGGGAATGCATGGGGTCAACCCTTTCCTGACCTCCCACTGGTATCTGTGCTCACACAGCCAAAAAAAGAAAGAACAAGTGAGTAAGAAAAAGAAAGTGCCCTATAAAGTCTCTCTTGTAATGTGGGAGAAATCATTTCACATCTTCAGGTTTTTATAGTTTTGTTTTTGTTTTATTTTAGACAACGTATTTTTTAGACAAATGCATTTTACATGTGTTCATGTTTAGGGCTTGTAATTAAGATATTTTAATTAAAAAAAAAATGTTTGTAATGTTGTTGTTGTTTTTTTATAATAATTTGGTTATAATGAAAAAGTGTTGTACTACAACTAATTAAATATATTTAATTAGATTATGACAGGTATGATTTCATTTAAGTTCATTCAGTTATGATGATGTCTGTGACACCTATGATTATGATGATTTTAACTATTAGAGTCAAGTAGGTCAAAATCCATATTTCCAGAAGGAATAAAGACATTTTATGTGTTTAAAGCTAGATACATTTCACGCCAGGTTAATTTTATGTTAGATAATAGTTTATCAAACATATGCAACACAACAATAATATTGGATTTATATCTCTGATGTTTTAAAAGGTTCATGGGAGACTGAAGTGTGCTGTTTTTTTGTGGGATGTGCCAGTAAACCAATGCTGCTAAATAAAATAGTAACTAATGCAAAATAACAGATAGTAGCAAAAGGGATCATTACAAATAGCTAACTATTAACTAGTCTATAATTAATCTCACTTTCACGTACAGAATAAACAGATGCGAATTTTGCATTATTAAAATGACCTAGCTATGGCTATCATGTCAGATTATGAGCCCTTTACGATGTGTTTTTTCTTCAAACTGTTATAGATTTAAGACATGTCAGCCACTGTTAAAACTTTTTGGGTGCCTTTCCCACACATTTTACTCGTTTTAAAGTGTTTCAAGACGCACTCGTGATGTTGACACGCCAGAGTGTCTTTAACTTTAATTGAAATGCCACGAGCGTGAAAGTCATCAGGCTGTCACGGATCTGCGCGTGGCCATGACCGGCATGATAAAGAACCGGACGGCTTTTCGGCGAGGAAAACGGCTAATGGGCGAAAGATGAGGAGAAAAACAATAGCAAAGCGCATCCTGTACAATGGATACGAGGGATACGAAGAGACACCCGAAGAAACCGGCGCGAGGGCGAACCACGTCCTCGGTGTATGTAAACAGCAAGCTTTTGTTGCCTATGTGTCATTGTTTTGCACTCCCTTGCTTTAATTATGTGACTGTCTTTCAGCAAGAGCCGGCGAAGAGGAGAAAATGGAGAGAACTAAATGGAGAGGACATCTCATCTTGCAATGCTGACTACATTAAGTTCAAAACAAAGGTCTGTTCCTTTTTATTGCTGAATCAATAATGTTTTTTTTTTTTAGCTGATAAGCATTGCTGAATAGATTAAAACATCTGTTCCAGTGACAATTCTTAACATTTATAGCCTTTAAGATTTTGATAATAAAATGTAATAGGCTAAATAATGAAAATATATGAAAGATAAATGGCATCTTCCATGTGATTAAGGAGCTTTAAGTCATTTATTCCAGACTTGCTGTATCTGTAGCCTAGTTTAATGAGGGATAATAGGATCACATACTGTAAAAATGAAGACACTGGAGGCGTCATTTGGACTTCCTCAGATTATCATACTGCCAAAAGCCTCTGGAGAATTTTTAGGACGCATTTCAAAAAGGAAAATCAGTTCTCTGAGGAGCTTTTATGTGATGAAGCCCCAATACACTCTTAAAAATAAAGGTGCTTCAAAAGGTTCTTCAAGCGATGCCATAGAAGAACCATTTTTGGGTCCACAAAGAACCATTCAGTCAAAGGTTCTTTGAAGAACCATCTCTTTCTTACCTTTTTATAATCTGAAGAACCTTCTTTTGCCACAAAGAACCTTTTGTGAAACAGAAAGGTTCTTCAGATGTTAAAGGTTCTTTATGGAACCATTTAGACAAAAAGGTTCTTCTATGGCATCGTGAAGCACCTTTATTTTAAGAACTTAAAAGACTGCCATCAGTTCATTCAGGAATCATGAGGGAAAGGTTTTGAGGCACTTAAAATATATAATGAAATCTCTAATAATGTCATTTCCATTTGTGGCATCTTCAGAAGGATATCCAGTGGTTCTGCCAATGTGAAGAACCTCACAACGATCATTTTTACATTGCTATCCAATGTTATTTTGAAGTTGCAAACCAAACTAGAACCACTGGTTTCATATGTATTTTGCTTGCTCTCAAACAGGCTTTTGAGGTTGACAAGCCCCTTGGAGATGCAACAAGGGGTGCAGATTTTACTATGGAGGTAAAATGGCACAACATTCCACTTTTGGGCTACTTTGTTAATAATCAAAAATTTAACTCACTGCATAAATTAAGCTTCTTACTTCTAAACATCTACGGTGCAATGCTTTTGAGGATTTAGAGCCAAACTCGTTCAGCTCCAAAAACTTGTTTTCCATGCTTAAAAAGATCTTGGGCAGTTTTGGTCAATTACTGATACAAGTTTGAACGCATGTGTCCACTCAGTTTATAATGTGACGTGGATAATCTTCTTCCAGGTGCTCGGAAGTCTCCAATCACGTTCAAGGGCGGAGCTTATTGCCATGGTGTTGACTATGCAGAGGGAGATGGACGGCCTTCGAGAGCAAATCAGAAGCCTTACAGGTAAAGCAGTGGACTTCTGAAATGTGGCAAATTGTCCTTTCTGGGTTTAGTTTTTTTATTTTACAGCTATGCATTTCCAGTGGCAGGGAAAGACGTACATCGAGCTGAAAGCTCACTGAAAACCAGCTCGTTCACAGATCATTTCATGTTTCAAGATCATTTCAATTTGAGGAAAGGTTCAGCAAGTTCATGAGGAAACTTCATGTCAAAGAAAGATTTAGTGTTACTGTGGTGTGCCATGTTACACAACAGGTTACCTCTTGTTGTGAGACAATTTTGGGCTAAATTCATACTTTTTTTGTATAGCTTGTGGGAAGTTGGCTCAGACACTTGAAGAGCTGATCGAGAAGAGTGATAGATGGCTGTGCAGCAGCCACAAAGCTGCAACTCCCAGCATTCCAGAGGAGCTCGAGAGAAGCAGGCCACCCAGTCACATTTCTCCTCCAAGGGTGCTTAGTGGAAGAACAGCTGAATGTGCAAGTTCAGAGCAGCAGGGGTGTGGTCAGTATGAGGTCACACAAACAATGCCTCAACGGAATGGAACGCTTCCCGAACAAAAAGTAAGAGTTACATTTTAGATGTGAAAAGTGAAGTGATGTTTACATTGGGTCCAAAAATATTGTATAATAAAGAAAACAATATGAAATGGTAAAAATATTTTTTAAATAAATAAATACAACATTTTAGACAAAAGTTCTTACAGAATCCTGTGTTCAGTTTTTTTTTATTTTTTAAGTTGCGTTAGTTGCTGTTTTATATTACTATTTTTTGTGGGGCTGCAATTAATGACTATTTTAGTAACTGATCTGTTTGTTATTTCCTTGATTAATTGAAAATCATGTTCAATTCTTTCCTTCAAACAATATGCACATTGAAGTAATGTATACATTGTGTCCAAAATTATTTTAAAGTACAGGTTACCGTATAAACTCATTTTATGTTGTGAAAAATATATATAGGCCTGTTTATTGAAAATTTGTCAGTTAAAAGCAGCATAACAGATTAAACAACCAAAATTATTAAAATGACAAAACCAAACCAAGTATGAACAGTTATTTGGATAAATATGTAGTATGCATGATTTAAAATTACAGTTTGTTTCTGCAAAAATGTTATTACCTGCATTTATGATTTCAAGTTCAGTTGTGGCTCATTTAAAACTACCGTTTGATGTTTAACTAATATTTGAATGACTTGCCTGCACGTTCTCTATTAAATATTTAAAGTGTAACAATGACAGCAACATTAAATTGCTTTCTGTTAAAATGCATTGTTTTGCAATGTAGAAATGCTTGCATTAAAAGAGCAGTAAAATGAAATTAAATGTGTTTTTAAGTTCTAGTAATGCATTTTGTACCATACGAAAGACCTGACTAATCAGGAATAACATTTATTGTTGATTATTTAATTCGGTTTCATTTTTATAGCTCATCCACAGCAACTTTTTTGTTTCCTCTCCAGGTTATCACTGCTGATCTCCTGGAGCGCTGTAACACAGGGACCACCGCTCAGAAACTCACCAATGACCTGCTGCGCAGCCTCTACGACAGAGACTGTCTGGCCTCTCACTCAATCTTAGGCATCGTCAACAGCAAGCAAGGGATGCCTAAACCAGCTCTTCCAGCACATGAGATCCAGGCCATTCTGAGTACGTATAAGGGACTGTTTGTAACAAGTACTGAACGGCGGGCATCCTTTAGTTAGTTCGAGAATGCGTTCAGTTCCATTTCATTAACTGCAATCAGGCCATTGTGAAGTTTGTGATTAATTGTGGTCTCAAGTTTGCAGTTTTGATTACCAGTGAAACATTCTCTACAGGGACAGTGCAGCGGTTCTTCCCCGGAAAGACTGATTCGGAAATAAAGGGCTACATACGACAGAAGCTTCAGAATGAGGCCAAGAGGCTTCGGAAAAGGCCACACCCAGCTGATGATCCATTGGTGGGCTCATTTGAGAAGGAGAAAGCAACGTTTGAGCATTGAGTGTTGACTTTCATTGGACATCCCCAGTGAACATACTTATTTGAAGAATTAAACTCAAATTTAACGACACAAAATTCTGTTATTAACCTTAAAGGGATAGTTCAGAAAAAGTTCTGTCATCATTTACTTAATTTTCATTTACTGTGGTTTGAAACGACACGAGGGTGAGTAAATTATGACAGAATTTTCATTTTTGAGTAAGGCTGCATGGTTCATCAAAATAAAACCAAAACCGGCTTAGTGCAATTATCAAAACGCAAAGGCTGCAGTTTAATTTAATAAGCAGAGTTTCAGAGTGAAGCGCAGCACTGGGTTCATTTACACAGGAGCAACTCATGATCCAGTGTTTTCAGTCTCTCAGAGCGGCTCAGTTTGCATTAAACCTCCGCTTGTGCTGTGCTTCGAGTCGCTTATAACATACATTTGGGAAATCAACCATTGTCACAAATTTGTAATGAGATGCCCTTATAAACAGACTTGTCAGCAAGAGAATCTCTAAGGGCTCGCTGCAGTTTTCTGTCAAAATAAAAGCTTGATAGCTTAACATTTTAAAAAGAAGAAATTAAAACAACAAAAAATATTAGTATTGTAATTTTACAGTTGTACTATAAAATAAAAAAAAGTTCTTAAATACAATTTAAAAACTATAATTTTATTTTGCATTGAAATATTACAATAATAAGAGTTATTATTTTAATATTTTATTTACTAATACTACACTCTAAAAAATGCTGGGTTAAATACAACCTAGTGCTGGGTAAAATAGAGACAAACCCAGCAATTGGGTTGTTTTGACCCAGCGGTTGGGTTACTACCCAGAAGGTTGGGTTAAACATTTAACCAAACTGTTGGGTCAAAACAGCCCAATTGCTGGGTTTGTCCCTATTTAACCCAGCATTTTTTAGTGTAATATTTATTATTATTATAATTAAAATTTTGGGCCAAATTGTGCCGCACAGCAAACCTGGAGCTTTTTTTATTTTTTATTTTTTTAAATGCAACAAATTTTTTCCCCACAAATCGTGCCGCCCTGTTTTTGAGTGAACTATTCTTTTAAGTTCGTATTTGAAAGGTTTTGTCTAGGCTGTAGAGTACATGACAAACTATGTGTGTATGATTTTTATCATGTTGATTACACAAAACTGTGACTTCTTATTGATTTGAAATTGCAAAACGAACCCCGGAGTCACAGTTAGAAGTAGATGGAAAACAGTAGCTTCGACGTACCTCCAGCATCACTGCCAGACGTTATCACACACTGTTTGTCGTGCGCTAAAACTTCGAAACCAAGTAGACTAAAGCTGTGAACACAGTGGCAGATGGTTAAGCATCGCTCTCCTGTAAAATGACATGGATGTCACTTGGTAGGGGGGTTACATCGTGATTGATGTAGTTCAGACTTGTGGTATTTTAGTTGATCACATGTTGAAAGTGTGCCCCGGCATGTAATGTGAATATATTTTCTGTGTAATGTGAAATACACACGTGCCTCTTATATCGGACTCCTCACTGTGGCCTTATCAGTCAGAAAACGCTGCAGTACAGTTCTCATTTCGAAACCACTGTGATTATATCCATTAAAAAGGACTTGTCTGTCTTGAACGTGTGGCGTCTTTATTGTTGTTGTTTTGATTGCAGATTCTGTTCGTAGAAGCTTATCGAATCGGCTGCACGAAAACGCACACGTTTTTTGCCTTTCCAGACAGAAGCACGCAGGCTCCTGAAGGCCAACGGCTGTGTGAGTAAATTAACCCCGCATTCACCAGCTGTATCACCGCACCCACCCCTTTCTGGGGAAAAAACACATCACCGAACACATGGCACAAAGGACGGCGTGGGAACTGCATATGGTACATAATCAATAGGCCTTATCGCGCACACACAACCCGAACCGCAGACACACCAGCATTGGGCTAGACCATTATCAGTGATACATGACCCTAATCCATTTATGTGTCAATGATACAACAAATTGGGGTTCGGGAAAACAGCGGCGTCGCACTGGGGACGATATCTTCACCGGTCCAGCCATCTTACAGACTCTGCCTGTATTTCCACTCATCAGATCTGCTAACAGCAAATCAATGGGCTTCTTTTGTTTCTGCAGGTTCAGACATCCTCATTGCGTCGTCGTGTTATCGGCGGCGCATTGTGTGTGTAAATCACTTTGAATTTGCCACCAGGATGGAGGCCTCTCCCAGAATGTTTTCTTTTATCTAATGTGAGGATGTAAATGTTGCGAGGAAGCGAATATTTCAAACGGCGCTATGGCGCAGCCATTTGATCTCTGAAGGCTCCAGTTGATTTACGAATATGAGAAGTGCTTCAGCTGCATTCGCCAATATTTTCACTGTGCAGTCAAAGAAAACTTCAAAGTTGAAAGTTGGAGCATTAAAGAGTCCTCCGGGCTCGCATCCTTCTCTGAAGGGGCCAACGCAAACACGCCTCGGCCCTCCGCGGGGCTCTCGCTGAACCTGGGTAAAAGCAGCAGGGAGGACAACCGATATTAAAAGTTTGCAGAACGCAGGAGAAACGCCTCCTCCTGTAGGCCCATACGTTTCCCGCAGAGCTGTAATATGTCATCTGGGCAGCCACTTCGGTGGAGGACATATCCCACAATGCCCTGCAAGGCAGGGTGCCGCGGTACCCGTTGCGGCTCACTAACACGCCTCCACGTGCCATCTCAACTTTTCATTTGTCTTCTACCTGTCAAGGGGAGGAAAAAATTGTTTGGAGGGAACGATCCTCCCTGACGGAATCATGATCTATCAGTTGTACTTCTGTGCCGTTAAATGACATTGCACTTTTATTCAACGTTCCACAAACAGAAACAGTCTAATTCAATCATCTTAATCCCAGTCATAAAATATATTGTTCATTCAGGGATTAGACTCTGCAATTAAGGACTACATTCACACATGCTTTAATTGTTGATTTTTGCTTTGCTTTGTTTTGTTTGCATCTTTTGTATGTATAATACAAGCGCAAACCAGGAATTTTTAAAAAAAATTTTAAAATTATTATATATTTTTTTTCTTCTTTGTTTTGTCTGGATCTTTTGTTTGTAGAATGTGGAAGTGTAGACTGATGATTTTTTTTGTTTGTTTGTTTGTTTGCTTTTTGTTTTGTTTAGGTTTGTTTTGTTCAGATTGTGTGTCTATACATAATAGCTCAAATTACTTTTTACTTTTTTCTTTTTACTAATTTTGTCTGATTTTTTTTTTGCATATATAAACTTTGACCACCGTTTTTACTTTTCTGTTGCTTTTCTTTGTTTTGTTTGGATATTTTTATGTATAATAAAAGTACTAACCACTGTTTGTTTTCTTTTTGTTTTGTCTGTATCTTTGTCTGTATAATATAAGCTCAAACCACCTTTTTTTAGTTTGGTTTATTTTTTTTTCTACTTTGTTGTAGAACATAAGTGCAGACTGACAATACATTTTTTTTTAATGCTTTTTGGTTTGTTAGGATTTTGTCTATGTATAATAACTTAAAATTTTTTTTTTTTTTTTTTTTTTACATTTTGTGTGTGAATGTTTTGCATGTGTAAGCTGAAACCACTGTTTTTTTTTTGCTTTTCTTTGTTTTGTTTGGCTCTTTAATTATGTATAATATAAGCCCAAACTGCAGTTTCTTTTCTGTTGTTTTTTCTTTTGCTTGTCTTGTCTTGTTTTGTTTGATCTTGCATTTGTGTAATACAAGATTTTGACTTTGTATATGTGCAAAATACAACCAGTAGTTTTATTTTTTTTGCTGCATTGCTATACTTTTTGTTTTGTTTAGATTGGTTTAGAAACAGCTGTTTCTTTTTTTTCATTTTGATCTTGCATTTGTTTAAAACAAGATCAAACAGTAATGCTGTGTTTTGTTTTGATCTTTTATAATATTATGTAAGTCCAAACAGCTGTTTTGTTTTTTTGTTTTGTGTTGCTTTCTTATACTTGGTTTTGGTTCGTTTGGATGAATACAAACCCAAACAGCTGTGTTGCATTGTGTTTTGTTGTTTTGAACACGGACACATTCTTCAATAACCCAAGTTCGGTTTTAATTAGAAGTCTTTGACTCATCTTGGGAATCTTGTTGTTCTGTCTGTCACGGCAGTAGGACAGGAAAAGACCAGCTGTCATGTTTCCAAATCAACAAAGGCTGTTTTTATATGCATTTTCTTGGGCTGAGTGTGATTTTCCACCAGCAAGACTCTGAGAAATCCATTCGTACAGATGCAACGGTCTGAGCACAGTTGACATTCATAGTCATGCGTGTAGCAAGAATGTGTTTTTGTGGCTGTTCCTTTCTCTGCATGTTCTCCCGCTGAGAAGTGCATGTTCAATTAAAGCGCAGGGGGTGACCATTGGTCCAAACCAAACAGAACACGCATACGGCAGAGGCTCGGGATGGTCAGTTGTCAGGGCAACACGGCCCCTGGAGAGGGACGAGGGTGAAGCAAACACCTGCCCTGCTCTGATCTGTGGGGAATTACTCTGACTGAGAGCAGATGAGGATCCTTAAAACCGAGAGAGCGAGCGTGAACGAGCGAGGAGGAGGAGGAGGAAAAGCAGGGCGAAAATGCGAGCATCTGTCCAATGAGAAGAGTGGAATTTATTTATTATCAGGAGGAAGAGGTGGTTCCATGGGGTGGTTTGATTAATGTCCAACACTCCATCTTGTCAGTCCGTTTTTGTCTGCTGAAAGGAAAACAAAGCACGGGGGGTTGAGAGAGGGAGAGAGAGAGAGGCAGAGAGAGGGGTGGTGGGGGGTGTTCGGTTAATGGCTGCCACTGAGGTTTCTTTTCATGTCGCTTGGGCCCGTCAGCTTTGATTGATGGCTCAGACAATGATTGGACAGACCCTTAGCTCCTGCTCACCAACCATGGGCATTATGGGAAAAAGGAGAGAAAGTGGGAGAGCGAGAA
Organism: Sinocyclocheilus anshuiensis; assembly: GCF_001515605.1. NCBI lineage: Eukaryota > Metazoa > Chordata > Actinopteri > Cypriniformes > Cyprinidae > Sinocyclocheilus > Sinocyclocheilus anshuiensis. The sequence goes on along the minus strand of NW_015551076.1, from coordinate 340,533 downwards.
GGAGAGAGAGCGTTCTCGTCCAATCGGAGGGCAGAAAAGCACCTCTGTGGCCAATCAGAGGAATGGAGAAAATAGAGCAAGAGACCAAGCGGCTGAGAAAGAGAGAGAGAGAGAGAGAAAGAAACAGAGAAAAAGAGAAAATAGAGACAGACAAAATGAATAAAAGAGGTGGAGATTTAGATGAAGCCTGTCTGATCTCACTCGATTATATATGTGGATTTAACTGTCTGTATGTGTAACCACTCCATCCAAACCTGTTCACTCTTTATCTGTCTCTTTCTCTCTCTCACTCTCTCTGTGGTTTTTCGTTGGCATCTCAAACCGCATTTTCACCATTTCCTTGTGGCTGTAAGAATCCGTGAGGAATTAAAGCGGTGTCTTCGTCTATCTGACATACTGTTAGCAAATCTAGAGACTAGTGGTCTGTAAACACGCTGGCGTGGGGTCAGATCGCTACACGTGTACCTTGGTGTTTTGTGTCATCTAAAAATAAAAACCATAGCCTAAAAACCTAAAATAATCAGAGTTTGAACCTGCTCAGTGCTTAAAGTGTTGCTTTGAGGCACACCGAAATGGACAGAAACGGGAAGCAGCTTTTCTTTCGGGACAACCTCAAATTTGGGAGCTGTCTGTCATAATTTCCCTAGGCCGAAAGAACTACTCAAGCATGATTCTGTCAGCAAAAACTCCCTTTGAGAATTTCCAACATCATAAAAGTAAAAAAAAGACTTTTGAGTCATTTTGAAGAGCATGATACTCATAGTTTTTTGGGTTGCTTATTTAGCTATTTTAAATAAAATTTTTATATTATTGAAAACAAAAATTCAATATATAATTTTGTATTATATTTAATAATTTATTTCTATAATTATTTTTATAATTTTAAATTACAATAAACTTTTTGCCCAACTCATTATATTTACAAACTATCCGTCCTTCTTGTTTGGGAGAGAGAAAAAAACAGCTTTGAGTTGCTACCGTTCTGCACTTATTTATGCCACATAATGTTTGTATACTGTAGATTTTATGTATGCATAGAATAGAATTTGTATTATAAAAGCACACTGTGCAGAATATTGCACCTCATAATGCAATGCTCTCCACTTGACTTTTCCATTGTGAGCAATGAAGCAGAGGTAATAACTGCAATTGTTTTGTATTTTCTTGATTCATTATTTGATCACACTGTTAAAAGTTTTAAGACATTTTAACGCAAAGTTGAATTTTGCGTAAAATATTTATATAAAGAACATAAATGGAATTAAACATGCAAATAATGAGGTCATGTGAGAACGCTGTAGCATTGAAATATTAGCTCAAGTAGTAGAGCATGGTGTTTGCAATGCCAAGATCAAGAGTTTGATTCCCAGGGAATACATGAATTAATAAACTGTATACTTTAAATGCAATGTAAGTTGCTTTGGATAAAAGCATTTGACAAATTTCATAAACGTACGCTGAAAAAAAAAGGGTGTAGAAACTATTTTCACTCAGAAATTGCTAGTAAATATTACAAATCATTAATATGAAACATGAAATTTTTGAAAAACTGAAATAGTATTTTATTGTAAACCACAGCTACTTCAATTAATTATTTTTTACAGCGTAAATGCAAGCAGTACGGTAATATCCCAGCCAGTGAGAAACAATGAGAACAGAAGTGCGTGAAAGACAATTGCACGCTGCAAAGAAAAGAAACAGTGTGTTTGTGTACGTAAAACAGAACGGAGATACCTGGCTCTGGTTTGAGTGCGTATTATTAGGTTTGGGAAGAGGAACATATGTAGAGGAGCCGCAGGGGCCTGGGGGGGACGCTTGATCCCGTGGCGCCGCTTCTCTATTCTGCCCCCAAATGGAAGCACAAATTGAGTTGGTAGGGCTGCATAAATTGAATTTACCGAGGGAGCCCCCCCACCATTACCAGCCCCACACTGAGTTTAGGGTCATCTGTTTTAGTTGGCAAATTGATTTTTACATTTTGGCCCTTGTCCTCTGCCATCCTGTCCTGATCTTTCTCTCTCTCACTCTCCTTTTCATTCTCATTCTAGCTGATTGAATACCAGGTACACACACACAAACACACACACACACACACACACACACACACACACACACACACACTCTTTTACACATACACCTTCTGTTTCTCTCTCTTTCTCTTTCCCAAATACTTGCAGTACTGTATCCAAAGGAAGATGGCATTGCTCAAAAGCTGCTCTTTCAAAGCTCAGGGTGTCTCATTTATGTTTCATTCAAGTATCAGCTCAGTTTCAGATGGTTTTTAAATTCCTTTGGAGAAGTAGACACAAATGAGTTGAGTGTTGACAATGAGAGTCTATAAGAGTGTATCAAAATAATTCAGATTTAAGAGAATTTGATGAGAAAATTTTTTTTCAGTTAATTTTGAGATATCTGACTTTTGAATGCAGTCTTTGGTGTCTGAGCAGTTTGAGTCCAGTGTTGTTTTTATTATCATTGATTAGTTAGCATTTTGAATTCATTTTAGTTTTAATTTTAATTTGAGCTAAGGTTTTAGTCATTTTGTTGTGTTTTTGTCCTTTTTATTTTTTTGTGTCTATATATTTTTTTTTAGTTAGTTTAGTTTTAGTTTATTTAGTTTTAGTTATGTTTCTTCTTTAGTTTAATCTAAAAAAATTTAAAGAAGAAAATTTGTTCTAGCAACTAGCAAAATAAAATTGTTATTTTATTTTATGGGTCTTTGTTTTTTGTTTAGTTTTTATTTAATGTGTCTATATAATTTAAGTTCTAGTTATTAGTTTTAGTTTATTGAGTTATTTTACAACTTCAGCTTAAACTAAATGAAGCTGGCAACTAGCTGAAAAAATATTTTATTTAAATTCAGTTCATGTTTATTTTATATCAAGTATTTTGTATTAATTGTATTGATTTTGAAATGATTGTAGTTTTTATTAACAATAATAACCCTATGTGAGACAATGTTGAAATCTCTTTTTGAGTTCTTTTTTTCCTCTCTCTCTCTCCTCTTAATCGTGCTGCTGTCTGGGAGAAAGAATTGATATATTAAATAGATCCCATTTGCAAAACTCCCCCCCCTGATTTTTCTAAACTATAACGTTTCCAAAGAGGAGTTTTCACATTTATGCCAACCATTTTTGGTTCCCAAAGAAACTTTCAGTGAACAGTTCTTAAAATAACAATTTTCTCTTAGTGTGAAGAACATTTAATGATACAAAGAACCTTTTTCCACTATAAAGAATTTTATTCTTTATTTATTGCAGCTTTTGTGCAATGGAAAGGTTCCAGAGATGTTAAAGGTTCTTAATGGAAATGTGAATGCCACCAATTTTGAGGGTCCTGCTTCACAATATAATTTCCCATCATTTGGAATCTTTTTAAACTATTTACTCAAATAAGTAAAAGTATAGTAAACGGTAGTGGCGTGTCACACAGAAGACAGATTATGCTATAGTTTGCTGACAGTAAGTGTCAGACGTGGGTGTGATCAAGTCTAAAAGTGGGACGTGACATTATTAAACCATCTCATTTTGACATCCCTCTTTTTTTTAACCTGTTTGAAATCATTTATTGTTCTCAAACGCACACTTAGATGGAGTATTCCCCTTAAAAGAGAAGTTAGTTGGCGGTTGGAGTGGTTCGGTGTATGTGTGCCATCCTCCTGCTGTGTACAATAGTGGGGTCTTTTCCTCGCCCCCGTGCGTATGGTGAACAGGATGGGGGTTTCTGGCCTGCGGAGTTGGGCCCCTCTGGTGTCTTGAAGCGGGTTCTGAGTGAGATTGATGAGGGTCGAGACCCCCACCTCCCCCCCCCTGGCCCACCAAGTCCCCCCCGAGGGCAGATAGTGCCTGTACACCCCCGAACACTCTCGCTTGCCAGAACTCTCCGTAGATAGTGCCTGCACACCCCTGAACACTCTCGCTTGTGCACGGGGCAAACCCAGCTGCGCCCCACCGTTCCCATTCTTTCTCTTTTTAATTCTTTTATTGCTTGTTCTATCCATCTGGTTTCTTGCTTTGAGTGTCCTGGCAGTTCAAAGGCCCTGAAATGAGGTGTGGTTTGTGCGTTTCTCCTTTACTCTTTCTAAAGAAAAAGTAAGAGAGAGAGAAACAAACACACTCACATAAATTCAGGTCCTGGTTTATTTCCGGCGGTCTGATGCAACTGAAGAGCTGAAAGATGCAACGAGATGTTTCTGCAGGTATCGCACTGATAGAAACGCTGAATCATACCTATAGTGGAAAACATGGTGAAAATGTGTGGGCTTTTTTTTCTTTTTTCTGGCTGTTGACAGTATTTTCTGATGTGTGCAGTAATAAAAAGAGGTATGTACAAAATCCCTTCTGCAAAACCACTCAAAAATGAATCAAATAAAATAAATAAATAAACCTGGCTTTGTGCAATGTTTAGATTTCTGTTCTGGAAATGTATGCAAATGTGTGCATATTTAATTAGATCATTTAATAGGTAATGCCTCATTTGCATATTCAGACATAACATTTCAGAACATTTCTAATACAAAAAATGTCTCACTATACTGTTATGAATCCTTTAGAGAAATATGCTATACTATGATATGATTACCAACTTTCAGATGTTTCTCCTTCAATTTCTTTGGAGAAATAGACACAAATGAAAGCAGAGGCATAAAATAAGTGTGTATAGTGTGGCTCCAATAATTTGGTTTTAAGAAAATTTTAATGAGAAATATTTCAGTTCATTTTGAGATGTCCGACTTTTGAATGTGCAGTAAAATCTGAATAATGACATATATTTTGAGAACTTTTTTGCCATTTCATAAATCTCGGGATTTGATTATTTAAAGCATTCCATGCCACAACTTTCACGCAAAATGTGTAGTTATATATTTTAAATATATATATACATTTTTTTAAAATAAAATAAAACAAACATTTTTATTTTATGAAATAAAAATAAAATACTATATTTTAAATTTCTGCATTTGACATATAAAAATATATCTATTTCTGTTTATATATTTATATATATTTATATCCATTATATTTCTGTTTTATATGTTTAAATTTATTTTTATTTTGATCAGATGAACAAAGTGTAAGCAAAAAGAAAAACTGTGAGTCACACTTTATTTTAAGGTCCAATTCTCACTATTAACAAACCATTAACTATGACTTTTGCCTCAATAAATTCCTAATTTGCTGCTTATTAATAGTTAGTATGGTAGTTGTTAAGTTTAGGCATTGGGATTAGGGATGTAGAATATGGTCATATGTGCTTTATAAGTACTAATAAACAGTCAATATGCTAATTAATACCAAACTGTCATGTCTTATTTCATTTAACCATCAGTGTGTATATATGATACATATTTGAGTGTATTTTGAGATATCTGTCTTTTGAATATGCGACGAATGCTGAATCATACCTCTAGTGAGCAGATATCAAATGTAGAGCAGAATCATGGCGCAGACTGAGGTCTGGTTGGAAACTAAGTGAACTTTCCACACAGACTATTTTCAGAACTCCTTTGCCAATTCATAAATCTCAGGTTGTGATTATTTAAAGCGTTCCACGGCGCACCATTCACATTAAATGGTGTGAGTTACATTCCTCAGCCCCCAGAAGGCTTCTTCCATTACTTCTCATTAACTACGGCCCCCGTGGCTGTTGATGTTACATTTGGGTTGATTAAGCGTTTGTCATTTACACTTTCATCAAGCATCTCTGTCACCCTGTGATTCTGTTCCAGTGTGAACATGTCAGTTGTCGTCGCTACACGTCCGGTCGTGATGAATGACTTTTATCACGAGACCAATCCAAACTCTCGGAGCTCATTTGAAGGGCAGGCTGAAGTCAGCCGTGACCATCTCTGTAAAATGTTATGAGTTGTTGTGACAGTTATCGTGTTGTGTTTGTGAGTTTATTGCACGGAGGCAATAAAGTCAGTGAGTTTTAACAGATGAAGTTTGGGTGTTGAGATAAAATGTCAGTTCAAGGCCTCTGAGTGTCAGATTTACAATTTATTTACTCTTTCCAGAACTTGCCATGACTTGGAGACATTGGAATGATTGACTCAGTTGCATTTGTAAAAGTTATCAGTTAATTTTCTGAATTGTTTTTGTGTTGAATTTCTTCTTATTTTATTTTAATGTGTAGCCTATATACGCTGAGTTTCAGTTCATTTTTGTGACACGCTTCATTTGTTCACAGAAAGGAAACTCAAATGGCAGAAACCGACAACCTGCTTGATTCTGCTGGTTCTATAAGGAAACAGTTTGAAGTGATCGCGCAGGCGTGCACGCACACACACACACAAAACACATCAGTTCCATCATTGCTAACTTGACAGCGCAGTTGGTACTTTATCAAAATAAAATACAGTGAACCAAACATCAGCGCGCCCGCCCTCTGTGTCACCATTGGAACGTGACTGAAGTACAAAGCCTATAATTTGCATAATAAATAATAGTTTAGCATTCAGATACATTACATTGCAAATAGGAAATATTATGGAATATTTGGATTTGTGCCGAATGAGAGAGGTAGGATACACAAGCACAAAGCTCCATTTCGCAAACAGTTGAGTGCACAAGCCTTTAAAGTATACTCCTTTGTCAGTCTGTGAGAGACGCATTCAGAATCAGCACATGGTCACTGTCTAGTGGGCTTTGTTTTCAAGTGCGCAACTCA